>NW_028241413.1:0-356151 GCF_964263255.1 Lissotriton vulgaris | reverse complement strand
ATCACCATGAAATGTTTAAAACAACAGCCGAAGTGAGCATCATATTCACTTTGAAAATTTCATTAGGATTCCTCAAAATGCACGAAAGTTATTGGCAAATGAAAAAACGCTCCACTATGTTCTAACTCTAACTACCTACTGAAGGCCGCCAGTAGTTTATCCATACTACTATAATAAAGAGAGAGCCCAAACCTTTGAGGCGGGTAATCTCAGGAACCACAGCACCAATCACAACACCCAATACAGCGTTGGAAAGGGCAGTTGCAGCAGAAGGACATAGGCTATGCAGACGCCCACCATATACATTTAAAAGGTAAAAGAACCATGCCAGCAAAGTAGTCCCTTGTGGGCGTGTCTGCACTGTGCTGTGGGCGTGTGCTGGGGGCGTGACAAACGCTGGGGCGTGTGGTACGTTCCGCCCTTCATGCCATGTCTCATATCGTGTGCTGTGGGCGTGTGCTGTGGGCGTGGGCGTGTGCGGGGCGCAGGATTATGGACCAAAAAAAGCAAGCGTTGTGCCCAATATTTCATTGTTTTTTCTTCCCAGGTTCTGTACATTCCAGCTCCGGGTGTCCACCCTGCTCCCTTTAAATACCCATGCACCTCATAATCATAACCCACCCGTACTCCTTAAAATACCCCAACACCCTTAAACACTAACCCATCTTAACCCTATAAATATACCCTGTACCCCAAAACCCAAACCAATCCCTAAATCATAAAAATTCCCATGTACCCCAAAACCCAAACCTAACCCTGAACCCTATAAATAGCCCCGTACCTCAAAACCAAAACCTACCACTGAACCCTAAAAATACCCCTCTAACCCAAAACCCAAACCTAGCCCTGAACCCTAAAAATACCCCTGTACCCCAAAACTAAAACCTACCCCTGAACCCTAAAATACCCCTGTACCCCAAAACCCAATCCCAGCCCTGAACCCTTAAAATACCCTTGTACCCCAAAACCCAAACCTAGCCCTGAACCATAAAACTAACCCTGTACCCCAAAACCCAAACCTACCCATGAACCCTAAAATACCCCTGTACCTCAAAACCCAAACCTAGCCCTGAACCCTAAAAATACCCCTGTACCCCAAAACCCAAACCTAGCCCTGAACCCTTAAAATACCCCTGTACCCCAAAACCCAAACCTACCCCTGAACCCTAAAAATACCCCTATACCCCAGAACCCAAACCTAGCCCTGAACCCTAAAAAATGCCCCTGTACACCAAAACCCATACCTATCCCTAAACCCTAAAACCACCCCTGTACCCCATAAACCAAAACTATCGGAACCCTTAAAATACCCAAACACCCCAAAACATATACCTCAGTACCCCAATACGGGTCCGTGAACAAGCTGTGACTGAAACAGCGAAACGCGTTGGGCACCCGTTGCAAAATTAAATAAAAAGCATGTACTAACAGAGGCCGCGGAACCAGTGTGGATTTATTTGCAGTAACTGGAGAGGTTTGGATATTCAGGAGTGGCGTCCCTGCTGCGTTGCCCACCGCCATTGAGGCTCAGCGTCTGCCAAAACTTGGTGTTGGGATATATGTATATATATATATATATATATATATATATATATATATATATATCTTTACTACTATTATAAAGGAAGAACTTTGAATCTTTGAGGCGGGTAAACTGGGGAACCACAGCGCCAATCCACACACCCGATACATCGTTGTAATCGTCAGGGTGTGCAGATGGACATAGGCTATATAAACTTGATAAATATACGTTAATTAAAAAATTTACCGAAAAAAAAGTAGTCCCTTGGAAGAAGCGCCGGCCGCGACGTGCGTGCTGACGTGAGGAGCGCAGGGAGGAGCGGCGTCCAGGAGCGCGAGGAGGACCGGCGGACATGGTGCTGGGAGGAGCAGCGTACAGGCCGTGAGGAGCGGTGGACAGGCGGTGAGGAGCGGCGGACAGGCGGGGAGGAGCGGCGGACAGGCGGGGAGGAGCGGTGAGCGGCAGATGAGGTAGGTTATTTATTTATTTAGTTAGGAGCGGTGAGCGGCGGAAAAATGAAGCAAAAATGACAATCGTGAGCAAGAGGAAGCAAATGAAGCATTACAAAAGTGAGCCAAACAGTGCATTACAGGAGGAAAAAGTTACGTGTGCATGTTACAAAAGCGTACATCGTGAGCAAGAGGAAGCAAACGGAGCATTACAAAATTGAACTAAACAGTGCATTACAGGAGGAAAAAGTTACGTGTGCATAATACAAAAGCGTACATCGTGAGCAAGAGGAAGCAAACGGAGCATTACAAAATTGAACTAAACGGTGCATTACAGGAGGAAAAAGTTACGTGTGCAGGTTATAAAAGCGTAGAAAGTAAACAGAGGTATAGGAGGAAAAAGTGACGTGTGCAGGTAGCAAGAGGAAGCAAACGGAGCATTACAAAAGTGAGCCAAACGGTGCATTACAGGAGGAAAAAGTTACGTGTGCAGGTTACAAAAGCGTAGAAAGTAAACATAGAGGTATAGGAGGAAAGAGTGACGTGTGCAGGTTACAAAAGCGTACAAAGTAAACATAGAGGTATAATACTGCAATATATGGAGAAAGGCTCCGGGGGACCCACGGACAACGTCCGGGTGGGCGGGGGCCCTGAAGCCTAATTGCTCCCGAACAACGTCGGGACGGGCTGCTAGTATATATATATATATCTATACTACTAATAATAAAGAAAGAACTTTCAGCCTTTGAGGTGGGTAAACTCTGGAACCACAACGCCAATCCACACACCGGATACACCGTTAGAATCGTCAGGGTGTGTGGATGGTTATAGGCTATGTAAATTTAAAAAAAAACGTTATTTAAAAAATTTAAAGTAAAGAAAAAAGTAGTCCCTCTGAAGTAGCGCCGGCCGTGACGTGCGTGCTCATGTCAGGAGCGCGAGGAGGAGCGGCGTCCAGGAGCGCCACTAGGAGCGGCGGACATGGCGGGGGTGAGGAGCGGTGACATGAGGAGCAGCGGACAGGCCAGTAGCGGTGCGAGCAGCGGACAGGTTGGAGGAGCGGCGGCTGAGATAAGGGTGCGGTGGACATGGTGCGGGGGAGGAGCGGTGACGTGAGGAGCAGCGGACAGGCCAGCGGCGCTGCAAGCAGCGGATAGGCAGGAGGAGGGGCGGCTGAGGTAAGGGGACCCATGTCGGGGCAGGCGGGGGACGGGCTAGGCGGGGGCCCGGGCTGCAGGAGAAAAGACAATGACCCGTGTTTTTATGGTGAAACAGCAATCATTAACACACCTCTTGGCCAAAAAGATTAGCTATGATGTAAGCTTTCCCAGCCAATGTACACTCTGTAGAACGGATTGGTCAGCTGTACACTTCTGCAAAGAAGAACAGACATATTTAAAGCAGTATATCAGCAGCGGACAGGCGGGAGGAGCGGCGGCTGAGGTAAGGGGACCCATGTCGGGGCAGGCGCGGTCGGGCAGGCGGGGGACGGGCCGGGCGGGGGTCGGGGAAGCCTGTTGCTCCCGGACAAGGTCGGGACGGGCTGCTAGTATATATATATATATTCAATGAAAAAACCATAGGTTTCAGGGGCGTTATAGTTAGCTGGACATTTCACTCGTACAAAACCTTGAAATTCCCCCATTATAGTTGGTTCAGCTAACTATAACTTGCGCGCCCTCAATGCACTGCTGATGATGACACATATTACATCACTCATGACATGTTCAGTGACATCACTCATGACATCACTGATGACATCTCAAATGAAAGGCAAAGAAAAGTGCAGGAAGAAGCAAGACATGCAGAAATAACAAACAGAGGAGCGGAAAGAAGCCTTGTTGCAAAATCATCCTGTACCCTAAAGTTTTTCAGACGGTTACTGCTGGTAACTGAGTCTGACTGACCAGTCCTAGAGCCAGTGCTATGTTGAAAGATATTTAGAATACAGTTAAAGCACCTACATACTCTAATGAACACTATGCGTTATAGCCCGACTGTGATTAGCATTACCTCCTCTGTAAGCCCCTAGAATATAATAGGGCAGGGTGATTAAAACTAGGGATGGGCGGAATTTGCGAAATCGCGTCACTCAAATCTCTGCGAAATGGCACAAAATCTCAGCGAACACGCAGCAATTCCGCAAACACACGCAATGTTTTTTTACTGTTCGCAATCGCTGTTTGCATGCTCAGGGGTAAATGTCTCGCAAACACGCATTTGAGAACGCGAACAAGCAAAAAATTCGAGAAGTCGCGAAATACAGAATTGTGGGCAATTTCGCGTTCTGCCAAATTCCGCGAGCGGAACAGAATTTACCACCCAGGCCTAATTAAAACTACCTCTTAAAATGCACCACAGGATGCGTTTGCACAATGGTAAAAGGAGGGGGGAGCCTGCGATGACATGTGTGCAAACACGACCTGTGAACGTTTTAAGTTGGGGGATAAAGTCCCCTTGAATCCAGAGGTTCCCTGGGGGCCAACTGACCGACAAGGTAAGCCTAGTAAGTGCCACAGCCTTGCATTGCAGAGAGGTGTAAAATGGGGCATGGCCTCGGACCACCTCTCTGCAACGCAGCTCTGTGGTGCTTACTGGAGGTACATGGTGGACTAGTTGGACCCAGGGACTCTCAGGATTAAACAGGACTTAATTCCCCAACTTAAAATGCACCACAGGGCGTGTTTACACACATCACCTCAGGCCCCGTCCCCTCCCTTCACCACTGTGTAAACACACTCTGTGGCCCTTTTAATTTGGGAGATTAAGTCCCCTTGAATCCTGAGTGTTCCTAGGGTCCAACTAGCCCACTAGGGATTTGCGCGGATTTGCGCGGGGGGAGCGCCCTGGGGAAAAAAAGAATGACAGATTTTTTAATAAAAGTAGCATCTTTTTATTAATTGGAGGTAGTTCTAAAAAGAACTGGTTTTTTTCTTCTTTTTGTTGTTTTATATTTTTTTTATTGTTTTTTGGAACATTTTGTACTTTTTTTGGCTTTTATGAACAATTTTATATTTTTTTTGTTATTTTTATGGGGACAAACAAAAAACTGAATTGTAAACGGCTCAACTGGAGCAAAAAAAATCAGGAAAAAATTAAGGTTTTTTTGGGCAATTGTGGTTGTCACCAGCACGGTTGATGAGTTTAATGTTTTGCTCACCATAGGTAATTGTTTTGCCACAAAATATACAAACGATTTTGTATTGTCCAAACTGCGTTTGTATGTTTGGGACCATCTCCCTTGTCTCTGGTACCGATGGAGTGAGTTGCTTTCTTTTAGAGGTGCCTGGAGAAGATTGGGGAGGGTTTCTGGTCAGTTATCTGACCTCTGCCGCAGCATAGTTGTTAGGGTGCCGGTGTTGCATGTGGCGAATCATAGTGTGATTGCCAAAAGAGTACTTTTTGTTAGGGTTCCCCCTGGAAAGTTCAGTGCCACAGATTAGACAAGTAACCCTTGGCGCATTTACTTTCTTGAGGTCCTTTGGGATTGAAAAAAACTCCCAGATAATGTGTTCCTTTGGCTTATATGGGGTAGTATCTTCAGGCAGGAACCTCCTCTCCTCCTCCTCCTCCTCCTCCTCCTCCTCTTCTTCATCTCCACCACTGTGGTGTTGTGGTGGTCCTCTTGGTGGTGGTGGTGGTGGTGGTGGCTGAGATGCTCCTGCTGCTGCTGCTACTGTAGCCATTTCTCAGTACAAATAGGTACTAATAGGTTTGGAAACAGGTCTTCCTCACTCAAAGTACAAAGTGAGAATGAGGAAAAAAGGTGGGGGCTTTCATCATTAGGAAAACAAAATTGTCCTGAACCAATGAAAAGTGTTATTTTCAGGTCAAATGACCAGGCCTTTCATCATTTGGAAACCAAAACTGTCCTGAACCAATGAAAAGTGTTATTGTCAGGTCACATGACCCGACGCGCTTACGCTACGCACCCCAGGGCGCACCCAGGGGCGCTTACATAGCGCGATCGTATGCGCTCGAGTGTTTCCGGCTGCGCTTATGCCGTGCGTATCACGCGGACGCGGCTAAGCGATACGTCACGATGATATTTTCGTTCGCGGCAATAGCGCTAACGGGACGCTCACCGGTGTGCGCACCAGGGTGCGCCGCAAGAATGCGCTTACCGGTGCGCTCCAGGGCAAAAAAAAAAAGAAGAATATACATATAAAAATAGTATTACATAAATATACTATATAGGATTCATTATAAAAAATATTATATTTGATAGCAATAGAAATTTGCGATTAAAAAACCTTTGAAATGCACTGAAAAAAACATATGTTTGAGGCCCTATATATAGTTAGGAATTAGCATTTAAAAAACCTATGAAATTCACTGAAAAAACCATAGGTTTCACACCAGTTATAGTTAGGAATTAGCATTTAAAAAACCTATGAAATTCACTGAAAAAAACATAGGTTTCACACCAGTTATAGTTAGGAATAACATTTAAAAAACCTATTAAATTCATTAAAAAAACCATAGGTTTCACACCAGTCCTAGTTAGCTCAAAATTTTACAGACATAAAACCATTGAAATTCCCATTTTATAGTTAGTTGGACTCACTATAAGTTGCGCGCCAGCAATGCACTGCTGATTACGTCACATATTTCATCACTCATGACATGGTCAGTGACATCACTCATGACATCACTGATGACACCATCCTTGTGACAGAGTGACAGACCTCCTTTCAGTGTAATGTAACCCTTGAAACACATATTCAAAAATAGAAACTAACATTTTCAAAAAAATGGAAATACCCATACCAGTTACAACAATCAATTCAGTAATTCCACCATCTATATACACATCCACTCATTCACCAACAGTTCTATTTAGTCACTCATACACATACTCACTCATCATATGAAGTGATACACCTATACATCCTGTTACACACTGATGGTCATCCAAAAGTTACTCACACACATACTCACACATGCAAATAAACTATTGAACATCCATTTATTTGCATATACAAGTATACACACATTAGCACATTACTTCTAAGGAAACTTACACATACTTACTCTCATAAACAATCACTTATAGAAACACATACTTATTTAAACAGGAACTCTTACAATCTCTCACTCTCACATATACTTACTTATAAACATCAATACTCACATATACTAGATTAAAACATATGTCGTTACTAATAAAGACACTAGTGAGACAGTCATCCACTCACTAACACACACATATACACACTCATCCACCCTTACAATCCTACACATATGGGGTCTTCAAAACACATACAAACAGTGAGTCAGTCCCCAACCCATTCAGCCAATTATACACAAAGTGAAACACTGATACATATAATTAAATATTTAAAAATTACTCGCTAATATATGTATTCACTAAGATACACTTAATAAGCCAGTTAACCAATAAATTAAAAAAAAAAAACATCCATTCACACACTTATTTAACCATTTATTCTTCCATCGACCTTTACAAATACATATATAAAACATATTTATTTTTCAGAAAGACACACATTCACTGGATGGTGTCATCAGTGATGTCATGAGTGATGTCACTGACCATGTCATGAGTGATGTAATATGTGAAGTCATCAGCAGTGCATTGCAGGCGCGCAAGTTATAGTGAGTCCAACTAACTATAACGTGGGAATTTCAATGGTTTTATGTCTGTAAAATTTCCAGCTAACTATAACTGGTGTGAAACCTATGGTGTTTTCAGTGAATTTAATAGGTTTTTTAAATGATATTCCTAACTATAACTGGTGTGAAACCTATGGTTTTTTCAGTGAATATTTATGAAAAAACCATAGGTTATAGACCATATATAGTTAGGAATTAGCATTTACAAAACCTTATTTTACTCACACAAAACCATTGAAATTTGCATATATAGTTAGTTGCACTAACTATATATCGCGCACCCGCAATCCACTGCTGATCATGTCACATATTACATCATTCATGACATGGTCAGTGACATCACTGATGACATCACTGATGACATCTCAAATGACATCACTGATGACATCTCAAATGACATCACTGATGACATCACTGATGACATCTCATTGGACATTACTGATCACATCACTGATGACATCATTCATGTGATAATACGATGAACTTCTTCAGACTCTAATATAACCTTAGATACACTCAGTGTAAACAGACACTCACAGACTGTCACTCATCCATGGAGTTACTCACACACCTAGTCAGTCATGCAAAGAATCAATCACACCTCCATTTCCTCAACTATATAGTTATACACACCTTACTTATTCAAACATATACTAACACATATTTACTCTCTTATACAATCCCTGATACGAGTTTACAATGATCCATACAGCCACTCACACATTCACTGGCTCTTATGCACAGTTATTTATATATGTCAACTCTCACATGTACTGTGTTTTACATATGTACTTACTTTGACATGTAGCACTGAGATATCCATTCACTCACCAATACACTCATGCACACAGTCAACCGCCCATACAGCTGTTTCCACATGCACTTTTGAACCCATACATCTAGTGAATCAACTGCTCACACATATATGCACAGAGTCATACACCTCCCAGCCACCCACACACACACTCAGTCTCCCATACAAATACTTGGGCAACCAATCAATAACCCATATAGTTACTCATATAGCTACTGATCAACACAGGCAGCAGTTTACAGAACAACAGACATAATGATGCACAAATTAAGACAGTTTAATCACTAACCCATGCACTCAGTGAGACACATTTAATCACTCACTCATACAGTCAGTCATGCACCTACTAAATCCTTCATCCAGACACTTATACATCCACTCATTCTTCAATATGTAAGACATATTTGAACTTTACAGAAACATAAAGTCACTGGATGTTGTCATCAGTGATGTCATCAGTGATGTCATTTGAGATGTCATCAGTGATGTCATCAGTGATGTCACTGACCATGTCATGAATGATGTAATATGTGACATGATCAGCAGTGGATTGCGGGTGCGCGATATATAGTTAGTGCAACTAACTATATATGCGAATTTCAATGGTTTTGTGTGAGTAAAATAAGGTTTTGTAAATGCTAATTCCTAACTATATATGGTCTATAACCTATGGTTTTTTCTGTGAATTTTCAAGGTTTTGTAAATGCTAATTCCTAACTATATATGGTCTATAACCTATGTTTTTTTCAGTGAATTTCAATGGTTTTTTAATAGCAAATATCAAAAGCTGTAAAATGTATTCTTCTTTTATAGGAAAAATATATTTTATATGTATTTAATATAATTTTTTTATGTATACACATTTTTTGAGGGAACGAATTTATCAACTATCATGCTGAAGAAGAGTGTGGGGAAAAAAAAACAAAGAGGAGGACTAAGAGGAAAGAACAATCAGTTCAAAAATACAATTGCTTTAAAGCATGAAGTGCTTTTCCACACATTTACATTTAAATAACCCATATTAGAACATACAAAATACATACAGAGGAGACGGCGTACATTGAATTTTAGACTCTTCATTGGTACCTACATGTTGGTACTTACATCACCCACACAACACAACATCTCCATTCAGAGCTACCCTACCTCAAAGCACTCTAAAATATTATTTTACTATTTCCCTTGGTTTTCCCCTTGTTACGCTTTCCGGAACGCTACCCGGTGCATGGACCGGGCGCTAACATTGCAAAAATTTGAAGAAAAAGGTGTTTTTTTTACATATATGGGCTTCCTGAGCCACCCTCAGAAAACCTAGGGGGTCAGGATATGTCTCCCGTGCCCCCTTATACCCATTCCCAACATTGTTTATCCTCCATCTTGTGACTAAATTCGTCCGAAACACAAGATGGCGGACTCTCGTTACGCTACCGGTGAGCTACCCGGTTTGCGTACCGGGTAGCGCTTCCACCGCGAAAAAT
This sequence comes from Lissotriton vulgaris, assembly GCF_964263255.1. NCBI lineage: Eukaryota > Metazoa > Chordata > Amphibia > Caudata > Salamandridae > Lissotriton > Lissotriton vulgaris. Next base: position 346,251 of record NW_028241413.1, on the reverse strand, counting down.
TGAAAAAAATTTATTTTATTTTTTTGCCCCGCGGGGCCTTTTAATAGCCCCCTCATCAATCCTACGGGGTCAGGAGGGGTCTACCTTGCCCCTTTCATTCATTTCCCCCTTCATTTATTTCCACCTCTTGTCTCTCGATCCTACTGAGAGACAAGATGGCGGCCGCTTCGGACTGTTTAGAATGTTGAGAGTCACCGGAGAGCCAATCAGCTTCTCCTTGCGAAGTTCTGTTACGCGTCTGATACGCGAACCGGGGCGCTAACCGGGACGCTGTCACAGATATATATATTTTTTTAACGTTAATTTCTCAAAATCCACTGGAGCACATATCTTGAGACCTAGCAAAAGCACATCGGGCAAACAGTGTGTACAATTTTGCCAAGTTTCAGAGAAATCCATTCAGCCGTTCTAGCTAAAAGTGAGTCCAACCGCCCTATGGAAAACTCAATGTTAAAAACACGTTTTGGGACCCCCCTTTTTTCTCAGCCCCTGCTTGACAAAAACCCCCCAAACTTTCAGGGGACGCTCAGAAACAAAATGTGCCATGTCCCTGAAAATTTCAGCAAATTCCGTCCATCAACGCCAAAGTTATTCAACATAGAATTTTCAGAAATCCCTATTCAAAAAAATCATAACTATATATACCTACTGTCGACCGCCAGTATATATATATATATATATATATATATATTATTTTATTTTTTTGGACACCGACGAAGCCCTAGTGGCGAAACGCGTTTGTCGAGGGGGCAGGGGGTCTGCCTAATAAAATTCTTTTTCTGGACAATAGACTTTGAGTGCCGTCCATCTTTCGTTCGAAAACGAAGTGTCTCGTACATATATATATATATATATATATATATATATATATATATATATATATTACGCTCCAAAGTCCTTCCCACTTCTCCTGGAAAGAATGACAGCACTCGAAGTAGAGGTCTACAAACGCGCTTAGATTTTAATCAGCGGAGGGGTGCACACAGACGCGTTTCGGCGGTCTGCCTTCGTCAGTGTGTGATGCACTGTGTTTGTAACCGACAATGTTTTATCATACATAGTCACTCCCACTCGCAGTCAGGTGTAGACACAAACAAGGGGACTGAGGCCCAACATGAAACAAAGCGGCCATCTTGTAGTGTATAAAGTTATAGCACAACAGTGAGGTATTCGCTGCATAACGCCCCCAGATGGGCAATTGCATTGTATCCAGTTGGGTAAAACATAATGTATTTACAAAGATTAGCAAAAAATAATATATATATATTACCTACTGGCGCCAGTAGGTAGTTATAGTTAGGATAATTTTCAATGTTAAATCTCAACATTCTATTTTGAATAACTTTGGCGCCGGTTGACGAATCTGCCTGAAATTTTCAGGAAAATGGTCTCATGGCGGTCCGGTCCTTCCCTGAAAGTTTGGGGGGGATTCGTCAAGCGGGGGCCGAGATAAAAGGGGGGTCCCAAAACGCGTTTTCCCCATGTTAATTTCCATAGGGCGGTCGATTTCACTTTTAGCCCGAACGGCTGAATGGATTTCCACCAAACTTGGCAAAATTGTAGGGACTGGTAGCCCGATGTGCCTTTGCTATGTCTCAAGATATGTGCTCCAGTGGATTTTGAGTAATTTAGGTTCAAAAAAATATATATATCTATAGGCGCTCTCCCGTGCGCGCACCGGAGTGCGCTCCAGGCGCGACACGCGACTTGCGCGCAGGAAGCTGATTGGATCTCAGTTGTCTGTAAACATTCTAAACAGTGCGGAGCGGCCGCCATCTTGTGTCTCGGTAAAATCGAGACACAAGGGGTTTGAAAAAAAAAGGGGCAAATGACCATAAGGGGGAAGAGTAGACCCCCTCTGACCCCCTAGGTTTGATGTAGGGACTAAAATAGGGTCCTGCAGGGCATTAAACATTTTTTTTCGTTTTGCGCGGGGGAAGCGCATGGTACGCGCACCGGCGAAGCACGGGGAAAATCCAGGACCATATTTATGAAGGCCTTGCGCTGTTAGTTTTGCGCTTCCTGTGCGTCAATTTTTGTGACGCACCAGCGGTGTAAAAAAATGCGCATTGTTATGCAATATTTAAAAAGTGACGCATCTATCTAGATGCGTCACTTTTTAAATATAGTGCAACGAGGTACATTTTATTACACTGCTGGTGTTATGCGTCACTTTTCTGTGCGCACTCCTTATGACATTCCAGATGTGTCATATTTAATGTATGACGAATCATGTTGCAGATACAATATGGCGCAGAGTTTTAAAAAGTGACCCATGTACCTAGATGCGTCACTTTTTAAAAATAGCGTCAGGTATAATGTATGCAGAGGGGGTGTTCTCCCGCAAAAAGCTTTGTAATAGCGACGCAGTGAAATCTTTGAGATTTCACTGCGTCAGTTTTAGGATGCTGTTGCGTCAAAATCTTGTGCCTGCTTTACAGCAGGTGTTAGACTGAGGCAAGACCTTTCATATGCTGCTTTCCCCATTTGAAAGGACACATTACTGGAGTTGCGTCACTTTTGTGACGCACTCCAGCAATGCGTTACTTGGAATGTCATAAGGAGTGCGCACAGAAAAGTGACGCATTGCACCAGTAGTGTAAAAAAATGTGTTGCGTTGCGTTATATTTAAAAAGTGAGGTATCTAGGTAGATGGGTCACTTTTTAAAATCAAGCGCCACATTATATCTGCGTGAGGTATAATGCATGCAGAGGGGGTGTTCTCCCACTAAAAGCTTTGTAATAGCGACGCAGTGAAATGTTTGAGATTTCACTGCGTCACTTTTAGGATGCTGTTGCATCCTTTAAATATAGTGCAACGAGGCACATTTTATTACACTGCTGGTGTGATGCGTCACTTTTCTGTCCACAGTCCTTATGACATTCCAGATGTGTCATATTTAATGTATGACGAATCATGTTGCAAGGAGTTACAGATACGTCAGTATTTCTGACATATGTGTAAACATAAAAGTGATGCGAGGCCGGCGCAAAATTTTGACGCAATAGCATCCTAAAAGTGACGCAGGGAAATCTCATAGATTTCAGTACGTTGTTATTACCAAGCTTTTTGCGAGGGATTGCCCCCTCTGCATACATTATACCTGATGCAGATACAATATGGCGCAGAGTTTTAAAAAGTGACCCATGTACCTAGATGCGTCACTTTTTAAAAAATAGTGTCAGGTATAATGCATGCAGAGGGGGTGTTCCTTGCAAAAAGCTTGGTAATAATGACGCAGTGCGTCACTTTTAGGATGCAGTTGCGCCAAAATCTTGCGCCTGCTTCACAGCAAACCTTTCACATGGTGCTTTTTCCATGTGAAAGGACACATTACTGGAGTTGCGTCACTTTTGTGACGCACTCCTGCAATGCGTTACTTTTGTGTTTACAGATATGTCAGAAATACTGACATATCTGTAACTCCTTGCGAATTGATTAGTCATATATTAAATATGACATATCTGGAATGTCATAAGGAGTGCGTCCAGATAAGTGACGCATCGCTATTTTCACGTAGCGATGCGTCACTTTTCAGAAATGAGGCCTCCAGTTTATTCACTGTGTCATAACTTTCTTTTCTAACACTCACCTTCTTTCAGTCCTCCTACTTCACTTCCTTTCACCTCTCATACCTTTCTGTTCTTTCTTACTCATTCTCCTTTCAATTATCAATGCACTATATTTCACTTACTCTTCATTTTTTAAGATTATAGCTCTTTGATGAGAATTGGAGGTAGTTCTGAAAAGAACTTTTGGTTTTCTTCTTTTAACTGAAGAGGAACAAAAACAGGGAATAGAAACTGCTCAACAGGAGCAAAAAGAAAAGAAAAAAATTAGGGGTGGGAAGGGCAGTGATGGTTCTCCAATGCCCGAACCATGAGCAGGACACTTTGCTCCCCATAGGTGAGGAGTTGATTGCAGTATCTGCATCTGACGACCCCATGGTTGAATGCAGGTTGAATGTTTGCTACCTGCCCCTGAGATTGTTCTCTTCCAGAAGAAGTTGCTCCTCCTGTTGATGTAGAGGCCCCATCTCTGGGAACCTCCTGTGCCAGAGCCCTGACACTTTCCCGGGCAAAATTCTGGGGGTGCCTCCTCTCCACATGGCGAATCATGGTGAAGTTGCCAAAAGAGTATTTTTTTTGGGGGTTACCCCGTGACAGGACCTGTTTGCAGATCCTGCACTCTACTTTTGGTGCATTCACCTTCTTCTGGCCTTCTGGAAACTTAAAAAATTTCCAGATGAAATGTTCCTTCACCTTTGGGGTAGGAGGCTCTTCATCAATGAAATCATTGGAGTCATCTTCACTGCTGGATGGTCTGGCAGCCATGATGAATCCAGGAATATGGAGCAGCAAAAAAGGCAGGTCTTTCAGTCACAAAAGTGAAAGAAGAAGTGAAGGAAATGGGTGGGGATTTCATTCATTGTAAAAAAAAACTGTTAGCAACCAATGAAAAGTGTTATTTTAGGGTCACATGACCCGACGCGTTTACGCTGCGCGCTCCGGAGCACTTCCGGGTGCGTTTACGCAGCGCGATCGTAGGCGCTTCCGGGGCGCAAACGTGGCGCGATCGTAGGCGCTTTTCCGTGCGTTTATGCGCCGCGCACGTATGCGCTTCCGAGGGCACTTACGTTGCGCGCCGAAGTGACGTCATCAATCTTTTATAGAAATGCATAATCATTTTCCATATTAAAAAAAACAAATTTTATTTGTATGGTACGAAATGTTTTGCATTATTATTAACTTTTCATTCATATTTTTTTTCACGAACGACAGTTGCGCTCTGGGTGCGCTTTCAGATGAGCTCTCGGAGAAGCTTACAGGAGAGCTTAGCTGAAAGCTTCCCGGAGCGCGCACCCAGAGCGCAAAAGAAAAAAATTATAAAAAAAATGAATACTTAAAAAAAAACAGCAAATTGTAAAAAAAAAAAGGTTAGAAACTCGATATACAAAGGAATTAGCATTTAAATAACTATGAAATTCACTGAAAAAACCATAGGTTTCACACCAGTTATAGTTAGGAATTAGCATTTAAAAAACCTATGAAATTCACTGAAAAAACCATAGGTTTCACACCAGTTATAGTTAGGAATTAGCATTTAAAAAACCTATTAAATTCACTGAAAAAACCATAGGTTTCACACCAGTTATAGTTAGCTGGAAATTTTACTGATATAAAACCATTGAAATTCCCACGTTATAGTTAGATGGACTCACTATAACTTGCGCGTGCAATGCACTGCTGATGATGTCTTAATAAGCCAGTTAACCAATCAATTTTTAAAAACCATCCATTTAGACACTTATTTAAACATTTATTCTTCCATCAACTTTTACATATACATATATAAAATATATTTATTTTTCAGAAAGACACACATTCACTGGATGGTGTCATCAGTGATGTCATGAGTGATGTCACTGACCATGTCATGAGTGATGTAATATGTGATGTCATCAGCAGTGCATTGCACGCGCAAGTTATAGTGAGTCCATCTAACTATAACGTGGGAATTTCAATGGTTTTATATCAGTAAAATTTCCAGCTAACTATAACTGGTGTGAAACCTATGGTTTTTTCAGTGAATATATATATATATATATATATATATATATATATATATATATATATATATATGTATATATATATATATATATATATATATATATTTATATATAACATTTCTATGGCAAAATGAAACCCCTCATTTTGTTCCTTTGCAAATTAAATGTTTTAAGTGTTAACACTTTATTCCAATCAAGATGACTTCGGGTGTGCCATACTTTTGTCATAAGTAAGACTGTTAGCGCTCTAGTTGTTCTTTAAAACACTCGGGGACCTTCTGTCACTGGGCTATAGTTGGGCTACATCTGGCTGATATTTGGGCTACATTTGTTTTTTTTGTCTCTGGTGGCCATCTTTGGGCAACATTGGGCTACATTTGGGCTCTAACATATATATAGCCTAATGTAGCCCAATATATATTTTTCAAAGTTAATTTTTGTAAAAACCACTGGAGCATATATCTTGAGACATAGCAAAGGCACATCGGGCTACCAGTCCCTACAATTTTGCCAAGTTTTGTGGAAATCCATTCAGCCGTTCGAGCTAAAAGTGAGTCCAACCGCCCTATGGAAAACTCAATGTTAAAAACATGTTTTGGGACCCCCCTTTTTTCTCGGCCCCTGCTTGACGAAACCCCCCCAAACTTTCAGGGGCGCTCAGAAACAAAATGTGCCATTTTCCTGAAAATTTCAGCCAATTCCATCCATCAACGCCAAAGTTATTCAACATAGAATTTTCAGAAATCCCTATTCAAAAAAATCCTAACTATATATACCTACTGGCGACAGCCAGTAGGTAATATATATATATATATATATATATATATATATATATATATATATATATATATATACTAGCAGCCCGCCCCAGCGTTGCCTGGGGTAGAAGGGGGCTGGGGGCTGCATTTCAGGTTTGCGTGCTCTCCCGCCCAGGCCCCCGCCCGCCATGACATTGTCTGTGTCCCGGACAATGTTGTGGCGGGCGGGGGCCGGGGCGGGAGAGCACGCAAACCTGAAATGCTGGCTTCCCCTACCCCCGCCTGCCCTGACATTCCCCAGCAGCCCGTGCCCCGCCCGCCCGACCCTGGCTGCCCCGGATTCTAAATACACAAAAGAGCAGGTAAGGTCTACATATGATGTGTGTCTGCAAAAGTGACTAAGCGGCACTGCCGGTAAGCGTATGAGACACAGGGTCTGTCAAAACAGGTTACTGAGGGTCACAAAAAGGGCTTAAATAATTCCCATCAGACCACCCATGTGGTGGAATTTACGTCATATGGGAACAGTTGATCAGTCTCTCCCAAATCCGACCAATTAGTGTCAATGAGGGAAAAGGTTGTCAAAAAAGTCGTCCTATTGTGACACCGTAAAGTATTATGAATAGACAGAGTGCAGTGCTCAAAAGAAAATCATTAGCATTAAAATTGACTACCAGGACACCGAAAAAAATGTAACATAGAGGGCCAAGTGTCAATGTTTAAAAACACGCCGAGTAGTTATGCTACTCAGAGGCGCTGTACAGTGTGGTCGACATGTTTCAGCTGTGGGAGCCATTGGCTCAGCTTTCTTCAGGACCTTAAACAAAATGATAGCTACTGCAAGTACATGTGATGTGTATAAGTGACAAAACTTTTGTACTGATACAGAATTACAGAATTACATATACACCAGGAATTGGTATACTTGAATGTCCACTGGAGGGAAAGAGGTGCCCCGGATTCTTACCTTGCCTCTGCTGCTCACACCGCCGGTCCATATTTCTCCGCTCTGCCACTCACCACCTGTCCGCCGCCGCTCCTCCCCGCGCCATATCCGCCTCTCCGCTCCGCCGCTGACCTCACTTCACCGCTCCTCCCCTGCGCGCCATGTCCGCTGCTCCTGGGACGCTGCTCCTCCCCTGCTCCTGACGTGACGACGCACAGTCACGGCCGGCGCTACTTTGGGGGATCTACTTTTTGTAAAAATTTTACTTTTTATATAACGTTTATTTTAAAAAAATTTAAAGCTATGACCATCTACACACCCTGCTGAATTCAACGGTGTATCGGGTGTGTAGATTGGCGCTGTGGTTCCCGAGTTTACCTTGCCTAAAGGTGCAAGTTCTCTCTTTATAATAGTAGTATATATATATATATATATATATATATATATATATATATATATATATATATATATATATATATTCACTGAAAAAATCATAGGTTATAGACCATATATAGTTAGGGATTAGCATTTACAAAACCTTATTTTACTCGCACAAAACCATTGGAATTCGCATATATAGTTAGTTGCACTAACTATATATCGCGCACCCGCAATCCACTGCTGATGATGTCACATATTACATCATTCATGACATGGTCAGTGACATCACTGATGACATCACTTATGACAACTCAAATGGAAAGGGGCGACCACTCGGTCCCCCCGAACGTATGGCAGAGTACCTCGATCCCCCCGGGCAGCCATTTTTGGGCGGGAGGCGCGTCTCGGCTGGTATGCCCGAAGCGGCGTAGCCGGGGCGCGCTCTTTCCCGCCCTAGGGTGGGCTGGCCTAGACACTGACGCGGCTGGCCACGCCCTCGGGGCAGGCAGGGGCGGGTTTACGCCCGCCCTGAAGACGGATAAAAAGGGACGCAAGACCGGAAGACATCCTCTTGTTCCTGTGCTCTGAAGCTGCACCTCCTCGCTGCACGTGAGCTCGAGACGGAACGAAGAGCCAATTTTGAGCGTTGTAATCTTTCTTTTGTCTTACAGATACTCGGTCGGAGAAATGCCCAAGAAAGGCGGGAAGAGAATGTCGACCGAACAGATGGTTTGGGTCCTCATGAAGGAGATGACGGAGCTGAAGAAGTGGGTAGCGGAGAGAGACGGGGAAGGGGGGCCGGAGCGTCCGTCGGCTGGAGCAGCTCCGGGAGGAAGAGCCAAGAGGCCAAGGAGGGGACCAGCTGGGGAAGACGCCCCGGTTCCCTGTACCCCGCTCGAAGCGCCAACCCCAGTACCAGTGGAGGGGAATCCGATTCCTGTGGTGGTCACCCCGGTGTCCAACAAGGATATGCCGCCCGAGCTGGCAGCACAACTTGCAGCGTGGTTGGGCGACAGTAGTGAGGGCGCCACGGCTGCCGAGGCCCAGGCGCTGATGAAGCAATTACGCGAGAAACGGGATGCAGCCAAGGCGTCCGCGCCGGTTGCAGTTGTTGACAAGCCGCAAGGGACGATTGCGACCGCAGATGCAGCGTCCGGTGCAGGTAAGCGGCCATTGCCGATTGCGAGGGATGAGTCAGCACCCTCTCGTAGAGAAAGGTTGGGTCAACATGTGCCTTTGGCAATTAAGGAGAAGATTTGGGCGGGGGAGTACGTGAACATCTTCTCGTTGCTTGTTGATCATTATGAGGTGGAGCATGTTAAGGGTCAGAAAGATCTTATGCATCCGAGTGTTTGGCGCGCAAAAATGGCCGCCTTTAAAGTAAATGAGACTATCGGCAATTGGGGCAATGCATGGGGAATTTTTACGTCAATCTTGGGGGAACGTAGGCCCGAGTTGCTTTCCGAGTTGCCGACCTATCAGTCAAGAATCATGGGGTACTCGACATCACACCAGGGTAACCATTGGTTCTGCTACGATAATCTTTTTAGAAAGGCAAAAGAGCATAATAAAAGCTTAACCTGGGATTGTTATGATTCTTTGACATGGGATAAAATGAAAGAGACAGGTATGTTGAAAATTCCATTGGTAGGAAGTAATGTTGGCGAATCCTCCCGCCATTATGGGGGGACGCCCTTTCGGTCAGGTACGAGTACCGACGATTACTCGAGACCTGCCGGCAATACAGGAAAAAGGGGGTTCTGCTTCAATTTCAACAAAGGTAAATGTACCAGGCCCCAGGGATCGTGTAAATTTAAACATGAATGTAGTGGGTGCGGGTCGTCCCATCCTGAGTCCACGTGCAGAGCCAAAACGGGTGATAACGGGGGGAGAGGAGGCGCCAAACAGGTCTAACGTAGTCCGAGGGGCGCCTTTACCTACCCCGATTGATACCCTGGCGATGATTCCCTGGCTCAGTGAATACCCGGATCGTACTTCTGCTGGGGTGCTGCGGAACGGATTTTCGAATGGTTTCCGCATCCCGGTAGGGGACTTTCAGGGCGTGGAGAAGTGTAAAAATCAAATTTCCGTCCTGCAACATACGACCGTGGTTCAGGAAAAGATCCGGAAAGAGGTTAATCGAGGTCGGGTCGCCGGCCCATTTAGTGTACCCCCGGTACAGAATTTTGTTTGTTCTCCTTTAGGGGTGGTCCCCAAGAAGGACCCGGGTGAGTTTCGGCTGATTCATAATTTGTCAGCTCCACGTGGTCTTTCTGTAAACGATGCAATAGACCCAGAAGTGTGTTCGGTGCGGTACGCATCCTTCGATGAGGCCGTAGCCATTTTGAATCGCCTGGGGCCCGGGGCGCTGATGGCGAAGTCAGATATCGAGTCAGCGTTCCGGTTGCTCCCGGTACACCCGGACGATCAGCGTCTCCTAGGTTTTATGTTTCAGGGTTATTATTACATGGATAAGTGTATGCCGATGGGGTGCTCTATATCTTGTGCTTATTTCGAGAAATTCAGTAGTTTTCTACAATGGGTCTTCACAAAGAAGACGGGTTTCCAACATGTAATGCATTACCTTGATGATTTTCTGTTCCTTGGGGCAGCCGGGGATCTCGAATGTGGCCGGGCCTTGGCCGAATTTTGTGTATTAATGAAGCAGTTTGGTGTGCCATTGGCACCAGGTAAGACGGTGGGTCCTGCGACTTGCCTCGAGTTTCTGGGGATCGAGTTAGACTCCAGAGAAGGTTGTTTTCGTTTGCCACCTGACAAAGTGTGGAAGTTCAGGGCAGCCCTGCAAGTGTGTCTAAATGGATCTAAAGTTACGCTGCATCAGTTACAGCAGTTGGTGGGACAGTTGAATTTTGCCCTGAGAGTTATACCGATGGCCCGCCCCATTTCTCGTTCAATTGCCCAAGCTATGGTCGGCCTAAAGGAGGGCCATCATCGCACGAGACTATCGGCTGAGGTCCGCCAGGACGTGCGTATTTGGTTAGCATTTCTGGCGGACTTTAATGGTCGAGTCATCTGGAACAAACCAGCCGTATCCTCTGAAGAGCTGGGGCTATGGACAGATGCAGCAGGTAGCATAGGTTTTGGTGCCATCTTCGGCACAAAATGGTCGGCACAAAGGTGGCCGACATGGTGGCATGACAATGGTCTGACAAGTAATATTGCTTTCCTGGAACTTTTTCCCATTTTGGTGGCCCTGAGAACCTGGCCAGAAGGGTTCAAAGATCACTCTGTGATATTTTGGTCTGACAATATGACCGTGGTCGAGTGCATCAATAGTCAGGCAGCACGATGTAAACTGATTTTAAGACTGCTCAAAGAAATTGTTTTACTGTGTATGCAACTGAATGTGCTGTTCAGAGCAAAACATGTCCCAGGGGTACTGAATCAGGCGGCTGATGCACTGTCTCGTTTTCATATGCAGGCTTTCTCGGGTTTCCTTCCCTCAGCGGACCCAGAGCCGGCACCCTTCCCCGAAGCTCTCTGGTCTCTCGGTGCCCCGAACTTCGTCACCTCGTGGGAGAGAGTCTAGCACCACGGACGAGGAAAGCATATGAAGGGGCGTTTAGGTCCTATTTAGCCTTTTTGGGGACTGATAGAGAGAGGCTTTGGGGCCACGAGGAAGGGGTAGTGAATTTTCTGATGTCCTTACGTAGGGCCGGGAAATCTGTGGCTACGGCCCAGAGGCATCGTGCTGCTATTTCCTTTGTTGCCAGGGTTCATAGTATCCAGGACCCGACAGCGTCTTTCGTTGTACAGAAAGCGCTGCGTGGGTGGCAACGCCTTGAGGGTCGCAGAGTAGATGAGAGGCGCCCGATAGGTTTGGATAGGTTGGCCCAGTTGTTGGCTACACTCCCTGCCACATGTTCATCTCAGTTTGAGGCGGTGTTGTTCCGAGCCGCTTTTACGCTAGCATTCCACGGGGCGATGCGAGTAAGCGAACTGGTGGCAAGGAACAAACAGGATGTGGCGGGGGGTTTGTGCCAAGAACACGTTCAGATCAGAGGAGAGGCAATGACGGTCTCCTTTGTCAGGTCCAAGACCGATCAAGACGGGATGGGTGACTGCATAATCATACGCAGGATTCCCGGGTCCTCCATGTGCCCGGTAAAGTGTTTAGAAGATTACCTAGCACGAAGGGTGGCATTATGGGGGGGGACCTTGTTGAGACACGCGGACGCCACCCCACTGACGAAGTTTCAGTTTCAGCGGGTGCTTGCGATGTCAATTGCCGCTGCGGGCTTGAACCCGGGCGAGTTTGGGACCCATTCCTTTCGGATAGGGGCTGCTACGGAAGCTACAGCCAGGGGTCTTAATGTTGAACAAGTGAAACGAGTGGGGCGTTGGTCCTCCAATTGTTATAAGAGGTATGTGCGGTTGCACATGTTGTAAAGCTGTAATGACGTACTCACGCCTCTTGTTTTTGTTTGGTTTTCAGTTGCGCAAGCCTACGAGGCGGGGCGGACTATGCAGTCGACCCAACACCGGGCCAGCGGTCAGACATCACCGGCTGTGAAAAAGGAGGTGTGGGTCGTGGGCCACTCATACGTGAGGCGTGCCGCGGACGTATTCAAAGCAGGTGACATGATTCACGTAGCTGGGGAATACGGGTACAGGGTGTCCTTCTACGGAAGAGGCGGTCTCTGTATTGACCAGTTTCAAGCATATTTTGAGGATTTGTTAGGGCGGACGAGGTCACCGCCGTCTATAGTCATAGTGCATTTAGGGGGCAATGATTTGGTCACCACCGGTAGACGACTTCTCCTGGAGGCAATGCTTTCCACTGTAAGTTGGTTGGCGAGGAGAGTTCCGGGGTGCACAATTGCGTGGTCCCATATGATCCCACGAAAGGTGTGGCGGGGGGCCATTTCTATTCCTGCTTTGAATCAGTCTGTTAGAAAGCTTAATAACAAAGTGAGTAGGTTGTTCCGTTCCGGGACATTGCATTCTATTTCGCATGGCTGTATTAATGATGACAGTATGTATTCGGGGGATGGTGTGCATTTGTCTCGGGTGGGGAATGAGTTACTCATAGGAGACTTCTTAGCATGGTTAAAAACGTTAAAGCATGACCTTTAGGTAGGAGCTTGTGGGGGGTCCGGATAGCCGGTCAACTATCCGGACCTGTGGCGGTAAGGTCATGATCGGTGAGCAGTAATTGGAAGATCCCTATGAGTGGGCGTCACCCAACACGGATGGGAGCGCTCGGGAGAGGTGGCCTTTGGCCCCTCAACGGGGAGGCGGTCCTGTCTAAGGAGAGGCCGCCGGAAGGAAAGGAAAGGCGGTCAAGGCCCCTTCCTGTGTAGGAGGGGTTACAGCCCCCTCCTGGGGAATTTCCCGGGGCCAGTGACGTCTGCGACGGCAGATGTGGTAAGTTGTGTGGGGTTTGGGGGGAGGTCTACGCTACCTTCTAGATCTCACACGAGTCCTCGAACGACCTTTAAGTGGCGTCGAGTTTATTGGGGCCCCCGTCAAGTCAAGGGAAATTGGTAGTTGCACTTGGGGTACGCCTCAGTGCTGTCGCCCCTCCCAAGTGGGGGGGGTATTTCTGGTTAGGGATCTTGACACCGGTTACGACCTTGCCGTTGGCCCTTAAACGTTAGGATGTACAATTTCATTATTTCAAGAAAATGTTTTGTAGGTTGTTAGTTCGGCTAGGAGAACCTCTGTATTAGAGAATCTGTTAAGGTTAGCCAAACATCGCAATGTGGTTATGAAATTGTACATTAATATGAAACTGTTTAACGTTTAATTTTTGTTTTAATAAATACGGCCGGGGAGGGTCACTCCCTCCCTCTTCCAAAAAACTTCAAGAACTGTTTCCGGTTTCCCTCCTTTGGGGATTGTGTTGAGAGGGGGTGGCGGGTATCTCAGCCATATGGAAAGGGGCGACCACTCGGTCCCCCCGAACGTATGGCAGAGTACCTCGATCCCCCCGGGAAGCCATTTTTGGGCGGGAGGCGCGTCTCGGCTGGTATGCCCGAAGCGGCGTAGCCGGGGCGCGCTCTTTCCCGCCCTAGGGTGGGCTGGCCTAGACACTGACGCGGCTGGCCACGCCCTCGGGGCAGGCAGGGGCGGGTTTACGCCCGCCCTGAAGACGGATAAAAAGGGACGCAAGACCGGAAGACATCCTCTTGTTCCTGTGCTCTGAAGGTGCACCTCCTCGCTGCACGTGAGCTCGAGACGGAACGAAGAGCCAATTTTGACCCACCCACCAGCCCCTGAGGACAGCCAGTTGTTTTAAAATAGATCGATAATTCTATTTTCGTTTACAGGTTGTGGTATTATCATGTTGATATTGAGTGTGTAATAAAGTTGGTTGATTTTATGTATGTTTTGTGATTAAAGATATTCGGTTTTTAGTGTCCGTTTATAAGCATGATTATTCTGGTCATAGTGGCCAATGTATTGTTGGTTTAGTTAGCATTGTCGTATTTATTTTGGTCGGGCGGTAAGGTCATGATCGGTGAGCAGTAATTGGAAGATCCCTATGAGTGGGCGTCACCCAACACGGATGGGAGCGCTCGGGAGAGGTGGCCTTTGGCCCCTCAACGGGGAGGCGGTCCTGTCTAAGGAGAGGCCGCCGGAAGGAAAGGAAAGGCGGTCAAGGCCCCTTCCTGTGTAGGAGGGGTTACAGCCCCCTCCTGGGGAATTTCCCGGGGCCAGTGACGTCTGCGACGGCAGATGTGGTAAGTTGTGTGGGGTTTGGGGGGAGGTCTACGCTACCTTCTAGATCTCACACGAGTCCTCGAACGACCTTTAAGTGGCGTCGAGTTTATTGGGGCCCCCGTCAAGTCAAGGGAAATTGGTAGTTGCACTTGGGGTACGCCTCAGTGCTGTCGCCCCTCCCAAGTGGGGGGGGTATTTCTGGTTAGGGATCTTGACACCGGTTACGACCTTGCCGTTGGCCCTTAAACGTTAGGATGTACAATTTCATTATTTCAAGAAAATGTTTTGTAGGTTGTTAGTTCGGCTACGAGAACCTCTGTATTAGAGAATCTGTTAAGGTTAGCCAAACATCGCAATGTGGTTATGAAATTGTACATTAATATGAAACTGTTTAACGTTTAATTTTTGTTTTAATAAATACGGCCGGGGAGGGTCACTCCCTCCCTCTTCCAAAAAACTTCAAGAACTGTTTCCGGTTTCCCTCCTTTGGGGATTGTGTTGAGAGGGGGTGGCGGGTATCTCAGCCATATGACATCACTGATAACATCACTGATGACATCATTCATGTGATAATACGATGAACATCTTCAGACTCTAATATAACCTTAAATACACTCAGTGTAAACAGACACTCACAGATTGTCACTCATCCATGGAGTTCCTCATACACCTAGTCAGTCATGCAAAGAATCAATCACACCTCCATTTCCTCAACTATACAGTTATACACACCTTACTTATTCAAACATATTCTAACACATATTCACTCTCTTATTCAATCACTGTTACAATGATCCATGCAGCCACTCCCACATTCACTGGCTCTTATACACAGTAATTTATATATGTCAACTCTCACATGTACTGTGTTTTACAAATGTACTTACTTTGACATGTAGCACTGAGATATCCATTCACTCACCAATACACTCATGCACACAGGCAACCACCCATACAGCTGTTTCCACCTGCAGTTTTGAACCCATACATCTAGTGAATCAACTGTTCACACATCTATGCACAGAGTCACACACCTCCCAGCCACCCACACACACACACTCACTCTCCCATACAAATACTTGGGCAACCAATCAATAACCCATATAGTTACTCATATAGCTACTGATCAACACATGCAGCAGTTTACAGAACAACAGATATAATGATGCACAAATTAAGACAGTTTAGTCACTAACCCATGCACTCAGTGAGACACATTTAATCACTCTCTCATACAGTCAGTCATGCACCTACTAAATCCTTCATCCAGACATTTATACATCCACTCATTCTTCAATATGTAAGACATATTTTAACTTTACAGAAACATACAGTCACTGGATGATGTCATCAGTGATGTCACTGACCATGTCATGAATGATGTAATATGTGACATCATCAGCAGTGGATTGCGGTTGCGCGATATATAGTTAGTGCAACTAACTATATATGCGAATTTCAATGGTTTTGTGCGAGTAAAATAAGGTTTTGTAAATGCTAATCCCTAACTATATATGGTCTATAACCTATGGTTTTTTCAGTGATTTTTTAAGGTTTTGTAAATGCTAATTCCTAATTATGTAGGGTCTATAACCTATGTTTTTTTCAGTGAATTTCAATGGTTTTTTAATAGCAAATATCAAAAGCTGTAAAATGTATTCTTCTTTTAATGCAAAAATATATTTTATATGTTTGTAATATAATTTTTTGATTTATATAGTTTTTTTAATTATTTTTTTTTTGTTTTGCTACCGGTCCGCGCACCGAGTAGCTTCCCGTTAACTCAATTTGGTTCCGCGACCCGGTCCGCAAACCGGTAAATGTTCCGATAGCGCAACTACCGCGTTAGAAAACAACATCGTGATGCGTCGCGTAAGCGCGACGTATCGCGTTGCCGCGTAATGCGTCTTATGACATGCCGCATTAGCGCACCCGGAAGCGCTCCGGAACGCGAACCGAGGCACGAAGCGCAGCGCCCCGGAAGCGCTCCGGGACGCATAACGTAAGCATAACAGGTCATGTGACTTGTTCATAAAACTTTTCATTGGTTCATTTTACTTTTGGTTTCCTAATGATGTAAGGCTTGGTCATATGACCTAAAAATAACACTTTTCATTGGTTTAGAACATTTTTTTTTCCCAAATGATGAAAGCCCCACCTTTTTTCCTCACTCTGACTTTTATTCTTATGAGAGAAAGACCTACTTTCATTGCTTAGAAATTCATTGATTGCTGCAGCTGGTGGACCCCCACCACGACCACAACCTCCTAGGAAGAGAGGACCACCTCCTCAGGTTATCCTACAACAAGAGGAGGAAGAAGAGGAAGAAGAGGAAGAGGAGCAAGTGACCAATAGGTTTTTACCTGAACAGCCAAGGAGGTCCCATGCCAAAGAAAGTTATATATGGCAATTTTTAAAATTTCCCCAAGGACAAAAAAAGGTAAATGCCCGGTATGTTACCTGCCTGATCTGCCCAAATGAACTGTCCAGAGGGACAGAAAAGAAATATAGCTATGGGAATTATACCATGCATCGGCATATGGAAAGATGGCACCCTATAAACTATAGTGCTGCACAAGTACGTGACCTGCAGAATAACCCCCCACCTGTGGCGAGTACATCCAATCAAGAGGCAGTGACGGGACCAGAGGCGAGGGAGACGGTCCCAAATATCCAGATGAACTTTGGGAACATGAAATTTACCTGTATTTTTTGCGGCAAATTAATTACCTATGGAGAGAGGAGTATAACTCTAATCAATACAGCTTTTGAAAATCATCAATGTACAAAACGCCCCAGAAAATAAATTATCTTTTTTTTTTGTTGCTCCTGTTGAGCCCTTTTTAATGAATCAGTTTCGTTCCCCCCCAAAAAAAACAAAAAAAATATAAAATATAAAACCGTTCAAAAAATACAAAAAAACTAAAAAAATGTTCAGAAAAATAATAAAAAAATATAAAACAACGAAAATAATTTAAAAAGAAATATTTTCAGAACTACCTCCCCTTTATAAGAAATTGCTAGAATGTTTAGCACTCTGGCAACCTCTATTTCTTTTGATTTGCTTCCCGGTTCGCGCTCCGGTACGCAAATTAAATTTTTTTTTTTTTTTTAAAAAAAGAAGAGTAAGTAAACAGAGAGTAATGTTAGAAGAAAGACAAATAGAGGGAGTAACACAGAGATAATGTTTAAAGAGGGACTGAGAAAAGGAGTGGAAAGAGTAGTGTAAGTAAGTAATAGAAAAAGAAATGAGGGAAGTAGCAAATGCAGGAAACTGAGGGTTAAAGAAATGAAGCAGTGGAACTAATAAAAGTTAAATGTGATAGAGATGTAACGTAAAGAGTACTAAACACTTACCTTATAATTGCCGTTAACTTAGTCACTTGTTATTTTTATACTTTTAATCTGTGTAAGAAAGAACAAAAATTTTAAAATTAATAGAAGGTAGTAAAAGATGAGTGAGCATGAGACAAGATGAATACATATTAAAAATCACAATTCAAAGTACAAAATTAATTATACATATTTAATGGTTTATTTCTGCTGTTCTCAGAATATATCAAATTTCACTGAAAACAGTGAGTTGAAGGTATTCATCATATAACAGCGGGGAAAAAAAACACAATCAAAATGATTGTGTTTAAAAAACCCTTATAATATAATCAATCAGAAATCAGAACTCCTCAAAAGTAACTTACTTTCTATGACGTCAAAGGATCTCCTATGAACAGCTTATACTCTGTTGTGCTGTTATTATTTTCTGCCCGCCACTTTCTGAAAGATAAGCTCCATCGTTTTAAGAAAAATGAGACATACAAAGCAATTTAAAACAGCACACTAAATTACAACACCTAGAATCATTATAATCCAGTTACCTACCCTAAATTCTCACTTCTGAAAATAAGTCAAAAGGCAACATTGCTTCATACTCAAATGGTAATCATTGCCAAAAGACCAGCCTTTTTTATATTTCAAATAAGCTGTGTAATATCCTGATGTTGTCAAAGGACCATCATAACATATAATAGCTGCAGTTACAAATGTTCTTCCTGAAATCGATGACTGTGTAGCCAAAACATTTTTAATTAGACTTGACAACTTATTTTCATCCAGTTTATGTAGTTGAAATTGTAAAATGACATTTCACCCATAAGTTTCTATAAAAAATGTGGACAGCATTGCAGACTTACATTTCCTCTACTCCTTGTTTTAATCTGCTGCTTGAATTAGCTTATAAACACAAAGAGTTTTCGCTCTGTACTACACTTATCCACAAGGCCATATAGAGTAGGAGCCATTAGAACCTCTTGAAATTCCTCAGAACAAATCCCAAGATTCCTTCCCTAAAATTTTGGTTGTAAGAACACCAGCTAAGAATTTTGAAGGTGGAAAGGCAATCTTTTTTTGAAAGTTAAAACAGAATCATTGCAGAATGACCAGCCGTTTCCAGATTTTAAATAAGCTGTGTAATGTCCTGAAGTTGTTGAAGGACCGTCATGATATATAATTGCTGTAGTTACAAAAGTCCTTCCTGATATTGACAACTGCGAAGCCACAACATTTTTAATTAAAGTTGTCAATTTAGTTCCATCAGACCTACATCGTTGGAACATTAAAATGACATACTGGCCATAACTTCGTATAATTAACGTGGACAGCATTGCAGACTTACATTGGCTACACTCCATGTTTTGATCGGCTGCTTTTACTAGCTTATTGAAGGATACTGATTTACTGTCAGGCAAAGTTAAATATATAATTCTTTCTGAGTCTACACTAGTAGTACTTGATAGCCTACAGTTCTCGCAATCATTCTGACATTGATAAGAAAGGCCAAACAGATAATCTGCATCTACACCTTCATCTTGCAATACATCAAGCATATACATTAAAAACTCCTGACAATCCTGCTGAATATTTTGATAGAATTGCGTTTGACCTGAACATTTGTCTAACAGATTACGAATTTCAGACACACTTTCTACTCTTGTTCTATCAGCGCTACATTTCTCTAACACAGAATTCAACAAACAGCGTAAACTTTGTTCCGAATTGATCACACTCTGTTCTTTTAAAGTGTCTAGTGAAAAGAAAAATTAACCACTACATTAGCATAGCAGTTGACACCAGAACTATTTTCAAATTGAAAACCAACAACATCTTCAACAGAATTCATTTTCTTTCTGCTTACAATTTTTGGTTCATCGACTTTTGGTCTTTTTGCTACAACCTCCCTACTATTACTGATATTTCTTCGTTTCCGGCCTACCACATGTTTCTCAAACAAAGGATATTGAGGCAAATGTGGCACATACTCTCTTCTTAACCTATTGTATTCCTTAACACAATCTAGATCCGCACAAATGTTTGTGACATCACAGTCAATCAAGTACAATCCCGATAAAGTTCTGACTCGTGACAATGCTACATAAGCCATACCCTCTTTGAACACAGAACTGCCAATATTCACTAAAGCAGTGTCTACACTTAAACCTTGCGATTTATGGATTGTCACCGCATATGCCAAGCAAACAGGAAACTGCTTACGGCGAACATATAAGTCTTTTACAAGCAAAAACCTAGCTGTGCAACGACCAATTACCTGTACTTCCTCAATGCCATCAAATTTAATTTTTAAAAATTCAAGTCCATCTCTATTACTGTATTTCTCAAAATCAACAACATTACCCATTGATCCATTTACCAGACCTCTTTCAACATGTAAATTCCTTCTCAAAATGATACGGCAATTTAAGCACACATTCAGAGTCTTTTCAAAACCAGCAGTTTTAGATATAGTCTTCTCTAATGAATCCAATTTAGATTTCAAATTCCCAGACAAAATAATTGTTGCTCCCATATGCTCTATTCTGTCAATAGCTTCCAGTTTCACAATCTCTTGGTTTTCTAAATTCAACATTTTGTTGTTGAAGATGGAACATTCTGCAAGAGTTGGCATCAAACATATTCCAGATTTCTTCTCAGTAATTTTCTGAAAAATATCCTCTGGCAGAACGTCTTATTCTGGATACAAATTTGACAGTAATCGTGCATGTAAAGCTTCTTTCCCACGCTCAGTCACTTTCCCAATTCTAACATCTTGTAGAATATTCTTGTAATCTTCATCCTTCGCCTGACACATATTTTCATGCAGCTCAGCATAATTGAAGTTTAACCATATGTTAATGTTGCTAATGCTCCCTAGGCACTTCCTGGTATCTTCATGAGTAAGCAGTTTAAACACTGGTTGTCCTTTCACTGGTGTCAGCTGCAGAAGATCACCGAAAACAATGATGTGTTTGCCACCAAATAACACATCATACTCTGTTTTAAGAACTTCCTGCATTCTCAAATGCACAAAGGCAAGCATGACATTGGAAACCATGCTTACTTCGTCAATGCTAAGAAGTTTCATCTTCTTCAGGACTCTAGATACTTCACAACAAGCATCTCCAGATAACTTGTGGTATTGTAATTTGTTATCATGCTCCACTGGCAGCATCAGTAGCCGATGCAAAGTAATACCTTTAATGTTATGTGCTGCCAGTCCAGTTGGAGCGGTGACAACACAAGACAGCGATGACTCAGTCCTTTTCTGCAGATAACATGAAATTGTTTTAATGAGGAAACTTTTTCCAGTTCCTGCTTCTCCACTCACGTACAGTCTGACAGGCTTCAATGACGTACATGAGCACTCTTTCTTCTCATGACTTAATCCATGCTCAATTTGTTTGGTAACTTCGTCATATATTTTCCTCTGCTCAACGTTGAGTTGTCTTTCCAAATCTTCTAAGTTAGCCGCATCCTCCTGAGCATGTGCCATGGCTCTTTCCACTTCAGTCGCAGCTTCATTTTCGATAACTGGTTCTCCTAGTGGATCCTGACTCAATGAAACAGAACTCTGACTATCCTGAGAACTGTCTCTAGCAATCTCAGCTGCAATTGTTGCTTCCTGCTCGATTTCTGCATTCAACATTTCTAGATATTTTGGAAAAACAGGACATTCAATGGACTCCTTGGCTGCATTGAAAGAGTCTTCGTAACAGAGGAAATCTCCAAGCAGTTCCTCTTCTGCACGCCAAGGCTTGAAAAGTTGCAAAAGAGCTAAATAGAAAAACTCTTTTCTTTCTGGAGATTCGCAATTCAATTTTCGATGATTTACCAATTGACATTTTCTTTGCTTGACCAGACATCCCTCACTTTCATTTACAGCATACACTCCTTTATCAATATCTTCTTTGATGTTCCTCTTGAAAATGTAATTTTGTAGAACCTCATACAGACAAACATTCTCCAGGTGACTGCTTCTATTTGGATAATATGTATCCAACATGTTGGTCTTCAAAATATCTGTACTGCTTGGCTCCTTCTCCGCCAAATACTCGATTTCCCGTACAGGTTTCAGAACTCGATTACGCGTTGCAGCAAGACCAGGACTCGCCCAAATGATACTCCTAGATTTGGCATGGAGACTTGCTGAAGCTAACATTCGTAAGCTCCGATTTCTCGATGTGACAACATCTTCAGACTGAAACTGTACAACTTCTTACTGAGGCTCTTTTCATCGGAAATATCCTCCCACATATCCTTCAGTTCTGTCTTTTCTTTTTTTGTGATGTAAGACGTCACATACCGAGCCACAGCCATACAGTTGTCAGCCACAAATTGTATATCCATGTTAGCATTCCACATGGACAAAATCACTGGGTTGTAGTCGTTAATGTACTTGGACTCTTTGTTTCTTTTCAAATTGTATGTGTTTTTGGGTGATTTCCTCGTCACATTATGTCGCAGGGAAGACATCAAATTGTTCACTCTTCCTTTAGATATCACCAATCGTGGTAATGCAAAACGACATTTGGTGTAGAACTTGTCCTTGTTACTGAATTTACGACGACAGTACTTTCCACAACGATGGCTTTGAAACCGTAAAACTTGTTCTCTTAGACTTTTATCTTCCTTTGTCTTTGGAACAGCACATGTAGAATACTGTTCTATGAAACTCATCACTAAGTCATCCGGATCTGTTCCAAATTTGGGTGCATCTTTGATCCATAGCAGTATATGTATATGAGGAGCACCTCTTGCTTGATACTCCTTTCTCCAGAAGAAATCCAACACCTCTGGATTTTTCTTGTTTGTGATGAAAGACATCATAGCTTCAAATCTATGATTGAAGTAACTGCATACATTCACTGGATCCAAGGAGCACAGTTCTCCGGGTGTCTTGAATTCAATATTTTCAATGTTTGCATTTGCCTCTCGTAGAAATTCAAGTTAGTCTTCCCAGGTATACTCAGCACAGCTGAGAGTGAGGAACCAAGTAGGAGTTCCTAAGTTCCTCAGCATACATTTTAAGTCACCATGACGATGATACCAATACTCATTAGTACCACGCTGACATGCCATGAGATTAATCAGGTGAGAATCCAAAATACTGTCTTGCACATTGACTTTATCCATAAAGTCCCTTGCCGAGATATTTCGCAGTTGTACACCACTTTTAAAGATGTGGTTCACTGCATAAGACAGTCCAGACAGATCACTTTCAAACAGTAGATGAAATAAATAGGGATTGCATTGACGAAACCTAGGATCTTCTGCATACAATCGTAAAGTCCGGAATTTTGAAGCAGGAATTTGATCAGGTTGCTCATCATATCGTCCTCCTCGACCTGTGGGAAATAACTGTGGGAAACACCGAGCTTCCAAACTTTCCTCCCAAACACTAATGGGACTCCCTTTGGCTTGTTTCATTTGAAACAACTCAATAGCATTCCCCATGACTTCCTTGGAATGCAAAGGATGAACACTATAATGTTCATATATTTCTTCATTTTTAGAGGCTTCTACTTTCTCAATTTGCCCAGCACACAAATCACTGTCCTCTTCTTCACTTACTTCCTCTTCTGCAGCACTTACATTCTTGTAGTACTCATTATTTTTTATCAAATACAATGTTGCCTTTTTTGACTTTCCTAACATCCACTAAATCTTGCCAGATTTTCTTACTCTTTGTCGGAACCCCATTAACTAGGATAACTAGAGGTTCCTCTTCCACTTTCTCTACTCCAATTGTATTAATGTTTTTCTTCAAATCTAAAGGCAAATAAACAACTCTTCCCTTTAATCCTCTCTGTAAATCTGATGGAGGCAATTTCCCTGTCTTTGGCTCCATTCGTACAATAGCCTGAAAGGGATGGACACTTTGACTCAAAATAGATTCATAAGTATTTAAATCCTTTAATTCAGAAGGAATGTCAACCAATTCCAGATTATTATGAACCGCTCTAGCAGGCATCCGGTTTTGGTTTAATTTGTTAAAACAATAAGTACACATACGTTGGTCCGATCCCAAATCAAAACAATTTTCTACCATCAAGTATGTGGCAAAATCCTTCCATTCACTATTGTTTTCCATTTCACTTTTTGCATATAAATCCACTAACTTAGTCTGATTCTTATAATAAGTCCGTCGACAATACACACAAGTGAAATTAGGCCTCTCACTTGATTTCACCTGAAAGTTGAAAATTTCCTTGTGAAACTTTTCTATATTAGAAATCAGTACACTCTCTTCCACATTACCTTCTTCTACTGGGTCAATTTCAACATTGTTCTCTTCACCAGCAAAGTAACAGAACTCACTTTCTTCACAAATATTCTTCACATCTACTTCAGAACCATGCAAAAGAGCAGTGCTTAATTGTTTAAGCATAATTGCTGGACTCTTAGCATAATACAACATTCTAACTAAATTCCTCACTTTATTATGATGCACTGCTAGCATCCTGAAATGATGAGAAACACTCTGGCATACTCTCCTGGAAAGACAAGCCAGTGAATGACCACGCAAACCTGTCACTTCTCTCACTCTGCAAGGATCGAATTCTTGCAACAACTTTATTTTTTGTTTTAAACTTTTCTTATTAAATGTCCGTACAAAATCACAAAGCAAATTGATGGAATCTTGTCGCACACTGCAAATAGAACAACACTTCCAGGTGTACACTGGTCCCTTAGGACGTCTCCCTAAAACCTCATCACTTAACACCTCTTCTGCATCTGCAGACACAAGTTTTTCTTTTTCAACCGGACAACCATCTTTTACCTCATATGCTCGACCACTGGTGTCAACTGCATGCACCAAATCATTGTCCTGGAAGTAACTCTCCTCATTGAAAAATGCCTCACAACTTGAACTTTGCATCCATTCTCCTGAGAAAACTTCACAAAAATTACTACGATTAACTACTCTCTTCCATCTACTATTTGATTTGAAATCATAAATTACCTTGTTTAGTTTCCTAATTCTATTGATTACCAAAATAAATAACTTTCGCTTAATTTCGAAAGCCTGATCAATAATTTTCTCTACATTTTTCTTTCTCTGAAAAAAGCCACTTTCTGTTGACCTTTCTTAAAATTTTTTAACAAATTGCCAATTATCCTGTTGCGGAACATTCGTCTACGAATGTCTCTAAACAGATTTTTCCTTCTACTACCATGCACAGAGTTATCTCCTGCTCTAGCAGTTACATTTTTGAGGGGCCTTTCCTTCCCGTTTAAATTGGCTCTCTTCTTCTGAACTAAAACATGTTCTCTAGTGATACTTTTTCGTCTGCAAATGTTTCTTAAAAAAGATTTTGTTGTCTTACCCGGAATTTTTTTGGTGACCTCACAACTTTTATTTCTAGAGGACTGCTGCAAAGATCCATTATCTCCATTTTTACCAAGGTGGGGTGTAAGTCGCTTTGCTTCTTTTTTTTTTCTTTGCCTTGAGAGCATGTTTGAATTTTTAACAATATCTTGAGTTGAATCTGTGGAAAATGTATTAAAAAAATGCTATTAAATACTATTACCAAACAGTAAATCAATAACAGTAAGCAAACAATAGAATGGAAGGATTTTGCAACATACTTGATGGCAGAAAATAGCAATGTAATGGAATGCTTCTACATATGACCTGTGCTCTGTTATATGTTAATCTCAACTAATTTCGAGACTCTATTTCTATTTAGAGATTGTTCCAGAACAGACATTGTTGATGTTATTGTTATTGACTTAAAATTGCCAAGCACACATGAAGGCATATTTACTAGACCCTTGCACCAGGGGGACGTGACTTAAAATTGCCAAGCACACATGAGGGCGTATTTACAAGGCCCTTGCACCAAGGGGAAGTGACTTGAAATGGCCAAGCACACATGGGGGCGTATTTACAAGGCCCTTGCACCAGGGGGAAGTGGCTTAAAATTGCCAAGCACACATGGGGGCGTATTTACAAGGCCCTTGCACCAGGGGTAAGTGACTTGAAATGGCCAAGCACACATGGGGGCGTATTTACAAGGCCCTTGCACCAGGGGAAAGTGACTTGAAATGGTCAAGCACACATGACGGCGTATTTACAAGGAACTTGCACCAGGGGGAAATGACTTAAAGTTGCCAAGCACACATGGAGGCATATTTAGAAGGCCCTTGCACCACTTATCCATCGCTTTTAACATTCACACTGTGGAGCACCATGGGGCAAAAACAGCACAGATGCATCATGCATCTCTTCCACAAAAGCGACGCATTGCAGGAGTCACATCACAAGTAAATACATTCTTATAAATTTAGAAAGCATTCCTGTTCCTTAAAAACGATTTTAGGATCATAATTTGAAAACACAGCACAGCTCCTATGTACAAGCACACCTTGTCAGTACTAATACTTCACATTATCTACAATTACAATTTGTAAAAGAATGCAAAATCTTCTTTGAAAACATAATGCAAACACTTGACACAAAAAAACATTTTAAATGCACAGCTCGCTTCCTTATTTTCTCCAAAAAGCATACTAGTCTCTACCAAATTAGTCTCCCAGATTCATGGGAGAAGTGACTTAAAATTGTCTAGCACACATAGGGGCGTATTTACAAGGCACATGCACCAAGGGAAAATGACGGCCAAGCACACATGAGGGCGTATTTACAAGGCCCCTGCACCAGGGGGTAGTGACTTGAAATGGCCAAGCACACATGGGGGCGTATTTACAAGGCCCTAGCACCAGGGGAAAGTGACTTAAAATGGCCAAGCACACATGGGGGCGTATTTACAAAGCCCTTGCACCAGGGAGAAGTGATTTGAAATGTGCAAGCACACATGACGGCGTATTTACAAGGAACTTGCACCAGGGGTAAGTGATTTAAAAATGCCAAGCACACATGAGGGCATATTTAGAAGGCCCTTGCACCAGGGGTAAGTGACTTAAAATGGCCATGCACACATAGGGGTGTATTTACAAGGCCCTTGCACCACTTATGCATCGCTTTTAACATTTACAATGTGGAGCACCATGGGGCAAAAACAGCACAGATGCATCATGCATCTATTCAACAAAAGCGACGCATTGCAGGAGTCATATCGCAAGTAAATACATTCTTATAAATTTAAAAAGCATTCCTTTTCCTTAAAAACGATTTTCTGATCATAATTTAAAAACACAGCACAGCTCCTATGTAGAAGCACACCTTGTCAGTACTAATACTTCACATTATCTACAATTACTATTTGTAAAAGAATGCAAAATCTTCTTGGAAAACATAATGCAAACACTTGACACAAAACAACATTTTAAATGCACAGCTGGCTTCCTTATTTTCTCCAAAAAGCATACTAGTCTCTATCTAAAATAAAGGAACCATATCTCACCTTACCAAATGCTTTTTGAATTTCAAAACAGTCTCAGAGGCCCTTGCACCAGGGGGAAGTGACTTGAAATGGCCAAGCACACATGGGGGCGTATTTACAAGGCCCTTGCACCAGGGGGAAGTGATTTGAAATGTGCAAGCACACATGACGGCGTATTTACAAGTAACTTGCACCAGGGGTAAATGATTTAAAATTGCCAAGCACACATGAGGGCATATTTAGAAGGCCCTTGCACCAGGGGTAAGTGACTTAAAATGGCCATGCACACATAGGGGTGTATTTACAAGGCCCTTGCACCACTTATGCATCGCGTTTAACATTTACAATGTGGAGCACCATGGGGCAAAAACAGCACAGATGCATCATGCATCTATTCCACAAAAGCGACGCATTGCAGGAGTCACATCGCAAGTAAATAAATTCTTATAAATTTAAAAAGCATTCCTTTTCCTTAAAAACGATTTTCTGATCATAATTTGAAAACACAGCACAGCTCCTATGTAGAAGCACACCTAGTCAGTACTAATACTTCACATTATCTACAATTACTATTTGTAAAAGAATGCAAAATCTTCTTGGAAAATATAATGCAAACACTTGACACAAAACAACATTTTAAATGCACAGCTGGCTTCCTTATTTTCTCCAAAAAGCATACCAGTCTCTTTCTAAAATAAAGGAACCATATCTCACCTTACCAAATGCTTTTTGAATTTCAAAACAGTCTCAGAGGCCCTTGCACCAGGGGGAAGTGACTTGAAATGGCCATGCACACATGGGGGCGTATTTACAAGGCCCTTGCACCAGGGGGAAGTAATTTGAAATGTGCAAGCACACATGACGGCCTATTTACAAGGAACTTGCACCAGGGGTAAGTGATTTAAAATTGCCAAACACACATGAGGGCATATTTAGAAGGCCCTTGGACCAGGGGGAAGTGACTTAAAATGGCCATGCACACATAGGGGTGTATTTACAAGGCCCTTGCACCACTTATGCATCGCTTTTAACATTTACAATGTGGAGCACCATGGGGCAAAAACAGCACAGATGCATCATGCATCTATTCCACAAAAGCGACGCATTGCAGGAGTCACATCGCAAGTAAATAAATTCTTATAAATTTAAAAAGCATTCCTTTTCCTTAAAAACGATTTTCTGATCATAATTTGAAAACACAGCACAGCTCCTATGTACAACCACACCTTGTCAGTACTAATACTTCACATTATCTGCAATTACAATTTGTAAAAGAATGCAAAATCTTCTTGGAAAACATAATGCAAACACTTGACACAAAACATCATTTTAAATGCACAGCTGGCTTCCTTGTTTTCTCCAAAAAGCATACTAGTCTCTTTCTAAAATAAAGGAACCATATCTCACCTTAGCAAATGCTTTTTGAATTTCAAAACAGTCTCAGAAACACACCAATTTTTCTTTAGCAGAGCAAAAGGTATGCACTCCAGAGGCTGCAACCAAGAAAGGCACAGAAATGCTGATATTCATCACACATATCTCTCATGTCACCCAATCAAAACTCTTCCCTCACTTTTTTCAAGTCAACAACCTTCCCCCTCTGCCCTTTCTGCCCTTTTTCCATAGCAACTACCTCCTGACAGACCTCTCATGTTTACAGGTTCACACAACAATGTTTCAAATGAACTCTGAACTCTCAGTACACCTGCTAATCCACTGCAATCTTTCTTAAAATCATTTTTTCTTAACCATTCAAATTACATCTTTCAAAGAATACATCCGTGCACCCTAACTTTCTGTTTTCAGCAATGGAAATCCACCAATCACTGCTAGTGAATCATTAGCACTGAAACTCCACAGTTTTTTTTCTTTACAAACTCCTACTGTTTCAACTGCCTTTTCATTCCCACACTTCATCTGACTGCAGCAGAACCTCCTCTCACCATGTTTTCTGTCTGGATTCTTGGACATAGCTACATCCACTGGGCTTACAGGTATGCTGATAACAGAAATTTACACAACCTCAATTTACAAAATGTGGATATCAAATGGATTGGGCAAAGAGGATTGAGATATCACCAATTGATACCATTGGTGAAAACCTTTTTGCATTTGCCAAACCCTGACCTCATACTAGTGCACTCTGGAGGAAATGATTTGGGCACTCTGACTGGGGTAAGTCTGGAAATGCTCTTAAAGGACACCTTTGAGCAATTAATGGCACTTTTTCCTCAAACTGCCTTGGTATATTCCAATATATACCAAAGACAAAAACGGAGGTGGTCCAATCAATTTTGTCCACAAATTGAGAAAGCGAGGAAGCATGTAAATAAGTCTGTTTCAGCTTATATAAGAGACCATAGAATGGGCGCCATTTACAACAATAACTTGCGTTACTACATGCAAGATATCTACAGAGGAGATGGTGTGCACTTCTCAGATGAGGGAAACAGAGTTTTCATACAAAATTTAAGACTGTGTATTGGTACCTACTTATAAGTACCTAGAACTTACACAGAACACAAAAGCTCTTTTCAGAGCTACCTTAACTACAATTACTCTTTCCAAATTTCGAATGTACCTTTTTTCACTAATTTTCACTTATGTTCGCTTCCCGGTTCGCTACCCGGTTCGCGTACCGGCAGCTAACCGCGCGAAAAATTCAATTTTTTTTTATTCCAACATATATGAGCCTCCTCAGCCACCCTCAGAAAACCTAGGGGGTCAGGATACGTCTCCCGTGCCCCCTTATACCCATTTCCCACATTGTTTTTCCTCCATCTTGTGATTAAATTCCGCCGAAACACAAAATGGCGAACTCCTGTTACGCTACCGGTGAGCGACCCGGTTCACGTACCGGGAAGCGCTTCTACCGCAAATTTTTTTTATTTGCCCCACGGGACCCTTTAATAACCCCAACATCATTCCTAGGGGGTCAAGAGGGGTCTACCTTGCCCCCTTTCATTAAATTCCCCCTTCGTTTTTCTCCTCCTCTTGTCTCTCGATCCTACCGAGAGACAAGATGGCAGCCGGTTCGGACTGTTTAGAATGTTGACAGACACCGGAGAGCCAATCAGCTTCACTTCGCGAAGTTCCGTTACGCGTCAGGAACGCGAACCGGGGCGCTAACCGGAGCGCTGTCACAGATATATCTGTTTTTAAAAACGTTAATTTCTCAAAATCCACTGGAGCACATATATTGAGAGATAGCAAAGGCACGTCAGGCAAACCATATCTACAATTTTGCCAAGTTTTGTGTAAATCCATTCAGCCGTTCGAGCTAAAAGTGATTCCAACCGCCCTATGGAAAACTCAATGTTAAAACACGTTTTGGGACCCCCCTTTTTTCTCGGCCCCCACTTCACGAAACCCCCCCAAACTTTCAGAGAATGCTCAGAAACAAAATGTGCCATTTTCCCGAAAATTTCAGCCAATTCAGTCCACAAACGCCAAAGTTATTCCACATAGAATTTTCAGAAATCCCATAGGAAAAAAATCCTAACTATATATACCTACTGGCGACCGCCAGTAGGTAATATATATATATACATATATATATATATATATGTATATATATATATATGTATATATATATATATATATATATATATATATATATATATATATATATATATATATATATATATATATATATATATATATATATATATATATATATATATATATTCACTGAAATAACCATAGGTTTCACACCAGTTATAGTTAGGAATTAGCATTTAAAAAACCTATTAAATTCACTGACAAAACCATAGGTGTCACACCAGTTATAGTTAGCTGGAAATTTTACTGACATAAAACCATTGAAATTCCCACGTTATAGTTAGTTGGACTCAATATAACTTGCGCGCCTGCAATGCACTGCTGATGATGTCACATATTACATCACTCATGACATGGTCAGTGACATCACTCATGACATCACTGATGACACCATCCTTGTGACAGAGTGACAGACCTAATTTCAGTGTAATGTAACGCTTGAAACACATATTCAAAAATAGAAACAAACATTTTCAAAAAAATGGAGATACCCAAACCAGTAGCAACAACCAATTCAGTAATTACGCCATCTATATACACATCCACTCATTCACCAACAGTTCTATATAGTCACTCATATATATACTCACTCATCATATGTAGTGATACACCTATACATCCTGTTACACATCAGCAGTCATCCAAAAGTTACTCACACACATAGTCACACATGCAAATAAACTATTGAACATCCATTTATTTGCATATACATTTATACACACACTACCACCTTACTTCTAAGGAAACTTACACATACTTACTCTCTTAAACAATCACTTATAGAAACACATACTTATTTAAACAGGAACTCCTACAATCTCTCACTATATATACTATACTCACTTATATACATCAATACTCACATATACTAGATTAAAACATATGTCGTTACTAATGAAGACACTAGTGAGACAGTCATTCACTCACTAACACACACATATACACACTCATCCACTCATACAGTCCTGCACATATGCTGTCTTCAAAACACATACAAACAGTGAGTCAGTCACCAACCCCTGCAGCCACTTATACACAAAGAGAAACACTGATACAAACATTTAAATATTTAAACAATACTCACTAATATATGTATTCACTAAGATACACTTAATAAGCCAGTTAACCAACCAATTTTTTTAAAAAAAACATCCATTTACACACTTATTTAAACATTTATTCTTCCATCGACCTTTACAAATACATATATAAAACAAATTTATTTTTCAGAAAGACACACATTCACTGGATGGTGTCATCAGTGATGTCATGAGTGATGTCACTGACCATGTCATGAGTGATGTAATATGTGACGTCATCAGCAGTGCATTGCAGGCGCGCAAGTTATAGTGAGTCCAACTAACTATAACGTGGAATTTCAATGGTTTTATGTCAGTAAACTTTCCAGCTAACTATAACTGGTGTGACACCTATGGTTTTGTCAGTGAATTTAATAGGTTTTTTAAATGCTAATTCCTAACTATAACTGGTGTGAAACCTATGGTTTTTTCAGTGAATTTCAAAGGTTTTTTAAATGCTAATTCCTAACTATAACTGGTGTGAAACCTATGGTTTTTTCAGTGAATTTCAAAGGTTTTTTTAATGCTAATTCCTAACTATATAAGACCTGAAAGCCCACCAGGAATCTCCAGTATGCGCCAGGGGACTGCATTGCATAGAGGTGTAATGAAGCCACAACCCTTTTTACACCTCTCTGCAACGCAGCCCCCGTGCATGTTTGAAGAGGGGGAACTAATTCCCCTTGCATACTGGGGGCCCCTGGGGGCCAATTAGCCCACCTGGAACCTCCAGTATGCGCCAGGGGCTACATTGCAGAGGTGTAATGAGACTATGCCCCTTGTTACACCTCTCTGCAACGCAGCCCACTGCCGCGTTTGCAGAGGGGGAACTAATTCCCCTTGCATACTGGGGGTCCCTGGGGTCAACTAGTCCAGAGCCTCCAGTATGCGCGAGAGAGCTGCATTGCAGAGAAGTGTAATGAGGCCACACCCTTGTTACACCTCTCTGCAATGCAGGCCACTGGCACGTTTGCAGAGGGGGGACTAATTCCCCTTGCATACTGGGGGTCCCTGGATCATATCTGCCCAAACACCGATATTCCGAACGATTGTAAATGACTTTTCTTGAGAAACATTTGGATTTGGATTATCATGTCCTATACTTTGGAATTTTTGAAAGACTGACTTTGAGGATGCTATAAATTACTCAAGTCTGCCCGAATTGTGTGGGTAAAATTGATACCTAGTCACTTTGAATAAGAATATACTTATGTCTTGTCTAACATTTGGAAGAAATATCTAGTTATATGACAACTGGATACCGACATAACTTGAAGGAAATAAGAACGCCCTGAAGAAGTTCTGTTGTACAGAACGAAACGTTTCGGCTGGCTGTGGTACATAAACTTAAGGAAAATAAAAGCATTTGAATATACACCAAGATTCAGTGCTATGATTTGATTGGACTCATTGTGAAAGTGGTGCTGTGCCAAACTTTGGAAAATTCTCCACTACTCTCTACTACTTACTCTCTCCTACTCCACTACTCTCAAATACTCACTGTCTACTACTCATTCTCTATTACTCTACTACTCTCTACTACTCTCTCTCTACTACTCACTCCCTACTACTCGCTACTCACTACTCCCTACTACTCACTATCTACTACTCTCTACTAC
This sequence comes from Lissotriton vulgaris, assembly GCF_964263255.1. Lineage (NCBI taxonomy): Eukaryota > Metazoa > Chordata > Amphibia > Caudata > Salamandridae > Lissotriton > Lissotriton vulgaris. The sequence goes on along the minus strand of NW_028241413.1, from coordinate 312,973 downwards.
TCACTCTCTACTACTCTCTCTCTACTACTCACTCTTTACTACTCACTACTACTCTCTACTACTCACTCTCTACTTCTCACTCTCTACTACTCTCTACTACTCACTCTCTACTACTCTCCCTCTACTACACACTCTCTACTACTCTCTACTACTCACTCTCTACTACTCTCTCTCTACTAGTCTCTACTACTCACTGTACTACTCACTCTCTACTACTCACTACTATTCTCTCTGCTACTCATTCTCTACTACTCTCTACTACTCACTCTCTACTACTCACTCTCTACTACTCACTCTTTACTACTCTCTACTACTCACTCTCTACTTCTCTCTACTACTCACTCTACTACTTACTCTCTACTACTCTCTACTACTCACTCTCTACTACTCACTCTCTACTACTCTCTACTACTCACTCTACTATTCACTCTACTACTCTCTACTACTCACTCTCTGCTACTCTCTCTACTGCTCTCTACTACTCTCTACTACTCACTCTCTACTACTCACTCTCTACTCTCTACCTCTCTATCTCTCTCTTCTTCTCTCTCTACAAATCTCTACCTCTCTATCGCTACCTCTCTACCTCTCTACCTCTACACCTCTACCTCTCTACCTCTCTCTACACACACACATATACACATATATGCATACATATATATATGCATATGCATTTATATATATATATATGTATGTGTATGTATAAAAAAAACAACAAAACGTTTTTTTTTTAAACAGCTACTTTTAAAACTGTCATTCTTTTTCCCCATGGTACGCTCCCCGGTACGCGCACCGGTACGCGTACCGGTGCGCGTACCGGGTGCTCCCCCAGCGAAAATCAAATTTTTTTTTATTTTTTTTTTGCCCCGCGGGGACCTTTTATGACCCCCACATCAAACCTAGGGGGTCAAGGGGGGGTCTACTCTGCCCCCTTATGGTCATTTCCCTCTTTGTTTTGGCCACCTCTCGTGTCTCGATCCTACCGAGACACAAGATGGCGGCCGCTCCGGACTGTTTAGAATGTTTACAGACACCCCAAAGCCAATCAGATTTCTGCGCGCAAGTCGCGTGGCGCGCCCGGTGCGCGCACCAGTGCGCGTACCGGAGCGCGGCTATAGATATATGTATTTTTTTGAACCTTAATTACTCAAAATCCACTGGAGCACATATCTTGAGACATAGCAAAGGCACATTGGGCTACCAGTCACTACAATTTTGCCAAGTTTGGTGGAAATCCATTCAGCCGTTCGGGCTAAAAGTGAAATCGACCGCCCTATAGAAATTAACATGGGGAAAACGCGTTTTGGGACCCCCCTTTTATCTCGGCCCCCGCTTGACGAATCCCCCCCAAACTTTCAGGAAAGGACCGGAACGCCGCGAGGCCATTTTGAGGAAATTTTGAGGCAGATTCGTCAACCGGCGCCAAAGGTATTCCAAATAGAATTTTGAGATTTAACATTGAAAAAAATCCTAACTATAACTACCTACTGGCGACCGCCAGTAGGTAATATATATATATATATATATATATATATATATATATATATATATGGGTGACCTGGATAGTGCAGCATCATTAACAGCTGAATTGAACAGTAACAACATTAACCTTGAATTCACTTCGCACATCAGTCACACACAGGTGGGATTCCTGGACACTGCTATCTATGTATCAGGAGATAAGTTGGAGTCCACATTATATAGAAAACCTACTGCGGGGAACGCCACCTTACCTGCACAAGCCAATTTGATCCCTCTTTGCCTGAGAGCTTTAGGCCGATCTCCCTGCTCCCATGGGTTTCCAAACTGGCAGAGGCCCACGTGAACGAGGTGTTATCTCGGCACATGACCCTCAATAACATCCTGGACCCATCGCAAAATGGGTTCAGACCGGGTCACAGTACCGAGTCTGCCTTGTTAGCCTCCACCGAGTATTTAAGAACCATTCTTGATGCCGGTCAGAGTGCAGCGCTTATATTATTAGATCTTAGCGCTGCCTTTCATACGGTGTCCCATGACATCTTGTTGTACCGTTTGGAGACCATCGGGATCACGGGCAAGGCTCTGGAATGGTTCCGTGCTTTTTTGCCGGACAGATCCTTCCGGGTGTCAGCACCGCCTTTTTTATCTCAAGCTCATTCCATCCGTCAAGGGGTTCCGCAGGGATCTGCGTTGAGCCCGATCTTGTTCAACCTCTATGTACAACCTCTTGCGGCTGTAGCAAGAGAGTGGGGCCTAACACTGGTATCGTATGCTGACGATACTCAGCTGGTTGTCACCTTGGCTGAAGGCCCCTCCGCTGCTGCCACAAGGTTCAGAGATGGGATGACTCTAGTTGCTCAGTGGTTGGCTGACAACTGTTTGCAATTGAACGTCACAAAAACGGAAGAGATGCTGGTAGGGAAGAACATCTCCCTCTGGAATGAACATTGGTGGCCGGCTTCCTTAGGCACCATACCTACAGCCAAGCCAGTGGTTAAGAGTTTGGCTGGATGCGGACCTTAATTTTCAGTGCCAAACGAAGAAGGTGGCAGTGACATGTGTGGGCCTGCTGAGAATCCTCCGTCCCATTCTGAGGTTCTTTAATGCGCCCATCCGACAGCTCATTATCCAGGCTACAATCTTATCGCACCTGGACTATGCCAGCGTTTTACTTCTTGGCGCTAATAAAGCTGAGATCTCACGACTTCAGCGGGTCCAGTACGCGGCAGCTCGTGCTCTTGTGGAACTCCCAGGTAGATGTTCTGCCAGAGCTACTATTAGTGCCTTACACTGGCTACCGATTCAATCAAGAATTCAGTTCAAGATGCTTTGTGTGGCGTTTAAGATTCTTAAAGGTACTAGCCCTGAGCTTCTCTGTCCTCTCTTAACTCCTTATATACCCCAACGTAACCTTCGCTCCTTGGGCCAACATTTGGTGACAATACCTAAGTTCAGACTTTGTCGCGTTGGTGGCCGCTCTTTTCGACTACTTGCGGCCATATTGTGGAATTCTCTGCCGACATCTATTCGCTGCATTGACAAACCATTATTATTCAGGAAAGCCTTTAAGACCTTTCTCTTTCCTCTGAACTAGGATCCTTTTTTTGTTTCAGCCTATCAGTCTCCTGTACAATGAACGGTCAGCGCCGGGATGCCCCTTATCTGGGACAGCTGTGCGCTTCAACAAATTTATAACATAACATAACATTCGTCTAACTCACACCCCAGCCACCTCATTAGGAGTATCCCCTATTGGGAACTCCTAAGATTGAAAAGGATTTGTAGCACTGATAAGGAGGCCACCACATGTGCTCAAGAGGCTCTAGCCAGATTTAAAGCTAGAGTATATAGTGAGTCTGTTCTTAAGGAATCTAGTGATAAGGCAGCCTAATCTCTGTTGGGAGCAGTTAACAGGCCCCCTGAGAGAGAACATAGGGGGGATGAGGACAAGGCTCCCCTTCTTATCACTGCATTCAATAGACAACACAGGCAGTTAAAGGCCATTATCAATAAAAACTGGCCCACACTAAGAACGGATGCAGTATTTGCGCCTTGCTTACCTACCAAACCATCCTTTACTCTCAGACGTGCGGTGTCCATGAGAACGCAATTGGATAAATGTAACCAAGATAAAATATCTAGTGGCACTTGGCTCCAACCCAAGAAGGGATTCTACAAATGTACTTCCTGTAGAGCCTGTAAATTTGGCTTTAAACGAACACATTATACAACACCATTCAGTTCTAAAGACGTACAGATAAGGGGGCATTATACATGTCGTACGGAGTATGCGGTCTATGATGCACTTGTGGCCTCAACTATATGGGCAGCACCAAGCTCCAAGTGCATGCCCGCATTCTCCAACACTTGAGTCATTGTGAACAATGATACCACCTATCCGGTGGCCCGTCATTTTAAGGCTGTACACAATAATGATCTCCAGTGTCTAACTTACTTTGTGATTGATGCCATCCCGACGGGGGGGTCAATAGAAAAAGAATGCTGAGACAACTGTAGACCCGCCTATAATAGAACTGAGCGATACAAAAGGGGATGATGGACAGAGCTTTTGAGCAAATCAAACACTCACCCCCAGTCAACTGATCTGGGTTTAATCAATCACCATTCTTTAGCCCACTCTGCCACCCCAGTTCAGACATGGTCATATGCAAATCAGTCTGACCCTGTGCCTCACGGGAACAGTCCAGCCCGAACTGCCAAGCCATATCTTCCCTGGACTGGAAACAAGCATCCTGGTACCGGTTTCTGGCATTGCAGCCGTCATCAGCCAGGCTGGTTTGAATCCAGAGGAAAAGTGAGCAAGGGACTCACGTCTGAGCATACCCTGCCAACTTAGGGCGAACAAAGCGATACAAAAGGGGATGATGGATGGAGCGTTTGAGCAAATCAAACACTCACCTCCAGTCAACTGATCTGGGTTTATTCCATCACCATTCTTTAGCTCACTCTGCCAAGCCCAGTTCAGACATGGCCATATGCAAATCAGTCTGACCCTGTGCCTCATGGGAACAGTTCAGCCCGAATTGCCAAGCCATGTCTACCCTGGACCGGAAACAAGCATCCTGGGACCGGTTTCCGGCATTACAGCCGTCATCAGCCAGGCTAGCTTGAATCCAGTGGAAAAGTGAGCAAGGGACTCACGTCTGAGCATACCCTGCCAACTTAGGGCGAGCAAAGCGGTACAAAAGGGGATGATGGACGGAGCGTTTGAGCAAATCAAACACTCACCACCAGTCAACTGATCTGGGTTTAATCCATCACCATTCTTTAGCTCACTCTGCCACCCCAGTTCAGACATGGCCATATGAAAATCAGTCTGACCCTGTGCCTCATGGGAACAGTCCAGCCCGAACTGCCAAGCCATGTCTTCCCTGGACCGGAAACAAGCATCCTGGGACCGGTTTCTGGCATTGCTGCCGTCATCAGCCAGGCTAGCTTGAATCCAGTGGAAAAGTGAGCAAGGGACTCACGTCTGAGCATACCCTGCCAACTTAAGGCGAACAAAGCGGTACAAAAGGGGATGATGGACGGAGCTTTTGAGCAAATCAAACACCCACCCCCAGTCAACTGATCTGGGTTTAATCCATCACCATTCTTTAGCTCACTCTGCCACCCTGTAGAGTCAAGGATCACAGATGAATTGATAATAAAAGTAAGTTTATTGGAGATAAAGAAGCACTCCCTGGAACATATCTGAAGGCTCCGGAGAGTCAGCGGTAACTGACTTAACAGTAACTGTATGAAATAGAATGTACAATAATACACTGTGCTGTGTAGCGAGACAGGTATATTCAAATGATACACTGTGCTGTGTAGCGAGACAGGCATATTCAAATGACAATAAATGCACGAGGTACACCAGATACATGCACGAGAATTTACACGCGCATGTAAACACAACACACCCCAGTTCAGACATGGCCATATGAAAATCAGTCTGACCCTGTGCCTCATCGGAACAGTCCAGCCCGAACTGCCAAGCCATGTCTTCCCTGGACCGGAAACAAGCATCCTGGGACTGGTTTCTGGCATTGCAGCCGTCATCAGCCAGGCTAGCTTGAATCCAGTGGAAAAGTGAGCAAGGGACTCACGCCTGAGCACACCCTGCCAACTTAGGGCAAACAAAGCGGTAAAAAAAGGGGATGATGGACGGAGCGTTTGAGCAAATCAAACACTCATCCCCCAGTCAACTGATCTGCGTTTAATCCATCACCATTCTTTAGCTCGCTCTGCCACCCCAGTTCAGACATGGCCATATGCAAATCAGTCTGACCCTGTGCCTCATGGGAACAGTCCAGCCCGAACTGTCAAGCCATGTCTTCCCTGGACAGGAAACAATCATCCTGGGACCTGTTTCTGGCAATAATAGAACTGGACAGCAAGGCCCCTTTTTTTGTTTAAATACCACAGAAGATCTGTACACTTTTCTGTAACCGTGCACATCCAGGCGCGGATTTTGTTCATGTATTAGATTAAGTAAACTTGAATTCAGTTTTCCAGATCATTCTTAGTAATTATCAATGTATTTATTTATTTGCTTTAAGTCTTAACACCTACCTCGCGACTATATATCTATTAAGATATTCGATTACATTAAATCGTTTCATAAGATTAGATGACACCTCTGTGTAGAACTTCAGTATCTATATGAATTGAAATAGGTCCTGCTTTTATAAGACTTTTAGATTCTAGCGTATTTGAACATTAGCAGCACTCTGCAATTTCCTGCAATTTTTGCACATTTTTGAGGTATTGCTTATAGGTAGCACCATTCATTTTAGGGCGTGTTGTAAGGTTTTTGACATGAAGTACATACAAACTTACATAGATTCTCAGGATTTTTACATCTTAAAGATCTACTAGAGTGATCCCATGGATAGATTTATTGGAGGTTTTCTAGAATTACGACCCCTTATGTATTGTACATGCCTTACCTGAAGATATATCAGCTGGACACTTGATGTATTTATGAGTAGTCTACTTGCACTTAAGCTGACATGATGGGTACAGATGTATATTTTAACTTGGTATATATACAGTTATTTCTTATATTCATATATGTATTTGTATATTTATATATTTAGTGTCCTTCTGAAATTCCAGGTTTTTCCTATGTATAATTGTAAGTTCAATACGATGTTTCATCTGTTGAAAACAATACATGTAAGTGGTTGAGTATGAACACATAAAAATGGTTTGATTATATATAGATAAACTTTTTATGACACTGATGATCATTCTGTGCATGTTGTCGCAGGGTTTCCGTTCTCTCACAGAACTGTGCACAGAGACCTAGAACCTGGGTGAGTCAGGGTGACCCACAACTCACCTAAGTTTCAGAAATCCCCTTACCAGGCTAGCTACAGTATCTCATCGGCAGTGAAGACTTCCAGATGTCTTAGACAATCCAGAACATGAACTTAGAATACCTCAGGTATCGTGGAACACATGAACACTCTTTCGTTATATTATCATTCCAAACCGAAACTGGGAGGCAATGAGAACACGTGCAAGTTTGAAATGTTTATTTTTTCAATGCAACATTCTCAAACGCAGTATCTTGTATAATATCAACATACATATTATAAAAATCAGAGTCAGCAGCATAGTCACTAATCCATAGTAAGCAAACTGTGATAACATATTATGATGCAAAATCTATAGAATTCTGTATCACCTATATTTTGCGCACCCTAATTAGCATATTATATTATATCTAAGAAGGTCTCATTTGGGCTTTAGCTGGGCGAACCCATACCTCAAATTCTCAGTAGTAGGAGATCACATCAACAGCTACCAGCTCTCAGCATGTCCAGCATCAAGTGTGTTTTCCAATTCCCTGTAACTGTATCTTGAACTCACGTAAAGCCCAAAGTTGGCACAAACATTATTTGTGTTATGACTAACGTAGTGCGAGGATCAGGCCTACAATAACCTTGTGTTAGAGTGTGCAGCTCTCAGTGTGCAGACAGTTGTACCAAGTGTTCCAGGCACGACTGATACCAGTACAATAATATATTATTCTGAAGTAAATCACATCTTTCGTCTAGGTTAAAAGCTGTAATAACAATTAGGTGTCGTGTGCAAACCGAAGCAGAAAGAAAAGATGGCGTTTAAACTTTTAACAAGCACATGCTAACTTAACACAACCTATGGAAACGTAATAACCATATGACACCCCCCCAATGGTCCGAGGACGGTCAAGAGACAAATATATAAGCCAATACTCTATGAGAGGCAAGACTTGAAAGCAGAGTTCAATGATATTGAGCCAAGCTAAATGAATGTAATGTATGTAAAATTTAAAAAATACAAAAACTATGTATGAATGCCTATAGTGGCCACACAAAATATAAAAAGTCGAACTTGAGGCCTAAATATAATAAACAGGCCTTGAACATATGAAAAAATCGAATGTTCGTATCGAAATTGGCACCATTCAGAATTACTAAAAAGTCACGTGCCATATAGATGGAAGTATTCAGAGTCATTCCTCGTTGAATGAATAGGCAAAATATGTAGCAACAGCTTCCAACATGAAATCACTGTCATCATCCGAAAACAGTTTAGCCATCCAATTAAGCAATGGGAAAGAACATACGTGCTCCTCCAGTACTGAATCCTCTAGCATCATCAGAGGACAACTCAGTGGGTTCTCGAGAACGCTTTGTGCCAGAAAGTCATGCGCTGCTGCGAATACGTCCCACTGACCCATTAGTCCATGCATCGCTGCCACAGCCATAACCCTTTCGCCAGACCAACTCATGAGCCACTACGGGGGACTGTAATCAAACAGGTCCACCTCAAACAAAGAGGTCAGTGCGTATCTTGATGACCTTGGGATACACACATGTGGTTAAAATACCCCTCACACACCAAAAGGGCCCTTGGTGTCATGCTTCATCATCGGGGTCTTCCCGCCCGGCTGCCGGACGGGGCAGTGCTGCGACAAGCGACTACGCTGGAGCACCTTTTTAATTGTGGGTGCTATGTGAGTGAATGGAGTGAGTGTCAGTGGGGTCAGGGGTGATAGGTGAGTGATGTTAAAAAATACCTGGCCTAGTGATACAAAAAACTATTTAATAAGCACTGGCTGGTATTGTTAAAAAAAGGGTGGTGTCGGAAAGGGTAAGCGGATTTATGAGCTTACTTTCCTGTGTGGGTCGACATGTTTCGGGGCGACATGCCCCTTCGTCAGGACCGGGGTAAGAGATCCCCCTGTCACTCACTAGTGTGTCGCCACGGTGGGTCTAATTTTTACAAAAAAATGAAACTAAAGGGATCAATGTGTATGTATATATATTTTATATTACTAGATACACATCCCTAGCTACGAAGTAAAGTACTCATGTAGTATGCCTAGAAAGACAAAAACATGGTGTTACTAGAGCGCGGATCCCAAGGCGCTGTTTTTAAAGTACCTGTAAGGAAAAAGGGGGACAGACATACATATAGCAGTGGTCATGCCTTGAGAGCGCAGAAAAGGATCCAAAATGTTGCTTTGTAAATCACACACACACACAATAATCACACATTATATATAGTTATGATATAGATGGGTTGGTTGGAAAATCTGTACATTATTTTCAATACATACTCTTTACGATGAGGACCAGTGCCTCATCGTAAAGAGTATGTATTGAAAATAATGTACAGATTTTCCAACCAACCCATCTATATCATAACTATATATAATGTGTGATTATTGTGTGTGTGTGTGATTTACAAAGCAACATTTTGGATCCTTTTCTGCGCTCTCAAGGCATGACCACTGCTATATGTATGTCTGTCCCCCTTTTTCCTTACAGGTACTTTAAAAACAGCGCCTTGGGATCCGCGCTCTAGTAACACCATGTTTTTGTCTTTCTAGGCATACTACATGAGTACTTTACTTCGTAGCTAGGGATGTGTATCTAGTAATATAAAATATATATACATACACATTGATCCCTTTAGTTTCATTTTTTTGTAAAAATTAGACCCACCGTGGCGACACACTAGTGAGTGACAGGGGGATCTCTTACCCCGGTCCTGACGAAGGGGCATGTCGCCCCGAAACATGTCGACCCACACAGGAAAGTAAGCTCATAAATCCGCTTACCCTTTCCGACACCACCCTTTTTTTAACAATACCAGCCAGTGCTTATTAAATAGTTTTTTGTATCACTAGGCCAGATATTTTTTAACATCACTCACCTATCACCCCTGACCCCACTGACACTCACTCCATTCACTCACATAGCACCCACAATTAAAAAGGTGCTCCAGCGTAGTCGCTTGTCGCAGCACTGCCCCGTCCGGCAGCCGGGCGGGAAGACCCCGATGATGAAGCATGACACCAAGGGCCCTTTTGGTGTGTGAGGGGTATTTTAACCACATGTGTGTATCCCAAGGTCATCAAGATACGCACTGACCTCTTTGTTTGAGGTGGACCTGTTTGATTACAGTTACTTTTGCAAGAGGAGGACGTGCCCACCTCGGTGCCACACAGCACCACCTCTTCCTCCCCCCTTTTGATTTCCTTCCACTACGGGGGACATCAGCTGATCAAAGTCGACGTCAGGAGAAGTCGGTAAACAGAGACACAAATCAATGGCCCAGTCGAAATCACAGCTCAGGCAATGAAACACAGGCTGGACACAGGTGAAATAGGAAAATCTGAAAGATAATCCAAAAGCCGTGCTTAAAGTCGCAAGCGGCAGGGATCCATAATAATCAAGCATCCGGTTGCGAAACTGCATCAGTAGGTGCTGTGCCTTTCCTTGCGCAGGATGGGCATCCATGTTTTATGAAATAAAATATCACCAGAACGCCTGCAGCCAAAGCCAGCAAAACAGGAAATCCGCCAAACAGACTAGCGAATATAGAATGAAAGAACGCAGGGATAATACCAAATAATTTTTCAAATGTAGTCACAAGACCACTGCTAACCATTTTAAAAAAATGAGCGAGGTTGGATGTGGAGGAGGCATTAAAGATTTGATGAACCAGCTCGCAAAAATGAAACGGCAAATCAGTACTTAAAAGAGCTTGTACTTCTGTGCGTGTGTTTGCTATGTGAAGGACATAAGTTTCACGGGCAGAGCTCAGGGCCACCTGTTTTTGAGACAAAAGGGCTCTTATACGGCCTAAACGATTGAATTCAGCTCTCAAGGTTGGTATTCTCGGCCAAATTAAAACTTCTGAATTCCCATGCGTGGGTGGATACAACACATTCTTGCAGCAAACGACCCTTTCAGACACGGTAACCACATATCCGATTCCAGCCTCTAACCCACAACAAAACTCGGTATTTAAAAGTAAATAACTACCGTTGGACAACAACATGAACGTGGGAACTATTGCAGGAACTGGGGTCCCTTTCAAAACACAGGCCAAATTCGGTTTGTCCTGATTACAAGAACCATGCAACTGGATGTGTCTGCAAATAAGTGAGCTGTCAGGGGACTGTGTACATTCTTCACCATTCAGATTCACTTTATTCCCATCCTTAAGGCATCTGTAAGTGTATGGTAAAGACCATGTCTCATGGAGGAAAGCGCTGCCTAATGGTTCATATCGCCCAATGGCAATATATTTCATACAATTTGTAAATTTATACAAAGCAAAATGTAACGTTATAACACCATGAATAAGCCATGTTGCTGCAGTTACTTCAGCCACCGAAAATGGCAGGGATTCAAATTTTTCAATATGTAACATAGAAAATGTAGCATCTCTCATTGACAACATGCGCTGTTTTTCAGTCAAATTAAATGGGGCAAATAATGATGATATGTTCAAAAAAGTCCATGGCACTCGACCAGACTTAAGAGTCTGTAGTGTCCACGCAAACTGCATCACAGAACGCAATTGATTTTGACCATGATACAACAAGGATACTTCATCATGTACTATGTCGACAACAGAAGACACAATATTATTTAAAGTGTAAATTCGGGAAGAAAGCGTGTTAATGCTGTTATCAACCACTGCAAGCACTTTTTCCAAATTAGCTTGATCAATAGCCCTTAGGCGTTTAGCAGCCTCAACCTGGTCAACTTTCCAAATTTCATTGTAAATTGCATACAGGAATCGTTTAGATCTACCTTTAGCAGGGCCTTTTATAAAATCGTTTAAATCCACATTATCATGTAATTGAGACAAATGTAGTTTAACTGCAGCTAAAGTAGAATGCTGTAACCAATTTTGACATAGCTTCCCCACAGAATAAGTCGTGACAGAATAGTCACCCTCAAAACGTGGATCGGGCCTGAGTTTTGTGAATCCCTCAGCCAAACCCATAAAACGGCGCTGGCAAGAATCAGCACTTTTTTGCCATACCAGCCAACCCTTGGAATTCAAACTGCAAATGTTAAAGGACGAATTGTGTAAAAGAGTTTGCAACCCTTGAATGGAGGAATCAGTGAAATTACCCCAACCTGTATATTCATTTATGTATTAAATCTGTTTATTAAGCAGAAAAAATAATCACACTGCACCTCACAAAGAGAATTAGCACCGACGCCGAGGGCGGCTGTCTGGGCCAGCGGCATAGTACACGCCCAACATAGTGATACCAGACGGTCATAGTTAACACAGCAAGCCGCCTACAACCCATCCGGGCCGGCCGCGTCTGAAGAGGTGCTCAGAGGATGCAAGTGGAGTTAGTGACAATGCGAAGAAACAAGAGTCTGCAAAATGAAACAAAACTAACCCCAAACTCCCTACCCCCCCACCCCCCCCCCTCCTTGTCCAGTAGTCAAGCACAGGGTATCACATCTACGCCATCTCATCTACGAACCCAGTGGAGCCACCGTCACCGGGCCCTTGCGTTTGCGTGTACGCGCCTCTGGCTCCGGCAATGGGGTATCCGCGAGGCGTAGCAGTCGGAGATACCGGGGACAGCTTACCTCCCGGAATTCCCCGGTCAGCAGGGAGAGGAAAGGCCGCCACAAAGCTGCAAAATCCACCCCCCTCCCCGTTGCGGTTAGTGAGAGCTTTTCCATACCCAGTATTGCCCAAAGCCTATGCAACCAGCCCAGTTGCAGTGGAGCCTGCGCCGCCCTCCAGTGAGCCACAATGTTCTGTACCGCCGCCCCCAATGCCAGTGCAATCAGTCTGCCCCTCCAGGACTTCAGAGGGTACATGAGGGCGTTAGGGAGACCAAGTATGATGTAGGCAGGGAAACGGGGCAGTTGTGTATCTAGGTGGGAGTCAATGAGATCCAGGATGGGGGTCCAGTATGGACGGAGCTTATCGCATCCCCATAGCAAATGCTCCAGGGTCCCCAATTCCCCACACCCCCTCCAACAGCGATCGCTCACTCGGGGGTCCCACTGATGCAACCTCTCGGGGGTGTGATACCAGTATGTGGCAATTTTGGTCATCGTCTCAGTGAGGCCTGTGTGATGGGCCGAGTGTCTGGCCCTGTAGTAGACACCCTTCCATTCCTTCCTTGTGAGTTGGCGCCCCAGGTCCCTTTCCCACCTGATCTGACCTGCGTTGTATGAGTGAGTATTGGTGAGGAGAAGCTGCTGGTATAGATCCGAAATGACTTTCTTATCTGATGTGCGGGTCCATAGCCACTTCTCATAGTTTGTGAGATGTCGTTGGGCGCCCGGTGAGATGGAAGGGTGAAGGACCCAGTGCCGCACCTGTAGGTATCGCAATCGGTCTGCCTCAGCAACACCATAGTCCTGCTGCACCTGGTGAAACGGAAGTATCCCCTTGAGGTCAAACATGTGGCCCACCGCCCTGCAGGGGGTCGCCCGCCATGCCTCAAAAGCCTTCGTGTCTAGTCCCGGTGTGAAATCTGGGTTATCAAAGATCGGCGTCATCGGCGACGGAAAAGAAGTCAACCCCTTCTTCACAGCAACCTTGTCCCAAACCCCAAGGACGGTGCTCGTGATGTCCGAGGCGTATAAGTTGGGGGGTCTGTGGCACCGTGGGAGAAATGGGACTCCCTGTAGTGGACGACCGGCTACTGCCTGGTCCTGAAAGAGCCAGTGCTTGCCTGATTCTAGTTGATGCCACTCCACCAACGTGCGTAGTTGTGCCGCCTGAAAGTATAGCGCGAGGTCGGGTATCCCCACTCCCCCATGTTCCGGTGGTAGGGTCGCTATGGTATGCTTGAAACGCGGACGTCGCCCATTCCAGATAAATCTCGAGAAGTCCGACTGTGTGTTCTTGAGCCATTCACGTGGTGGTCGCAGGGGAAGTGTCTGGAACAGGTATAAAATCTGTGGGAGCAAAGTCATCTTGACCGCCGCGATTCGGCCAAGCCACGACAGCGTGAGAGGCCTCCAACGCCGCAGCTGGTCACGGATCTTCCCCGTTAGAGTCGCGTAATTGGCCTCTGCAGTGGCTCGCACTGTCGGCGCCAGGCGGACTCCTAAGTAGGAGATGGAGGAGGCCGACCATTGCACCTGAAACTCCGCCTTGACCTCCGTCAGGACGTCGGGGGCCAGTGAGATATTTAGGGCCTCCGATTTCGCCTCATTGATTTTAAAGCCCGAGGCTTGTGCGAAGGTGTGGAGTTCCACGAAAAGCGCTCGCAGAGATTGCATCGGGTCAGTGAGGGATAGCAGTATGTCGTCCGCATACAGACTAATTTTGTGAGTGTCCCCACCAAAGCGGATACCTGAGATGCGATCGTGTTGTCTCACTCTCTGCGCCATCGGCTCCATATAGAGGGCGAACAGGAGGGGAGAGAGCGGGCAGCCCTGTCGAGTACCCCTGCCGATTTCGAACCTCGGGGAGGTATGGCCATTGACCCGCACTGCGGCATTGTGCGCCGATAACAGTTGAATATGCGGTGACAGAGAGTTTCCCCAAACCCGAAGCGCTGCAACACCTGTTCCAGATAGGGCCAATGCACCCTGTCAAACGCTTTTTCTGCGTCGATGGTGAGAAGCATGCAACCCGGTCTCGTGCGCGAGCCAGCCTCGATGAGATGGAGGACTCGCCGAGTATTGTCGCTGGTCTGCCTCTGGGGGATGAATCCCGACTGGTCAGGGTCAACCAGCTGCTGCATATACGGCGCCAAGCGGCTCGCAAGGATGCCGGTGTAAAGTTTCAAATCCACGTTTAGCAGGGAAATGGGCCGATAGGAGCCGCATTCCGTCGGGTCACGACCAGCCTTAGGGATCACTGATATGGCCGCCTCCAGCAATTCAGGGGGAATGGCACCGGGTCGATCAAAGGTGTAGAATGGGGGCGACCTGCTGGCAGAATGTCTTATAGAAGGCCGCCGTATAGCCATCCGGTCCCGGCGACTTCCCCACCTTGAGGCGGGATATCGCTGATATGACCTCCTCCAGGCCAATGGGCCGGTCTAGGAAGTCCGCTTGTGCTTGCGTGAGGGTGGGGAGTGTCGCGCCGTGCAGATAGTCCAGGCCCACCTGGGGGTCAAGGCGATCCGCGTCGTAGAGACCGGCGTAGAAGTCGCCAAAAGCTGCCGCTATATCTGCGTCTTCCGTAACCTGCGTCCCGCGCGTGGAATTGAGGGCGCCCACCTGGCGTCTCTGCTCCTGTACCCGCAGCCTACTCGCTAAAAGCTTCCCGCAGCGGTCACCACCGGTGTAGTACACGTGCTTGAGACGGATGGCGGCGTATTCTGCCACATCCTGGTCTAGTGCCGCGAGCATCTTCCGCTCCGTACATAACTGGCGCCACGCCCGCGCGGCCCCAGTGCGTTGGTGCATCTGTTCCAATTCAGCCACCCGCTGAGTGAGTTCGGCTCTTTTCAGTGCTCTGTCCTTGTTATCAGCGGATGTGATAGAAATGATCTTGCCTCGCAGGACTGCCTTGAGGGCCGCCCATTGAGTGGCCTTGGACGTGTCGTCGTTGGCATTGTGGGCCAAGAATTGCGCGAGCGCGGTCTTGAGCCTATCCTGTGTTGCGGGAGACAACAGGAGTCCGTCCCGAAGCCGCCAGTGGCGCCGTGGTGTCGGCGTAGGCGCCATCTGGAGAGTCGCCACCACCGGGGAATGATCAGACAGCGAGGCTGGGAGTATCTCTACGTCCTCGGCCTGCGCCATCAGCTGTGCGGAACACAAGAAGTAGTCCAGTCGCGCGTAGGTCTTATGTGCTGCTGAGTAGTAGGTGTAAGCCGCCGAGTGTGGGTGGAAATGTCGCCATAAATCAGTGATGGCCAGGTCAGAGAGATGTGCATGCCCCGACTCTGAGAGTGCCCCCACCTGTCCAAACCTCTGGCCGGTGCGGTCAGCTGTGTTGTGAAACACCAGGTTCAGGTCCCCCCCAAGCAGTAGATGTGGATGTGTAGTGGCTGTGGCAGCTTCCAGCGCCGTGAGAAGAAACTTTTTCTGCCCCTCATTTGGTGCGTACACCGAGCCCACCAGTAACGTCTGCCCCGCCACCTGGAAGCTGTGGAGGAGAAGCCGCCCCTTGATCTGGGCCTCTTTCTGCATGACCCGCCCTTGGAAGGACCTGGCAACCAGTATAGCCACCCCAGCAACCTTTTTGTGAGAGGAGGAGAAAATTTGCCACGGGAAGGCGCGCGACCGCAGCCTAAGGTGGTCCTTGGGCACCAAGTGCGTCTCCTGTAGGAGGCAGATATCTGCCTTCGAGCGGTCTAGGAAGGACAGGACTGCTCTGCGTTTGACCGGGTTGTTGAGGCCTCGCACATTAAGGGAAAGTATCCTCAGTGGGCGTGTCATGGTGGGCGTAGTGAGTGGTAAGCTGTCGTTATGTCTGGTGCTCGCGATGTGGCGGCATGGCGCGGAGTAGTCCCCTGGTCAGTGCAACCCAAGTTCGTGAACCCCAGTAAAGAGCCCACAGGCCCTGGACAAGGAGAGTGCCCTCCCCCCTCCCTCCCCTCAACCAACTCCCTTCCAACTCCCTCTTGCATAACACCCCCTACCCACCCCCTCCCCCTCTCCCCAACTGACCTTCCCCCCACTCCCCCCCCTCTCTAGCCCCAAAAATGAACTGTCCCCTGCGCCCCCACCCTCGTCTCCCCCTCCACCCCAAGCCCCAAAACCAAACCAAAGAAACCAGAATGAACATCATAGTCCCAGGTCAACCTAGGGAAGGAAGGACCTGTGGAGTAGTCAGTGTCCAAAGTGACCCAAGCCAGTTGGAGTCAAAGTACAGATAGGGTACGTGGTGACAGCGACCGTCGTGGCTCCCTACCCCGCCACCCCTCATGATGCTACTGTCTCTGCATGCCCCCGCAAGGAGTGACTCATGGAGGTCCAGAGGTGGAATGGAATGGAATGGAATGGAATAGGTTTTTATAAAGCGCGATAGCTACCCGCAGGCGTCCCAGCGCTCAAGCCGAAGTACAGGAGGGTCAGGCAGGTCGAGGTTATCTGTTGAAGAGGAAGGTTTTTAATTTTTTCCGGAAGGGCAAGATGTTAGGTTCCGACCGGATGGAAAGAGGAAGGGAGTTCCAAAGTCTTGCTGCATTTGTTGAGAACATTCTTCCTCCACTTCTTTCTCTTTTAAACCTGGGAGTGATGACTTGAAAGGCGAGAGTCGACCTTAGCTGTCTGTTGGGGTGGTAGGGGGTAATCAAAGTGTGATTGAGGATTGCTCCCTTTCTCCAGTAAGCACGGTGGGCGATGCAC
This sequence comes from Lissotriton vulgaris, assembly GCF_964263255.1. Lineage (NCBI taxonomy): Eukaryota > Metazoa > Chordata > Amphibia > Caudata > Salamandridae > Lissotriton > Lissotriton vulgaris. The sequence continues at coordinate 295,898 of NW_028241413.1, read as the reverse complement.
ATGCTTTTGAAGCTGACTCTGTCTTTTACAGGTAGCCAGTGCAGGGCTCTGAGTTCGGTTTTCACTGATTGGCGGCGGGGAATGCGTAGAAGAGTCCGAGCAGCGCAGTTTTGAATAACCTGCAGTTTTTTCAAGGTGGATTCGGGGGCTCCTAAATATAGGGCGTTTCCGAAGTCCAGCCGGGAGAGGATTAGACCCTGGATCATGATTTGTCTGGCCTTGAGAGGGAGGAGTGGTAGGATCTTTCGTATGAGTCTAATTATGCTCATGCAGGTGGCTGCTAATTTGGTTGCCTGGTGGCCGAAGGTTAGTGTATTATCCAGCCAGATGCCCAGGCTCTTGATGGTATCTCTGGCTACTGGAGCAGGACCTAGTGCTGGCGGCCACAGTGAGTCAATAGATTTTTGAGGGGAGCTGCCCAGCACCATTAACTCAGTTTTATCGCCGTTGAGCTTTAGGTAAGACTGGCTCATCCAGGAGCAGACTGCTTCCATACAGCCTCTGAGATCACTGGTGTAGGAGGAGGGATGGGTAAGGGTAACTATCAATTGCGTGTCGTCGGCGTAAGACACGACTTGAACGCCAAAAGGGCGTATTATTTCTGCAAGGGGAAGCATGTAAATATTAAACAGTGTGGGGCTCAGGGACGAACCCTGAGGAACCCCACAACTGAGAGGTTTACTGGGCGATGTGATCATGCCCTCACAGACTCGGAAGGAGCGGTCAGAGAGGAAGGAGTGAAGCCAGGCTGCCGCAATGGAGGTTATTCCTAGCTCTGACATTCTGTTACATAAGATGTTGTGATTCACAGTGTCGAAGGCGGCACTGAGGTCCAGTAAAATAATGGCCGCAGTGCCACCCTCATCCACAATCCTTCTAGCTCTCTCTGTCACTGCAAGTAATGCAGTTTCAGTTCCATGCATGGGACGGAACCCAGTCTGTGAGATATCCAGGGAGTTGTTTGTTTCCAGGAATTCCGTGATGCATTTATTTACATGTTTTTCAGCGATTTTTGTGATCCATGGTAGCAGGGAGATCGGACGGTAATTTCCTGGATTCATCTGATCTAAGTTGGGTTTCTTCAGGAGGGCTTTGACTGTGGCCTGTTTCCACTTCGGGGGGACGAGTCCTGTTGAAAGAGAGTTGTTAATCAGATTCTGGATAGTGGGGAGAATGGTGGGCGTGATTGTTTTTAGGAAGCGAGCTGGGGCTGGGTCACTAGGGGATCCAGACTTTACCTGCAGCATTATAGTTTCTAAGCTGGTATGTTCCAGCGGTGTAAAGGATTCCAGGTAGGTAGGGGGGGTGGGTCTGGGGTGTTGTTGTTCTGGAGGTGGATGAGGAAGAGGGGGAAAGGAGGAGTAGATCGTTGCTATTTTATTGTAAAAATAGTCAGCCTGCTCATTGCAGCGGGTTTGTGCGGTCAGAGGGTCTGGTAGTTTATCCGGGAGTTTGAGCAAGCTTTTGGCGATCTGATAGATCTCCTTGGGTTTGCATGCTGCTTCGTTAATCTTGTTTTCAAAAAAGGTGGCTTGAGCCTTTTTTATGTTAATTTTATAGGTTTTTATAGACGCTCGATATTCAGTTTTGCTGGTGTTTGAGTAGTCAAGGCGCCATTTGCGTTCCAATTTCTTACATTCTCTTTTTAGGGAGCGTAGTTCCTGTGAGTACCAAGGAGCATTTTTTGGTTTGTGTTTAGATTTAATAATTTTTGGTGGAATGATGGAGTCTAGGGAAGAGGAGATCCAGTTGTTGAAGTTGTCATTGCTGACAATAGGGTCGGGGTTATTCTCTGGAACAGAGGATTCCAGTGTGGAGGTCCACAAGTTGGTATTAAGTTGAGTCCACTTGCGGTCTCTGCTAGGAGCAGGAAGAGTTAGAAGGCAGGAACCTGGTGGAGTCCACAAGAATGGAATCAGGAAGTGGTCCGTCCATGGAAGAGTAATGGGTGGACTAACTATGAGGTGGGTACAGTTACTGAAAATGGGGTCCAAGAGATGTCCTTTTTCATGAGTGGGTTGCAGTACTAGCTGGGAGAGGTCTAATGCTAGCAGACGGTTACGTAGTTCAGTGGCAGCCGAGTCCGTGGGATCGTCTAAGTGCACATTTAGATCACCTAATAGGGTGTAGTTAGATGAAGAGCAGATACCACTGGCTACCTCTGGGGCGAGCTGATTAATGAAGTTAGTCGAGGTGCCGGGTGGTCGATAGATAAGCGTCCCTGAGAATTTGCAAGTAGGGGAGAAATCCAGCGAAAAAGTGAGGTGTTCGCAACTGGGTATATTAGTTGGAGAGGAACGGCAGGTGTAGCGTTTTTTATAAATAATTGCTAAGCCGCCGCCTTTTCCTAGGGAGCGGTCAGCTCGCAGTATTTGGTAGTCTGCTGGGATAGCTTGGATGACATCGGGGTCAGAGTCACTTTGAAGCCAAGTTTCCGTAAGGAATATGGCATCAGGGTCTTTGTCCATGATCAGCAGGGATATTTCGGTGGCATGTTTGGGAAGGGATCTGCAATTAAGCAGGAGCATGCTAAACGAGGGGGGGGGTGTAGAGGGGAGACTTTGAAATGGGCAGTGTGGACACTTGAAGTGTTTTGATGTAGGGTCCCAGGTTGTGAGACACCGATCATTAGAGAGGTGCCGAAGTTGGTGTAAAGTTTTGGAGGGATAGTGTATGGGCGGATTTTGGTCAGCGGTCCTGGCCCCTGGGCCCAGTTGGGCGCGGACGGGCGCAGACGGGCTTGCCTTTGGCGCGCCTTCGGCGCCCCGCCGGCGCCGCCGCTGCGCCCGTCCGCTGCGCCTCCTGGGAAAGGGAGTCATTTTGTAGTGTCTGGTGCCTCGGGGTGGGAGGGGCCTCACAGAGGTGATCGGTTCCTCACTCAAGATGGCGGGTCCAAAAGTTTGAATGGGGCAGGAGAGTCGAGGGCTCTGATGAGTAGTCTGGGGAGCAGGATCCGCTCTAACTCAGCGGCGACCTGACAATTAAGGTACAAATACCGAGATTCGTATTTCTTGGCAAAGTGCAAATTTTAAAAATAATTTTCCTAAGTGCGCAGTTTAAAACAGGTAAGGCTTTTCAAAGTCAAGCTGGTCAAGTTTCATGCACTGTCCCGGCTTCCGCCTCAGGACCACAACACACGCCACACACTCACTTGTAATCAGTGGGGGGAGGAAGTATGCTGTGCTTTTTGTAGTGTCTGGTGCCTCGGGGTGGGAGGGGCCTCACAGAGGTGATCGGTTCCTCACTCAAGATGGCGGGTCCAAAAGTTTGAATGGGGCAGGAGAGTCGAGGGCTCTGATGAGTAGTCTGGGGAGCAGGATCCGCTCTAACTCAGCGGCGACCTGACAATTAAGGTACAAATACCGAGATTCGTATTTCTTGGCAAAGTGCAAATTTTAAAAATAATTTTCCTAAGTGCGCAGTTTAAAACAGGTAAGGCTTTTCAAAGTCAAGCTGGTCAAGTTTCATGCACTGTCCCGGCTTCCGCCTCAGGACCACAACACACGCCACACACTCACTTGTAATCAGTGGGGGGAGGAAGTATGCTGTGCTTTTTGTAGTGTCTGGTGCCTCGGGGTGGGAGGGGCCTCACAGAGGTGATCGGTTCCTCACTCAAGATGGCGGGTCCAAAAGTTTGAATGGGGCAGGAGAGTCGAGGGCTCTGATGAGTAGTCTGGGGAGCAGGATCCGCTCTAACTCAGCGGCGACCTGACAATTAAGGTACAAATACCGAGATTCGTATTTCTTGGCAAAGTGCAAATTTTAAAAATAATTTTCCTAAGTGCGCAGTTTAAAACAGGTAAGGCTTTTCAAAGTCAAGCTGGTCAAGTTTCATGCACTGTCCCGGCTTCCGCCTCAGGACCACAACACACGCCACACACTCACTTGTAATCAGTGGGGGGAGGAAGTATGCTGTGCTTTTTGTAGTGTCTGGTGCCTCGGGGTGGGAGGGGCCTCACAGAGGTGATCGGTTCCTCACTCAAGATGGCGGGTCCAAAAGTTTGAATGGGGCAGGAGAGTCGAGGGCTCTGATGAGTAGTCTGGGGAGCAGGATCCGCTCTAACTCAGCGGCGACCTGACAATTAAGGTACAAATACCGAGATTCGTATTTCTTGGCAAAGTGCAAATTTTAAAAATAATTTTCCTAAGTGCGCAGTTTAAAACAGGTAAGGCTTTTCAAAGTCAAGCTGGTCAAGTTTCATGCACTGTCCCGGCTTCCGCCTCAGGACCACAACACACGCCACACACTCAATTGCTACTTCCTGAACAGCGTCAGCCTGCTCCTTGGCAATTGTCAATGGGTCCGGTCGGGCCCGCTGCTTGGGCTGTCTCCGTCTGCGGACCTTCTGCCAGCCGTCGCGACGGGGTCTTGATGAGCGTTCCTGCGACGACTCTGTATTAGCGTCGTCGCCGACATCCTGCTCCGGGAGCTCGATCCCCAGCAAGGTGCAGACGTCCTGGAGGGAACGCATCTGGTGGAGAGAGCCATCCCAACGGAAGATTAGTCGAAACGGGTGGCCCCAGGAGTAGGGCACCTCCTTGTCTCTCAAGAAAGTGGTGACAATCTTGAATTCCCGTCTCTTCTGGAGTGTGATCGCTGAGAGGTCCTGAAAGAGCTCCACTGATGCATCTCGGAAGCGGAGGGGTCGAGACTGGCGCGCCTCTCTAAGGATTCTCTCCTTCAGGGGGAAGTCTGGGAGGAACGCCAGTATGTCCGGGGGAGGTGCAGGAGCCCGGTGGGGCAGGCCCACTCGGTGTGCACGGTCAATGCGGATGGGGAAGTCCGCCGGTTCCTTGAGGATTTCCCGGAACAGCTCCTGGAGATATAGGGTGACACTATTCCCCTCCGTCTTCGATGGCACGCCCCGGACCCTGATGTTGTTCCGCCTGGAGCGGTTCTCCAGGTCCTCGGCGTGTGCCTGTAGGCCTATCTGCTGTTCACGGAGCCGCAGGACTTCTTGCTGAAGATGCACCATCTCCTCGCAGCGGGCCTGGTTCGTGTCCTCCATCGCGGCCACCCTTTCCCCCAAGCCGTCCATGTCTCTGCGTAGTTCCTTTTGTTCGCTCACCAACTCCTGCTTGAGGGTCTGGAAGTCTTCTCTCAGCGATCCGAAGAGGGCCTCGAGGAAGGATCTCGTGACCGGGGCCTCCTCCTGGTTCCCACTCTTACTGGACGCGGGTATGGGCGACAACGACGCCGGTTGGGCCTTGTCCCCTTTCTGGGATTGTTTCACCAGCAGGTCGGCTATAGAGCGGCCCCCTCTTCGATTGGCATTTGCCATCTTGGCGTGGTTCGCCGAGCCCTCTCTCCACGTTCACGTCCCCGGGTTGACGCTCCGGCAGGACAGTCACTACCCCCCGGGGGATCGCTGTGACTCTGGGGTTCAGGGATTATGCAGTGTCTCTGGGGGGCCGCCGGGTCTGACAGATCGCCACTCGCCAATGGCCCAATGCCCCTGTTGTCCCGGGAGTGCTCCCCGGGCTTCCGCGGTCGTCGCGGCCAAGTCCGTCCGACGCTAGTCGTGCCCCCACTCACCGCCAGCAATGCTCAGGGCTCCCCCGGGGGACTCCGCTCCTTCTGAGATTGCAGACGTCTCCAGCCCCCTGGCTCCTCTCCGCTGGTCCGCCTAGTCCCAGACCGGGTCCTCTAATCAGGTGATGGCCGCCTCCCGCCCGGCTGCCGGTCAGGGTGCGCGCTCGCGGGTAGCTCCTACGGTGACCAGGGCCGCATGTGTCACTATCGCCTCACAGCCGTCTCTGGGAGCCCCGATCACAGCCCTCACTCGCTGCTCCCGAATCTGTGCGCTCCTCCAAGTGATGCAGGTGAGTTCCTGTCCACAGCTGGCCCTTTTCCCGGCCGGTGAGTAGGCCCCGACCGGGCCCTCGATGCCAGCACTGCCGGCCTCCTACGTCGCAGGGTGGCACACCTCGGGGACTCTCAGCTTGCCAGTCAGTGGCGACCGGGCCCCGAGCGAGGAGGCGCAACAACACTCAGCTCGGCCGCCAGCCACCCGGCGCTCACCCTTCAAGCCTGCTCAGGCCCAAGCCGGGCCTCGATTTTGGTGCCGGTGTCGTCCGCTCCCGGGGCCGCTCAGCCGGGACAAAGCCTGCCACGGGCCCTGCCGCTTCTCCGCGGCTCCCTCACCGGCAATCCTGTGCCGTGGCCACGCCTGCCGCTCCACTTGCCGCCGACGGCGAACTCGCCGCCTCACTAGCCACCGGGGTCCACGGCCTGGGTTGGGCCCCCCTCTCGACTGTTCTGTGGACCTCACTGGCCGCCGTCAGGAGCCAGGTACTCCAGGTCTGAATACAGGACCATCCGCCCACCAGGGGGCCAAGGCGGGCGGGCGAGGCAACTCCCAGCCAATGCTCCAATCTCCCAGGGTCCCGACTCTGCACCCACTCAGCCCACGCTAGGCCCCGACCGGGCCCTCGATTCATAAGCTCCCGGCTCACCTCGTCACTCACTGCCGGGAGCTCCACAGGCCGCTCGGGTCTCTTCTCTCCCTGCCAGTTGCCTCAGGGGCCAGGTGCTTATTCCGCGTGGGCCAATTCCTCCAGTGCTCCGCCGTTGCCCAGTCGCATAGGCCCAGACCGGGCCCTCGATTTTCGCGCTCCCGGCGTATCAGATTTCAGCCGCCGGGAGCTCAGTGCGCCAGGCCAGCCCCTTGCTCACTCAGCGCCTCCGGAGGTTGGGGGGGTGCGCGGCGTCCCCCGATAGGGTCCCCGGCCGCCCAGCACCTCCCCGGTCAGTCCGCTTAGGCCCAGCCCGGGGCCTCGATTTGGCGCCTTCCGCACCTCTCGCTTCTCTCGGTCGGGGTCTCACCCGGGCGGGACCAACCCCGGCTTCCCGGTGTTCCAGGGGACGCCGCCAGCCCCCCAGTCGCGTCGGAGGTACTTGCGGCGGTTGTGGGCAGCAGGGCCTCTTGAAGGTCGGCGTTTGGGGGCAATTTGCTATGTTTATGGGTGCTGATGGGGAATTAGGGCAGGGAGCCACGCAGACCTGCGACTGTTCAGGTCGCCATCTTGGCCACGCCCCCCCTGTATATTCATTTAAATCTGGGATGGTCGGTGTATTTAATTTTTTAGAAGTAGCCAATCCAAAGCATGTTGTCTGGAAAATGGTTGAATTTAAAAACAACATGTGATTCGGGATGAGACATGCACGGTGCAAAGCCTCAGTGCCTTGTACCTGCCAATCTTTGGTACCCCAAACCGATTTAAGGTCAATTGTTCCCTTCCAGAACTCGTAGCCATCTACAGCCAACCTGTCTAAAAAGGACTTCGAATACAGCAATTTTGTATCGGTAAGTCTAACTTTGGAAATGGGCTTTTGTGTCATTTTAAAATAAAATGACTCGGGATTAGACTGATCAAAGTCTGTAAAATATGTATATTTTTTCAGAAATGTATTGGAACTGCCACTGAATGGAGCAGGGCAATGTTCCCATTGTGTATAATTTACAGCAACCCTCCTGGAATTCGTCTTATGTAAAAAATGATTACCATAATGTTGAAAACAAAACAAATCACCATAATTAATAGAATCTGTATACAGATCCTCAGCATCGAAGGCAGCATAATACTTCAAATCCGAGAATAATGCTTCTACGGCCTGAATATCCCAATCATCAGAACGTACATTTTGTTTAATCACATCTCCCATGTTTACTCTAAGCACATTTGGAACATTAATCACTTCAGTAGGCCCATGTATCTGAAACCTAACCGCATCCCACACAATCCCATCAAGGACAGGCCATGCTGTAATGTTAACTGCCTTTAAGTTTCGTTTCTGTCTGTGCGCAGAATGTGAAGAGGAGAGAGGGTTCAATGTTCCATTAAGGTACCGAATTCCTGTTCTTTCTTTAACGTAGTGACCATCAATCAGGCGGAAAAAATAAAACACAAAACCAATTGACATAAAAAGATAGAATGAAAATAGGATCAACCAAATGTATGTCCAAGGCGGAATTAAAAAATGTTTTTTGAACAATGTGGCATATCTTGCAATGTTTGTGGGTTTCTTTGATGTTTCCGAAACAGAGTCAAAAGAGAATCTGGACTGGCCTGTCAAACGGGTCTGCAAATCAGGCATCGATAAATCAGCAGGATAAGTGTAGTTTTGCTCATCAATGTTAGTATCAGGAATAGTATTTAATAAAGGACTGGATACGGCAGGCATCTCGAGGGACACCTCCTGTTCTGCACCAGATGTAATAGCCAGCACAGAGTGCCTCACCATGGAAGGACAGGATACAGCCGGTGTCATGCTATGAAGAATCGGCCACCCTGTGTGTCTTGACATTGTCAATAGAAATAAATCTGTTTTCCTTACGACCTGGAAGTGGTGGTAAAATGACTGTTCTTGTGCCCTTCACTCCAAGGACTCGAACTGGTGCTCGATATGAGGGACCAAACTCTTTCTTGTTATCGATCTTCTCTCGAACCAGTTCTCCAACTTGGGGTAGCCAGCCAACTACCGGGATCTGCAACGCATCATCCGACGTGGAGGGCAAATGTTCCTTTGCAAGACTGTCTCTGGTCTTTTGTAGATTCTGTAAAACATTGCAATGTTCATCTACGTCAAAGGCCCCGGCCTGGGCCTTGTAGTCCGGCCCATCAAGGTCAGGTACATACATCTTGATACCAAAGAGCATTTCGTATGGGGTCCGCCCACCCAGAGACCTTCTAGGGAGATTATTAAGCGCACGCTGCACGCCTATGAGGTGGGCTAGCCAGTTTCTACCAGTACCTATAACTCGGGCTGTCAAAGATTGCTTTAAGTCGCGGTTCATTCGTTCTACTACACTATTACCCTCGGGTCTGTAGGGACTTGAAAATTTGACTTGGACTCCCAACGAAACCATAGCAGCCTTGTATGCCTTAGAGGCAAAAGCCGGGCCCTGGTCCGAATGGAAAGTACCACAGGCAAAAATTCCCACAAAGACACGCAAATCCTTAATGACAGTCCGCGAATCAGCGCTTCGATGCGGCCATACCCATACAAAGCGTGTGCATGAATCAACTGCTACTAAGATGTATTTAAACGCAGTATCAGAAGAAAAAGGACCGCAGTGATCCAAATAAACGCAACCAAGCGGTTTATTAGAGATGTACAACTGTGTCTGAGGCGGACGCGCAGCAGTAGAAGGCTTTATCTGCCGGCAAATGTTACATTGAAGAACATATTCACGCGTCTGTTTGTACAGACCCCGCCACCAGAATCTGCCACAATCAGAATAGCTGAGTTACAGTGGCCGAGACGCCCGCATGCGCAGACGCCACACCTTCATGTGCCGCTGTAATCAAAGCAGCTCTGCGATCCGAGTTGGGAACTAAACGCTTGCCAACTTCAGGGATTTTCACATAAGGAACCTTATCGGGACTTAAGTGGTATGTGTATTCAGAAGGGAATCCCGCAGGATATTTACCTCCCTTCTCCGTTGCAGCTACAGCCGCCAAGATGTCATCATCGATTTTGCTTTTGGACCTCGTGACTGCTGCAACTAAGTATTTTGATACCGCTGACTTCGCTGCTTCATCAGCAAGCGAGTTGCCAGCAGCGTGGACCCCCACGCGCTGATGACCGAGAGTATGAATCACAAACACGAGTGGCAGCTTCTCTTTAAGTTCCGCCACTCGGACCCAGATTGTTTTATGTTTTATTGTGCTACCTTTGGAGTCACGAAAATCATTCTGAATCCAAAAGAACAAGTTTTCATTGTAAGACTGGACACAGTAGTAAGAATCACTTACGATTAAAGTCGTCACACTAGGATCTGCGTACTCCAATGCAAGCATCAGAGCACGAAGCTCTGCCAATTGAGCGGTGCAGTCTCCAAGCGTCTGCGTGTGCACGACACTGGACTTGAACTCATCGTTCACCATGGCACCGACCACAATGGCGCAAGCGGAAACGTAGGCATGTTTAGAGCCATGCGCAACATGCGCCGAACCATCAGTGTAAATGATGCAATGGAAATCCTCCAACGGCCGCATTGCTAATGGAGCAGGATGAACAAACTCATACTGTGAATACTCCTGGGACCGTAAGGTGGCGTCAAAAATAAACGTGACATCCTGGGACGTCAAGGACGCAGCCCATTGAATCCACCGAGGGTGCAAAGCTTTGGAATTTGGTACACTGACTTTCGTAACCGCCTCTAAGGCAGGACACGGGGTAACAACCAACATGCGTTTTCCTTGTGACAGGGCACGTTCCTTAAGAATTGCCATCTGCACAGCCGTTAAAACTTTCTCCACAGTGGAAAAACGCAGTTCAGCCGAAGTGTACAAGTGTGACTTGTAAGCAATAGGTACTGTATCTCCTTCATTAAAAGTCAGGTACGTGAAACCCACCGCCCCAGGGATAATTCTTATCACCAGGTTGGTCTGGTTATCACGAGTCTGTAAGTATTCAGAAGCGAGCAAATCAGCCTGCAAAGACTGCAGAATGGCCGAATGCTCAGGCAGCCAGCATGATTTGGAAAAAGATGGTTGTATCAAAGCATACAAAGGCTTGATACGCTGGGCATATTCCGGAATGTAAGTCCTCCCGAAATTCCGAAAACCCAGAAGAGATTGTAATTTTTTCAGTGTTGTCGGAGAGCACAACCGTGCACATTTCTCCAGGAAATGGGGTGCTAAACCCTTCCCTTCATGGTTAAGCTCGTAACCTAGAAACAACACTGTGTACTCTGAAATGTGCGACTTTGCAAAGTTAAACTTGTAACCTACGTCAGCAAAGTTACAAATTATGCTATTTACTCGACACAGATGCTCCCAAAGATCGTCGTCTGTGAGATAAATGTCATCCACATACGAACAAGCAACTGGGTCGAAGCTCTCCAAAAGAGAGACTATGCGCGCAGAAAAAACTCCCGGACTGTTCTTGTAGACCATTGGGAGTCGTTTAAACATTTTTTGCACTCCGGCGCATGTAAAACTGGTCCATTGGGAACTTAGACCATCTAATCTATGTGCATAAAAACCATTGGAAATGTCAAGCGTGGTTTTGAACCGTTTACGCTCAAGACTATTCACTAACGCAGAGCCGTGCGTATTCTGTACTGCACAGTTACGGCAATGCGAGTTCAAATGCCTATAATCCAAAACCAAACGATACGATCCGTCCGGTTTGTTCACAGTAAAAAGTGGGTTATTCATCGGTGACACACACGTTTCAATTACACCTTGATATTCCAATTGTTCAAGGATAGCTGCGACCGAAGCTTTCGCTTCACGCCGTATGGGATATTGTAGTTGAGGCTGTGGCTGTGACCGTAACGGAATCTCATGGCTTGGTGACAATTTATCCCAGCCACACTGATTGCGGTACACAGCCGGCGCAAGCGCCAGAGCCCACTCTTCTGCAAAATGCAGCGCCTCCACCCTCGGCACAGTGTGCGCGAAGCTGGGCAGGACCACCTCCTTTCCTCGCGGAGCTGCAAGAACAAAAGGTGGGGGCCAGTCAGCCTCCGAAAGCAAAATGTCATACGTAGACGAGAGATTTTCCCAAAATACCCCTTTTACAGTTCGCTGCATGTCACCTTCAATTAACAGGACAATTTCAAAAAGTCTTTCAGGGGGAGCAACATGCGTATCAGCAGTTTCAATCACAACAAAAGTTTCAGTCGCTGTCACCTTCAACAGTGGACGGAGGGCCTCTCTCACTATGGTAATCTCTGCAGCGCTGTCCAGCAAGGTCAGAGCCCACGTCAGATTCCGAAGCCGCGTTCTCACTATCTGGGGCATAACGATGCGCGGTCAGGGCAGCGACTTTCTTCGTGGCAAACTGAGGTCTCTTGGGCGTAGAGCCTTCCTGCTGATCTCCACTGGAACGCGGGCGGGCTGACCACGTCCTTGCTGGCCACCCCGGCCCTTGCCGCCCCCTCCACCACCGGTTGACGGAGCCGATGAGTCCTGAAAGGAACGAGGAGAGCGTTGTTCAGAAGCCTGAAACCTCTCAGGCGATTTAATCATCGCGCGGTCGCGCAAATCATAAACACGATCCGACTGCGCAGGCAACGGAGACGCAGGAGCAGAAACCTGTATTTGTTGTTGTTGTTGCTTACCCTGATTCTGCTTTTTAGGCCAATTTTGTTTCTTGGACTTTTGTTGACCACTAGTTTCCGATGTCTGACTCTGGGGCTGTTTCTTCTCCTTATCAGGAAAAGTTTTAACCCCCTTTGCATTGCGGCCCACCATTGCGTAAGCAGTCACAATAATCTTTGCCAACTGTCGGGGTCGGTCGGCCTCGGGAACCAACGCTAATGCGTTAGCAACTTGAAAGTTCACTGCATCCCCCTTGACATTCGCAAGGATCAGATCGCAAACCACATCAAAGGAGCCACACAGGCGCATGCCCAATTCAACAGCCGCCTCCGGTCCGTGTTCGTCCTGAACACGTTTAAGGACCCCACCTAGATTGGTCACAGACGGGGAGCCATAGCACCTCGAATAGACCGCTGCAAAAGTTTTTCCCCAGGTCTCACAGTCAGCAAGGTCAGGAGCCAGATCTTTCGGCAAACTCAGTGTAAGAATCCGGTGTTTATCACCCGGACTCGTATTAGGAAACACAGCTTCCAGCTGGCCGAATTTCTCAGCAAGCCAGAACGGAAAATCGTTCTTTTCCAGGGGCTTCTTACCCATCACAGAATTAACCATGACCGGGTTGATTTTCAGACCAGCATGTTCTGCTCGAAGCTGTGCGCCTCTAGGGGCCGCTTCTTGAACATTACGTCCAATGTAATGAACAAGCGCTCTAATCACTCCCACCGCGACTTCATGAAGCAGCCGCAGTTCACCTACGTTACATGCGTTACGTCTAGGGTGAGGAGTAAATCCACCCAAAGCAGGCCAACTAGTGCCTGTAATGGACAAAGGACCTAACCTCGGAGCGGTCATAGCGTGCGGTAGGGCGCCACCAAACCAAACTCCATGCTGCCAAGCGTCAATAGGCACCTCCAGTGCTCTGTACGGAGCGTACGCCGCCGGTACAACCGAAGCAGTGTATGTGTGAAACACACCAGTAGTTGCGTCCACTTCCGGAAATGTCACCCACGAATAAAACAATTTGTACGGGTAAGCATGTTCCGCGCTCACCACTAGAACCACAGCCAAGCCTTCCAAAGGAACATCATACATCCGCAAATGGTAACGCACCGCAATGCGACTATGCTGCGGGATGTCCACAGGCTGAGCCATGTTAGCACAGGAATTAGAAAAAACAAATTATACTTTGTAGCACAACTGGGTAGTAATTCAAAGAAACCGTTTTAGATAGATTCAAGCTTGAAAATGACCTATTTCAAAAATAGGTAGGTTTTTCCGACACTGCCGTTTTCCGGAAACGGGAATGTAGGCGTTAAGGTTTGAATGATATACTACTCGAGTGTCATGTTATAGGGCCAACCAACGTATGGGCGCCATGTCGCAGGGTTTCCGTTCTCTCACAGAACTGTGCACAGAGACCTAGAACCTGGGTGAGTCAGGGTGACCCACAACTCACCTAAGTTTCAGAAATCCCCTTACCAGGCTAGCTACAGTATCTCATCGGCAGTGAAGACTTCCCGATGTCTTAGACAATCCAGAACATGAACTTAGAATACCTCAGGTATCGTGGAACACATGAACACTCTTTCGTTATATTATCATTCCAAACCGAAACTGGGAGGCAATGAGAACACGTGCAAGTTTGAAATGTTTATTTTTTCAATGCAACATTCTCAAACGCAGTATCTTGTATAATATCAACATACATATTATAAAAATCAGAGTCAGCAGCATAGTCACTAATCCATAGTAAGCAAACTGTGATAACATATTATGATGCAAAATCTATAGAATTCTGTATCACCTATATTTCGCGCACCCTAATTAGCATATTATATTATATCTAAGAAGGTCTCATTTGGGCTTTAGCTGGGCGAACCCATACCTCAAATTCTCAGTAGTAGGAGATCACATCAACAGCTACCAGCTCTCAGCATGTCCAGCATCAAGTGTGTTTTCCAATTCCCTGTAACTGTATCTTGAACTCACGTAAAGCCCAAAGTTGGCACAAACATTATTTGTGTTATGACTAATGTAGTGCGAGGATCAGGCCTACAATAACCTTGTGTTAGAGTGTGCAGCTCTCAGTGTGCAGACAGTTGTACCAAGTGTTCCAGGCACGACTGATACCAGTAGAATAATATATTATTCTGAAGTAAATCACATCTTTCGTCTAGGTTAAAAGCTGTAATAACAATTAGGTGTCGTGTGCAAACCGAAGCAGAAAGAAAAGATGGCGTTTAAACTTTTAACAAGCACATGCTAACTTAACACAACCTATGGAAACGTAATAACCATATGACAATGTGGTATTCGGGTACATTTGGACTATAAAGTACTTAGGTACAATGCTCAATGGTATACACTTACCGAATGCACTTTCTTCCATTGTATAAGAATTCAGTCTATTTACCATGTTGTTTTATCACTTGACACGGGTTCAGCAAATATAAAAGTAGTCTTTCTGCAAAGCTAGCCGCATGAGATCAAGGTATTGTATCACCCGAAAAGCGTCATGGCAGGCAGAAGAGAGAAATAAAGAGTTTCTTTATTGCCACAAAGAGGAGTTCGCTCGTTCTTTATTGCCGTCTCTGGAGGTTAAGGAATGCTTGGAATCAATATATATATATCACCCGAGATCAAAAAGGTAACTACTTGGTTGGCACCCAAGAAGGGCTTTACTAAGTGTACGTCATGTCGTGCCTGCAAATTTGGTTGCAATATGTCAACAACATACTCTACACCTTTTAGGTCTACTTCTACTTTGATAATGGGAAATTACAATTGCAAAACCGAATATGCTGTATATGTCCTGACGTGCACCTGTGGGCTTAGCTACGTGGGTAGCACGAAGCTACAGGTGCACGTCAGGATTTTGCAGCATATCAGGGCCATTCTCCACAGCGACGCAACATATCCTGTTGCTAGACATTTTAAGAGAGTACATGCTAACAACATCAATTGCTTATCTTATTATGTAATAGACGCTGTGGCTAAGAAAAGGAGAGGTGGCAACAGAGAGCGCCAACTCCGCCAGCTCGAAACAAAATATATTCTAGAGCTAGACTGCAAATGGCCCAACGGTTTGAACACCACTGAAGATATGCGCAGCTTTTTGTAAGAATCAATTATAGCTGCAATATTGTGTTTCCCTTTTTTACTAGAGGAGTTATTTGTAAATAATACTATAAAAAAACGTCCATTTGTAAATATAGTGTAAATATATTAACTGTCAAATTTGAATGTATTTTGTCTTTCTCTCGTATTGATTTCTCAAAGTGTATCTATATTTTTTTTACATATAATCAAATGTTTTGAGGATCAATATTTAGCTGTTAACCCTGTATGAATTAGAACTATATTTTTCTCGTGTACAGATGGTTAGACCTGAAATTAACATTGGATTTATTGAGAAATTTGTACTATCTACACTAGCACTTTAGATTTTAAGATATGCAATTTTACACAATGCCTCTCCATATGTGTTTATATGTGTACATAGAAATAATGATGTTAGAATAGAGACAATATTGAGTACATATTATCTAGTACACATGACTCACAGGCTGTCTTTTGGTTTAAAGAATAATCGGATTTAACCGGTAATATTAAAACATCATGGCTGTCACCATGTAGGCAGTCTTGGATTCATCCAATGAGAACTTTTAAAAAACGATTTGTATTTATTATTTTATAAATACTTTGACACTTAGCACTTGACATGTTTTTAAATTATTTTAAAGCATGTGTATATAAATTTGGTGTGTCATATTATATTAATCTGCCTCAATGTATAACTACAAAACGATTGGTGCAGCCACAGTAGTATGTTTTCTGTGCCTATGATCATATGACCTGTGATGTCAACAACTGGGAGGGGCATCACTCACTTTAAAATAGTAGATGGTGTTTTCACTTATGACACATGAACAAGGGCTTACGGGCTTGAAACGCGTTGAGTTTGGGTCACTTGCAATAAAATCATCTTGCCCACTTGAAAATACCTCGGAGGTCTGTGTCCCTTTCCTCGCCTGTCTGCCGTGGCGGAAATCAGGAGGTGGTTCGAGTTTCCAGGGGATATATGTATGTATATATATATATATATATATATATATATATATATATATATATATATATATATATATATATATTCACTGAAAAAAACATAGGTTATAGACCATATATAGTTAGGAATTAGCATTTACAAAACCTTGAAAATTCACTGAAAAAACCATGGGTTATAGACCATATATAGTTAGGAATTAGCATTTACAAAACCTTATTTTACTCACACAAAACCATTGAAATTTCATATATAGTTAGTTGCACTAACTATATATCGCGCACCCGCAATCCACTGCTGATCATGTCACATATTACATCATTCATGACATGATCAGTGACATCACGGATGACATCACTGATGACATCTCAAATGACCTTTTTGGACTGCTGAAAGGGGTTGTGTTCCGACCGCTGGTTGGTGGAGACATTTTGACTATATTCTGGACCTGCGTTGTCGCGTAATGCGTCATATGACGCGCCGCATTAGCGCACCCGGAAGTGCTCCGGTGCGCGAGGCGCAGCTTCCCGGAAGCGATCCAGGGCGCGGCGCGCAGCGTGTAACGTAAGCATAACAGGTCATGTGACTTGTTAATAAAACTTTTCATTGGTTCATTTTACTTTTGTTTTTCTAATGATGGAAGGCTTGGTCATATGACCTAAAAATAACACTTTTCATTGCTTTCGAAAAAAAAAAATTCCCAAATGATGAAAGCCCCACCTTTTTTTTTCTCACTATGACTTGTAAAGCAAAGGACCCAGATGCATTTACAGTTTATCACTAACAATGTTCCAGGCTAATGTATTTTCCCGGGAAATTTACAACTGTCCTGCAAGTAAAATATTCCTAGTTCGAGAAAAAGGGCGTTTCTTCGTCCCATGAGGGAGCCGTTGAACAAAAGAGGCTTGGCCTGCTGTCTTAGTCGCTGATAGGCATGAATATCGGATTCTTATCGATCACTTTATGTTGCAGGAGTGGAAAACACAACAGCCCTTGACCATTTATCTTTACTGCATTCCTGCGTATTATACCTTTTAACCGTCATGTAATCGGGCTGCTTTATTTCACTTGCCTTTTACTGATTCGAAAACAGTTGCTATTATTCAAAACTTTACCAATCTAGGTACTACTACCATGTTTTGTTTTAAAAACCTTTATTGTGAAAATGTCAGTATACAAATACGGGCCTATAACCACGTGGGCCGGCCACGGAGCAAACTGGAATCGTATATGATGAGGGGACATTTACACTGTAGAAGAACGTAATGGCGACCCATTAAGTTGCAAGAACTAAGGTGTCTAACAGTTGCAGAATCGGTGGATGTACATTTTATAATTAAAGTACGACAGGGCCAGTTACAATAAAATTATCTAGATATACATTTGCGGGCAAGTACCATGGGTGACGTTAATTCGAACTTTCAATAGTACAGTAATCAATAACACATCAGAACTTAATATCAATAGGGATGTCCAAATGTTCAATCAGTACTCGTCCCCGCCCGCCATGTGCTTCAAAACTGCATACGTATCTCGTGATATCAAGGTTGGGCAACCAGTACACAACAAGGAGTTACGAGTCCCATTTATACCGGCGCCATTTTGGGCGAGGTCGGGCAGGTCCAGGATATAGTCAAAAACCAGCGGTCGGAGCCAGAACCCCTTTCGGCAGTCCAAAAAGGTTCCGTTAAATGACAACAGAAGAGATAGGCAACAAGAACAATCAGTCAAAAGAGGGGACGCTTTCGGGAATGGGGCCCATGCCCTAGCAGTCAAGCGTCCGAGTTCCAAGGTGTCCCTGGGCCATTTTAGTGGACCAGGCCCAAATCCAAAGAGCCGGCCGCCATTTTGAGAGTCCTGTTGCAGCCGCCTATTGCTGCACCGCAAGAGTGGGCGCAATTCAGCTGGATGGTGGGCGAGACGCTGTAGCCGCAAGAGCGGGCGCAACTCAGCTGGATAGCGGGTGAAGCACTGTGCCGCAAGAGCGGGCGGAACTCAGCTGGATGGCGGGTGAGGCACTGTGCCGCAAGAGCGGGCGGAACTCAGCCGGACGGCGAGTGAAACGCTAAGAGGCGCCCCACTGCAGATGAGGTGCCTCCACCTGGGGAGGCGGGAGAGGCCCGTTTGCGCCGCCTCCACCCCCCCCGGGCACCCCACGCCGTCTTTCGGCGCAGCATTGTAGGATGGCCACACCAGTGCGGCAACTTGCTGGACACCACCTCGGTGCCATCCGGATCTCAGCGCGTTGTGGTGCCTTCGGCCTATTCGCACATCGGTCCGCTACTGACGCCGCCTCACAGGCCAACGGATTTTGTAGGTTTTTTATAGCCCAAAGCCGCATAACAGGTCATGTGACTTGTTTATAAAACTTTTCATTGGTTCATTTTACTTTTGGTTTCCTAATGATGGAAGGCTTGATCATATGACCTAAAAATAACACTTTTCATTGGATTGAAACATTTTTTTTTCCCAAAAGATGAAAGCCCCACCTTTTTTTTTCTCACTCGGCAGTCCAAAAAGGTTCCGTTAGATGACAACAGAGGGGACAGGCAACAAGAACCATCAGTCAAAAGAGGGGAGGGCAAGTTCTTTCCTACCGGGTCACGTTGGGGCTCCACTGGAAGTCATCGAATTGGTAGTCTACAGTGTTTCTGGATGTTTCAGACTGAAGCTGGCGTCAGCATGAGAGCACCACCATCTCGTATCTCCGTTGTGGCCATTCCGCAAGCAATCATGGCAGCCGCTCCCCACCGGAAGCCTGCGGGAGTCGGGGGCCCAATGACTTTTGTAGAATCTTCAAGGCTGAGGGGACGCTTTCGGGAATGGGGCCCAAGCCCTAGCAGGCAAATGTCCGAGTTCAAATGTGTCCCAGGGCCATTTTAGAGGACCAGGCCCAAATCCGAAGAGCCGGCCGCCATTTTAAGAGTCCTTTGGCAGCCGCCTATCGCTGCACCGCAAGAGTGGGCGCAATTCAACTGGATGGTGGGCGAGACGCTGTAGCCGCAAGAGCGGGCGCAACTCAGCTGAATGGCGGATGAGGCACAGTGCCGCAAAAGCGGGCGCTAAACAGCTGAATGGCGACTGAAACGCTAAAGGGCGCCCCACTGCAGCAGAGGAGCCTCCACCTGGGGAGGCGGGGGAGGCCCGTTCGCGCCGCCTCCCCCCCCCGCCCCCCCCGGGGCGCCCCACGACGTTTTTCGGCGCAGCATTGTAGGATGGCCAGAACAGTGCGGCAACTTACTGGACACCACCTGGGTGCCGTCCGGATCTCGGCGCGTTGTGCTGCCTTCGGCCTATTCGCACAACGGACCGCTACTGACGCCACCTCACAGGCCGACGGATTTTGCCGACTAAAAGACAGACCAAAGCAGCCCATTGTTGCTTTGAGATAGATGTTGCAGCAGGCTGCCATGTAAATAGTTGTTTAAAATTTTTTTTTTAACGTGTTTACTTTGTTGGAGCGTTGTATATATTTATAAGTTATTAAAGTGTTATAATCCTACTACTTTGTTGGAGTGCTATATATTTTTAATGTGACACATAATTGTGAAGACTTTGATGTACAAAAAGGTATCCCTGGAATCTTCCGCTTCAGGCTCGGTCCCACACACCCTTACAGTGAGAATCCCCTCCCCAATCACAATACAGGATCGTTATCAGATAGTAGGAACGCGTGTGGTGTGACGGATCTCATGGGGTGGGGGCCTTGATCTACTGAAATTCCTTTGAAGAGGGGTGATTCTTTACAGTTGGGGCCATAAACTACATCCGCAGGGCTAGGTGATAGCCTGGGACTGGCCTGGACAATCAGACACAGAGGAAGAGGAGTGTCAGAGGGTGCGGTAGTGAATAGGGTGAAAGGGAGGTGTCGGGCGGGCACAGGGTGTGATTCTCAGGGAAGAGCAGCGCAGATGGGGGGAGGTTTATGGCCCATGCATGAGAGAGAGAGCGGGGGTGACCAGTGCGTGGGGGAGATGCTTGCGAGGGTGGGGAGCAATGCTGATAATCGATGGCGTGCAGAGAGTGGGTCTGGTCAAGGCATCTAAAATGGCTGCCGTGCACAACAAAAGTGTGGCATTGGAAAAAAGGCAAGATCGCGCAGACAATGTTTATCAATACGGATTAATTTATAACAATTATTTTTAACAATATATTTACTCGCAGTGACAAAATGGCGGTCAACACTTCCTGATTTCCTTTGAATCGAATGTTAACAGACGTCACGCAGCAAAAAAAAAAAAACGCTCACGCGCAGCCGCTGGAAGACATGTATCAACATATATGAGCATCCTTAGCCACCCTCAGAAAACATAGGGGGTCAGGATACGTCTCCAGTACCCCCTTATACCCATTTCTCACATTGTTTTTCCTCCATCTTGTAATTTAATTAAAACGAAACACAAAATGGCGAATCAAAATCAAATTTTTTTTATTTGCCCCACGGGACCCTTTAATAACCCCAACATCATTCCTAGGGGGTCAAGAGGGGTCTACCTTGCCCCCTTTCATTAAATTCCCCCTTTGCTTTTCTCTTCCTCTTGTCTCTCGATCCTACCGAGAGACAAGATGGCGGCCTTTCCGGACTGTTTAGAATGTTGACAGACACCGGAGAGCCAATCAGCTTCGCTTCGCAAAGTTCCGTTACGCGAAAAGTACGCGAACCGGAGCGCTACCCGGGACGCTGTCACAGATATATCTGTTTTTTAAAACGTTAATTTCTCAAAATCCACTGGAGCACATATATTGAGACCTAGCAAAGGCACATCGGGCTAACAGTCCCTACAATTTTGCCAAGTTTCGTGTAAATCCATTCAGCCGTTTGAGCTAAAAGTGAGGCCAACCGCCCTATGGAAAAATGAATGGGAAAAACGCGTTTTGGGACCACCCTTTTTTCTCGCCCCCCCCTTGACGAAACCCCCCCCAAATTTTCAGGGGCAGCTCAGAAACAAAATGTGCAATTTTCCTGAAAATTTCTGCCAATTCCGTCCACAAACGCCAAAGTTATTAGACATAGAATTTTCAAAAGTCCCATAGAGAAAAAATCCTAACTATATATACCTACTGGCGACCGCCAGTAGGTAATATATATATATATATATATATATATATATATATATATATATATATATATATATATATATATATATATATATATATATATATATATATATATATATATATATATATATATATATATTCACTGAAAAAACCATAGGTTAGAGACCATATATAGTTAGGTGGACATTTTATTGACATAAAACCAATGAAATTCCATATATAGTTAGTTGCACTAACTATATATCGCGCACCCGCAATCCACTGCTGATGATGTCACATATTACATAATTCATGACATGGTCAGTGACATCACTGATGACATCACTGATGACATCTCAAATGACATCACTGATGACATCACTGATGACATCTCAGATGACATCACTGATGACATCATCTAGTGTCTGTGTGTTTTTGTAAAGTTTAAATATGTTTTACATATTGAAGAATGAGTGGATGTATGGAAGACTGAGTGTGTGTGTGGCTGGCTGGGAGGTGTGTGACTCTTTGCATATCAATGTGTACTTGTATCAGTGATTGTATAAGAGAGTAAGTATGTGTTAGTATATGTGTGAAAAGTATGGTGTTCTGTGTTTAACTGTATAGATGAGGAAATCGAAGTGTGATTGATTCTTCACAGGACTGACTAGGTGTATGAGTGCATATGATAGTCTTGTAATAATGAGTGACTGTATGTATGAGTGATTGTATGGGTGAATGAGTGAATGTGTGTGTAGACGTAGGAATCAGTGAGTGCGTATGTAGTAACTGGTATTGGTGTGTCATGATGTCATCAGTGATGTCATTTGAGATGTCATCAGTGATGTCATTTGAGATGTCATCAGTGATGTCATCAGTGATGTCACTGAAGTATGGTGTTCTGTGTTTAACTGTATAGATGAGGAAATGGAAGTGTGATTGATTCTTTACAGGACTGACTAGATGTGTGAGTAACTCCATGGATGAGTGGCAGTGTGTGAGTGTCTGCATAGGTGTATGAGTGCATATGATAGTGTTGTAATAATGAGTGACTGTATGTATGAGTGATTGTATGGGTGAATGAGTGAATGTGTGTGTAGACGTAGGAATCAGTGAGTGCGTATGTAGTAACTGGTATTGGTGTGTCATGATGTCACCAGTGATGTCATTTGAGATGTCATCAGTGATGTCATCAGTGATGTCATTTGAGATGTCATCAGTGATGTCATCAGTGATGTCACTGACCATGTCATGAATGATGTAATATGTGACATCATCAGCAGTGGATTGCGGGTGCGCGATATATAGTTAGTGCAACTAACTATATATGGAATTTCATTGGTTTTATGTCAATAAAATGTCCACCTAACTATATATGGTCTCTAACCTATGGTTTTTTCAGTGAATTTTCAAGGTTTTGTAAATGCAAATTCCTAACTATATATGGTCTATAACCTATGGTTTTTTCAGTGAATTTCATTGGTTTTTTAAAAGCTAATATCTATAGCTGTAAAATATATTCTTTATTACGTGACGTATCACGTAGCCACGTGAGACGCCTCATGACGCGTCGCATAACCGTGACGTATCGGCTCTGCAGCGCAAACAAAACCCGTAACGTAAGCGTGCCGGAGCACGCTTACAGATATATATATTTTTTTTAACCTTAATTAGACAAAATCCACACGTGCACATATCTTGAGGCCTTGCAAAGGCACATCAAACAAACAGTCCCTACAATTTTGTCAAGTTTGCTGGAAATCTATTCCCTTAATTTTTTTTTTACTGTTTCTCTTGGTTTTCCCCTCGTTACGCTTACCGGGACGCTACCCGGTACGCGAACCGGACGCTCCAAAAACACAAGATGGCGGACTCCCGTTACGCTGCCGGTTAGCTGCCCGGTTCACGTACCGGGAAGCGCCTCTACCGCGAAAAATCGCGGGGGACTTTAATATCCCCCTCATCAATCCTAGGGGGTCAGGAGTGGTCTACCTTGCCCCCTTTCCTTCATTTCCCCCTTCGTTTTTCACCACATCTTGTCTCTCGATCGTACCGAGAGACAAGATGGCGGCCGCTCCGGACTGTTTAGAATGTTGACAGACACCGGAGAGCCAATCAGCTTCGCTTCGCGAAGTTCCGTTACGCGTCAGGTACGCAAACCGGGGCGCTAACCGGAGTGCTGTCACAGATATATATATTTTTTTTAAACGTTAATTTCTCAAAATCCACTGGAGCACATATATTGAGACATAGCAAAGGCACGTTGGGCAAACCATATCTACAATTTTGCCAAGTTTCATGTAAATCTATTCAGCGGTTCGAGCTAAAAGTGAGTCCAACCGCCCTATGGAAAAATGAATGGGAAAAACGTGTTTTGGGACCCCCCTTGTTTCTCGGCCCCCCCTTGACGAAACCCCCCCAAATTTTCAGGGGCTGCTCAGAAACGAAATGTGCCATTGCAGCCAATTCCGTCCACAAACGCCAAAGTTATTAGACATAGAATTTTCAGAAATCCCATAGAGAAAAAATCCTAACTATATATACCCACTGGCTATCGCCAGTAGGTAATATACATATATAAACATATATAATCTGCATATCTATATAAATATAAATGCATGCATACATATACATATATGCATACATATGCATGTTATTTACATGAAAGTTTTAAAAACACTAATAAAAGCAAAGCTAAAATGCCACCTCATTACAAACAGAATGGCTTTAACTTAAACGAGGGCGAGATCTATTGCATTTTCAATGCTTGTTTACTTTGGTTCTATCAAGAAGGCATTCAGATGTTTCACACATTTGCCATAAATTCTGAATGTTAGCACTCTAGTTGTTCATTAGATCACTGTAGTAAAGCTAGTGCTCACCAGGGAAGTCTGCTGCTAATCATGGTTTGCAGCCATTTTCCCGCATTTTTTATCCCGCAGACTTTCAGTCTGCATACCATTATCCTGCAAGGTCATTGACCTCGCATACCATTATCCCGCATTTTTTCAAAACGCATGTGCATTTATCGCGCATGCCTTTACAAAGAATTACGTTTTAAAGGCATGTATGGTAAATGCATTTGCGTTGTGAAAACCACGATGACGAGAGAGGTAAGTGGGTTTGTGTTAATTTTTTCGTGGGTTAGTGATTGTGTAGTGTAGTGTAGTGTTGTGTAGTGTAGTGTTGTGTTAGTGTAGTGTAGAGTTGTGGTGGTTGTTTAGTGTAGGGTCATGCTGGGGGTAGTGTTTTAGGGTTTAGGGTTGTGTTGTAGTGTTTGCGTAGTGTAGGGTCATGCTGGGGGTAGTGTTTTAGGGTTTAGGGTAGTGTTGTAGTGTTTGCGTAGTGTAGGGTCATGCTGGGGGTAGTGTTTTAGGGTTTTGGGTAGTGTTGTAGTGTTTGCGTAGTGTAGGGTCATGCTGGGGCTAGTGTTTTAGGGTTTAGGGTAGTGTTGTAGTGTTTGCGTAGTGTAGGGTCATGCTGGGTGTAGTGTTTTAGGGTTTAGGATAGTGTTGTAGTGTTTGTGTAGTGTAGGGTCATGCTGGGGGTAGTGTTTTAGGGTTTTGGGTAGTGTTGTAGTGTTTGCGTAGTGTAGGGTCATGCTGGGGTGTAGTATTTTAGGGTTTAGGGTAGTGTTGTAGTGTTTGTGTAGTGTAGGGTCATGCTGGGGGTAGTGTTTTAGGGTTTTGGGTAGTGTTGTAGTGTTTGCGTAGTGTAGGGTCATGCTGGGGGTAGTGTTTTAGGGTTTTGGGTAGTGTTGTAGTGTTTGCATAGTGTAGGGTCATGCTGGGGTGTAGTGTTTTAGGGTTTTGGGTAGTGTTGTAGTGTTTGCGTAGTGTAGGGTCATGCTGGGGTGTAGTGTTTTAGGGTTTTGGGTAGTGTTGTAGTGTTTGCGTATTGAAGGGTCATGCTGGGGGTAGTGTTTTAGGGTTTTGGGTTTTGGGTAGTGTTGTAGTGTTTGCGTAGTGTAGGGCCATGCTGGGGGTAGTGTTTTAGGGTTTTGGGTAGTGTTGTAGTGTTTGCGTAGTGTAGGGTCATGCTGGGGGGTAGTGTTTTAGGGTTTTGGGTAGTGTTGTAGTGTTTGCGTAGTGTAGGGTCATGCTTGGGGTAGTGTTTTAGGGTTTAGGGTAGTGTTGTAGTGTTTGCGTAGTGTAGGGTCATGCTGGGGGTAGTGTTTTAGGGTTTAGGGTAGTGTTGTAGTGTTTGCGTAGTGTAGGGTCATGCTGGGGGTAGTGTTTTAGGGTTTAGGGTAGTGTTGTAGTGTTTGCGTAGTGTAGGGTCATGCTGGGGGTAGTGTTTTAGGGTTTAGGGTAGTGTTGTAGTGTTTGCGTAGTGTAGGGTCATGCTGGGGGTAGTGTTCTAGGGTTTAGGGTAGTGTTGTAGTGTTTGCGTAGTGTAGGGTCATGCTGGGGTGTAGTGTTTTAGGGTTTTGGGTAGTGTTGTAGTGTTTGCGTAGTGTAGGGTCATGCTGGGGGTAGTGGTTTAGGGTTTAGGGTAGTGTTGTAGTGTTTGCGTAGTGTAGGGTCATGCTGGGGGTAGTGTTTTAGGGTTTAGGGTTGTGTTGTAGTGTTTGCGTAGTGTAGGGTCATGCTGGGGGTAGTGTTTTAGGGTTTAGGGTTGTGTTGTAGTGTTTGTGTAGTGTAGGGTCATGCTGGGGGTAGTGTTTTAGGGTTTAGGGTAGTGTTGTAGTGTTTGCGTAGAGTAGGGTCATGCTGGGGTGTAGTGTTTTAGGGTTTTGGGTAGTGTTGTAGTGTTTGCGTAGTGTAGGGTCATGCTGGGGGTAGTGTTTTAGGGTTTAGGGTAGTGTTGTACTGTTTGTGTAGTGTAGGGTCATGCTGGGGGTAGTGTTTTAGGGTTTAGGGTAGTTTAGTTGTTTAGTGTATGCTAAAGGCATATTCGTTCTAAAAGTTTTCGTTATTTTAATTTGCGGCCTAATAGTACATGCAGGATTTTTTTTGCGGACTGATGGTATGCGGGATTTCGTCATATATTCGCTAATCATACTTTCTATGGCAAAATGAACCCCCTCATTTTGTTCCTTTTTAAATTAAATGTTTTAAGAGTTACCACTTTATTCCAATCAAGATGGCTTCAGGTGTGCCATACCTTTGTAATAAGTAGGACTGTTAGCACTCTAGTTGTTCTTTAGAACACTCTGGGACATTCTGTCATTGGGCTATAGTTGGGCTACATCTGGCTGATATTTGGGCTACATTTGTTTTTTTTGTCTCTGGTGGCCATCTTTGGGCTACATTGGGCTACATTGGGCTACATTGGGCTACATTTGGGCTCCAACATATATATAGCCCAAAGTAGCCCAATATATATTTTTCAAAGTTAATTTTCGTAAAAACCACTGGAGCCTATATCTTGAGACATAGCAAAGGCACATCGGGCTACCAGTCCCTACAATTTTGCCAAGTTTGGTGTAAATCCATTCAGCCGTTCAGGCTAAAAGTGAGGCCAACCGCCCTATGGAAAATTGCATGGGAAAAACACGTTTTGGGACCCCCCTTTTTTCTCAGCCCCCCCTTGACGAAACCCCCCCAAATTTTCAGGGGCTGCTCAAAAACAAAATGTTCCATTTTCCTGAAAATTTCAGCCAATTCTGTCGTCAAACGCCAAAGTTATTCGACATAGAATTTTCAAAAATCCCATAGGAAAAAAATCCTAACTATATATACCTACTGGCTATCGCCAGTAGGTAATATATATATATATATACATATATATTAAATAAAAGTTGAGAATAATTTATAGTTTGGAAAAGTATATTCAATCTCTTTTTATATATTTCAAAGAAGTCGCGCAACCTCCACGATGGCTGCGCGCATCTCGCTACTGCACATGGGGTCGCTACTTCAGCGTAATTTGAAAAGTATGAAAGTTCATTATAGAAATTAGTTATACATTTTTTTGTTATAGTGTTTGACTAATTTACTTCAGAAAACTGTTTATAAACTATTTTTTTCAGTGTTATATTGAAAATACGAAATGTCATGGTGCAGTGCCTGCCATACTGTGCATGGAAGTGCACAGCATGCCTTCCTGCCATTGTGGCGGGCGGTGCTGAGTGCATCCTCCGACACAATGGTAGGAATGCAGGATGCGCCCACCACTGTGGAGGGTGCATCCTAATGCTGCCCACGGGACCCCCACCCTTATGGCGGACAGTCCCTTTTACCAACAGGATGGTGGGCGGGCAAAGTCCGCTCACCATCCTAATGGGGGCCTATGCTTCTAGTTAGCAAGATATCAATCCCTTGGATGTCGAGGAAGTAGAAATTATTGAACCAGTGCAGAAGACAAAGGAAAGTATTGTATGGGCCTTCTTCTCAGTACCAGAGGGCGAGAAAAAAGTGAACACCCGTAAGTTTACTTGCACAATCTGCCAGAAAAAAAATACTCATGCGGAACCAGCAGCATGAAAAAGCACCTGGAAACTCTGCACCCCGTTCACCTGGCTAGCGAGGAGAGGAGGAGAGAACTTAATTAGGTGGCAAAACAAGACCCAAGCACCCCTTCTACCTCTCATAGCAATTTCCTCCTGCGCCAAGGCCCCACATCATCCCTGAACTTTTTGAAGTGGCGATCAGCTGTAAAAAGTGTGACACCAAATTCTGCTTGCAGAACAATGCATCGATGTTGTTACAGCTGCCATGAACGCTCATAAATGTTATTTTTTTTATAATAATGTGCTTTTCATTTTGTGAACAGGTTGCTTGCTGTTTTTTAATTTTGTTATGTTCTTAAAAAAATCAAAAACACACAAAAAAGAAAAAAAGAAAAAAAGGTTTAAAAATACAATTTCTTTTTTTAATTAAAAAAAAACCTGAAAAAAACGGTTCCTCTGGAGCCTCGTATATTGGTTAAAAAAAATTACCTGAGTGATTGCATGAGAGCAAGGGCACTGTGTGAGTGATTGGAAAAGTTGAAGGGTACTGCATTGTTATTTTATGAATGTTTGGGTAGTGGCGGCGTGATCAAATGAGTGTATGGATAATGGTTGGGTGATTGGAGGAGTGCATGGGTAGTACCTGGGTAATTGAAGGAGTGAATGAGTAGTGTCTAGGTGATTCGAGGACTGCATGGGTAGTGCATATGTGTTTGTAGCTCTGCATGGTTAGTGCCTGGGTCATTGGATGAGTACATGGGTACTGACTCAATGAGTAGAGTACTGCAAGGAGAGTGCATGGTGAATTTATAAGTGCTTGGGTATTAGCAGAGTGATTGGATAAGTACATAGTACTGGCTGGGTGATTGGAGGAGTGCATGGGGAGTGACAGGGTGATTGCTGGACTACATGGGTATTACCTGTGAAATTGAAGGACAGAAGGAATAGTGTGTAGGTGATTAGAGAACTACAAGGGTAGTGCACAGGGGATTGTAGAAGTTCATGTCTTAGTCTTTGGGTCATTACATGAGTACACGGGTACTGACTAAATGATTAGACTACTGCAAGGAGAGTGCATGGTGAATGTCTAAGTGCTTGGCTTACTGCAAGACTACATGGGTAGTGTTTGGCTGACTGGGAGAGTGTATTGGTAGTGCCTGAGTGAAATCATAACTGTTTAGGTAGTGGCGGAGTGATCTCATGAGTGCTTGGATACTAACTAGGTGATTGCACAATATGGAATAAGGCAATCATTACTCAAGTGGCTTTAAAATCACCTACTCACTACCTTTGCACTCCTCTAATCGGTCAGGCACCTCTCAATAGTTCACTAAGCATACATTTAACTGTAAATACAATCTGAACACATAGGTCAGTCATTACATATTATCTAGTTAAGTAGATAAGTACAACATGCCTGCAAGGCTAATATGTGGCTGTTTACTTTTGAGCTACATATTGAACGTTCTATCTAAAAATATGTGACATCATTAAAGTATAACTCTCAACACACTTAAGAAAGAAGGGTAATTAACAACACCTTTTATGATCACTTTTAAAACCACACTTTTATTCTACATATTCACCTTTGTATCTAAAATTATATGGCATCATTCAACTATACCTTTGTTCAGACTACAAATAGAAGCCTAATTTACAGCACCTTATTTCGCCATTCAATCTTAAAATATGTGGCATCATTTAACTTTACCTTTGTACAAACTAATAAAAGAAACCTAATTTGTAACACCTTATATGATCATCTTTTATAGCATGAGTACATGGGTACTGACTGAATGATTTGATTACTGCAAGGAGAGTGCATGGTAAATTTATAATACTGGCTGGGTGATTGGAGGAGTACATGGGCAGTGACAGGGTGATTGCTGGACTGCATGAGTACTACCTGGGTAATTGAAGGAGCGAATGAGTAGTGTGCAGTTTGTTAGAGGACTGCATGGGTAGTGTACAGAGGATTGTAACAGTGTTAGTGTCTGGGTCATTAAATGAGTATATGGGTACTGACTGATGATTAGAGTACTGCAAGGAGAGTGTATGGTGAATTTATAAGTGCTTGGGAATTGGTGCAGTGATTGGGTGAGTACATAGTACTGGCTATAACAAAACCAAGAGAAGAAAATACCTTAAGACAACACTCCGTTGAATGGGAATTAAACATTCAAATTGACACAGATGTATATGATCATTCAAGTGTAGCAGTACGGAATGAATGTAGGGTCAGTGAGTCCCCTTTATGTCCATATTGCTCATGTCCTGGGACTTGAGTCACAGTGTGCAACATTATCGATTGCATTCCAAGTCGCGCCGACACTACAACACATCCATTAGTTACTTCCTTGTCCATCCCAGGACCGGACCAAGCCCAGAGCCCCGGGGGTCATTGCTCACACCCCTATGCTGGATTGGCATATGCTAGGCCAGCCCACTCTGCTTACGCTTACAGGGAGGAAACTACAATGCTACATGTCCCAGGTTTTCCCTGTAGTGATCTCCTGATCACAGGTCTAGTTGTCAGCATGCCACAGCCACTCCCTCAGGGCTGGTTTACACCCACACCACACCCATCCAGCACAGGCGTCACAGGACATGTGACCCTGCCAAAAAAGAGGGCTAGGCGCACATGCTCAATGCCATTTTCACTCTCTATCTGGGTGTGTCTGTGTGGTTATTATTTATGCAGGAGGCCCTAGGGACCTACCACATTACAAATCCCCACTGCTGGAGGTGACATGATGGCGTCCGCACCACAATATTCAATCATATAAGGCCCATGACTTGAGGTGCACAGAGTTGGTGGCAGCTGAGATACTTTGGCCAACACGGGCCTCCCTCAACGCGGCGATGACTTGAGGTACACAGAGTTGGTGGCAGCCGAGGCATTTGGTCAACACACGCCTCCCGCCACGTGGCGATGACTTGAAATACACAGAGTTGGTGGCAGCCAAGACACTTTGGCCGACATGGGCCTCCCACCACGTGGCAATGACTTGAGGTATACAGAGTTAGCGGCACCCGAGGCATTTTGGCTGACACGGGCCTAGCGCCACGTGGCGATGACTTGAGCTGCACTGAGTTAGTGCCACCAAAGCTGAGCGGGTGTGCACCCTGCGATGATGCCTGTGAGGGGCCGGGCGCACATGCCCGTAGCCAGTCCCACTATCTATCTAACTGTGCCTGTGTGTTAATTATGTATGCATGATGGCCCCGGGCCCTACCACATTACATTGTGCTGTGGACAGCAGATGCATCCATGTTACCTCTTGGCAGTGGGGAAGACCTTGGTTATGTAGCTTTGTCCCCCCCCCCCTGTGAGCATAAGCAGAGTGGGCAGAGCTGGTGTATGCCAGTACAGCGTAGGGGTGTGCACAATTTGTCCAGGGCTCTGACCATCGTTCAGTTTTGGGCTCGACAAGGGAGTAACAAATGCGTGTGTCTGTGTTTTTGTGTCGGCGCCACCTGGCACACAATCAACAATGTTGCAATCTAGCTGTAACCCAGGAGGGCGGGCTCGCATGAATGGAGAAATGAAGGAGTGCAAGACCACTCGGGTCTTGGCCCAAACATGCCAAGTGTTGTCTTTATCTATATTGCCGCAGCATGAGCACATGCCTAGCCCTACTCACAGCGTGACTTTAGGCAGGCATCAACTGTACATCTGTGTCCACCCTATCCTTACCATAGGCCTACACTCATTTGGACGCCCACCTTCAACAGCCAACATCAGTGTGTTGTCGTTATCAGGCTTGTGGACATTCGCAGAAAAGCATGACAATGGTGTGCCGTAGGAGTGCAAGTGATGCATCTGTGCAGGCACCCCGGGACATTGCAGGAGCTGGCTGTGGTGGGTGGTGGTGCCCAGGGCCACTATGGGCTCCAGGAGGGGGGCTGCATAGCCCCTTCCAATATTTCCACAGCCCTGGGGAGGTGGTGGTCCCCGTGGCTTGAGGGTCTGTAACGAATCCCCGAATTTCAATTTTAAGTGCCCCGGGGAGGTGGTGGTCTCATGGGAGTGTGGGGGATACTCTTCCCCCCCACACACATAATTTTCATTTTAAAACAGAGCCCCGGGGAGATGATGGGCTGCGGGGGACGCTGCATGCCCCCTGCAGTTTATTATCAAAGCCCTGGGGAGGTGGTGGTCTCCAGGTCAGCATGTGGAGTTTGAGACCCCCATGCATTTTATTTGTTTCTGCCCTGGGGAGATGGCGGTCCCCGAGTCCCCGGGTCTGCCGATGGCTGCACGGGCCCCCGCAAATTATTTGCTGAGTGCCTCCGGGAGCTTTAAAAAATGAAACCCATGCTTGTTTTTTTTATTAATTTCACGGCAGAAGTCGCACACCCAGCGCAATTTCATATTCATTTTATTAAAATAAAAAAATTATGGGAGGCCAGGGGTCCTTGTGGGACCCCCTGAGCAGACCTATGGGGTCGCGATGTTACTGCCCTGCTCCCTATTCTGCTTTTTCATCCTTTTTTCCACACTTATCTTCTGACTTGGTAACCGAGTCACAAAATGGCTGCCAACACTTCCTGGTTTGGAGTGTTGGCAGCCAATCAGAATGTAGCTTGTGCCTGGGAGGCTGTGCAAACCCTCCTCGATGCTCAGATATCAAAACTTTCTTTTTCTAATTTCTCAGCAATTACTGAACAGATTCACACCATTTAACAAAAAGGGCTCTTTCAGGAGCAAGGGCTACCTTGTTGCCAAGTTTGGTATAATTCCGTTAAGCAGTTCGGGCTGTAGCTTTGTCTAAAGTTTCCTATGGGGACAGATATCAAACCCATTCTTTTTCTAATTTCTCAGGAACCACTGAACGGATTTACGCCATTTAAAGAAAGGGCTCTTTCTGAACCAAGACCTACCTTTTGCCAAATTTGGTTTAATTCTGTTCAGCAGTTTGGGCTGTATCTTTGTCTAAAGTTTCCTATGGAAATTAACATGAACAAAATGTGTTTTGGGACCCTCTTTTTGTCAGCCCCCGCTTGACGATTCACCCCAAAACTTACAAGGCAGAAGCTGACCGGAGCTGGACCCTTTTTTTGAAACTTTCACGAAGATTCATCAACCGGCGCCAAAGTTATTGGGAAAGAAAAAAAGTTTTTCCTATGGAAACTAGGTCCTAACTATAACTACCTACTGGCGACCGGTGATCAAGTTCGCTGTGGCGATTGAAACACGTCTGGGGCGGACACTCATCTGTTTCATCTTGGTGAATATGAGTAAATAATGGAACTTTGAACCTGTGCTTCTTTGATTCATTGGAGTACTTTGCTGGTCCTTACCTGCCGTGTTTCCCTCTTGCTGGAGTAGGAGGGACAGGACTTTGGTTTGAATATATATATATATATAAATACACAGACACATGCATTCAGTATATACAGTAGCATACCTCTAAAACACTGTCCAAGAAAATCCCCTGTACATGCCATAAGGAACAGTTAAAAAAAAATTGTAGTTCCGCACCTCAAAATAAATACATTACATTTCTTTTAAAAACAAGTATCACAAATCTAATCTAATTTAACTATATTTAATCACTGTGTAATTATAATAAATGAATTACTTCTTTAATATATTAAAAAAATACTACAAATGCAGACTCCCAAAATAACAAAAAAATGCAAATGAAAATTAGCAACAAATACAATTATAGCATACAAAATACACATAACTAAACAACATAAAAAATACAAATAAACGTGCACACTAATGGCAAAAGACATTCATTCAGCCTTTTGTTGAAGATATGTCTAAGTCCACCCTTGGAATTAATCCACCAGACTTTTCTTTATCTCCCCTTCCTTTTCCTCTCAAGATTTTCTATGCAGCCTTTACCATATACTTCTCCCTGTAATCATACTCCCAAGTAATAATGCCATCGTTATCTACTCATCAAAATACACGGTGGCAAATAAGGAAAAGGTTTATCTACCATTTATGGACCTGGCCGCTGCTTTCGATTGTGTGAATAGGGAGAAGTTGTGGGCCATAATATTCAATTTAGGGGTAGACACCGACCTGATTAACATCTTGAGAGCCCTACTCAGGAATACATCGGCTAAAGTGAGGTACAACTTGGAAGGAGATAACACCAAGCCTTTTGATTGTACTAGTGGGGTCAGACAGGGCTGTATTCTGGCCCCTTTCTTGTTTTCTTTGTACATTAATGGTCTGGAACAATCCCTAACTAAACTAAACGTGGACTCACCCAGAATAGGAAGTAAAACGATCCCTGTCCTGCTCTATGCAGACGATGCTGTCCTGTTGGCACGCACACCACTTGGACTGCAGCGTCTCATTGATGGGTTTGTGGATTTTATGAACGGTTTAGACTTAACTGCAAACCTGTCTGAATCGTATGTTATGGAAGTGGGCCCAAAAAGAGGGGAGACAATTTTTAACTATAAAATAGGTACTTTTAGTTTAGCGAAGGTTCAGTCCTTCTCTTACCTGGGAATTTTATTTGATAAGGGCTTACATTTTAAACCACTGATTGAGGAACGATGTAACAAACTAGTTTCTAGCTCAGGGGCTAGTAAGAATTTTGGCTGCAGATTGGGGTGATGGTCGCCAGAGCAGATGATGGTTTTACACAATTCCATCTGTTACTCAAAAGTGGCTTATGGGGCAGAACTGTGGTGGATGGTGGATGTGTCTAAACTCCAAATTGACAAAAACAAATATTTAAGAAGGATCCTCAAAATCCCCCAGTGTGTTTCTTCTCATAATATTCAGGATGAATTGGGCTGTGATTTTTTAGCGGGTAGGGTGGGGAGTAGGCCACTGATTACATGGCTAAAGATTTGGGTCACCCCAGAAGCCAGTCTGACAAAACAGATAATTATGGACTGTATGGGAAGGGAGAAGGGAATGACTACCCCTTGGCTCAAGTACGTTAAGGAATGCTTGGAAAGCATTGGGTGTGAGGATCTGTTTCTGACACCGTCCTGCATAACAAAACAGGACCAAGCTGGAGTAAAGAAGATGTTTTTCATAAATAAAACCATTGCACGAGAAGTTAGGGACAGTAACAAACAATCAGTGAAGGCACATGCTCTCGTAAGGTCCTGTGTAGTAATGGAGCCTTATCCAGCCCTTATACACAATGCCCATGATAGATTTTTATTAACGCGTTTCAGGCTCAACTTTTTACACCGTCAGCTAGCAGAGCCTGCAAGTTTTACACATTTAGTTGAGTCAAAGGGTCCCTGTGGCTGCGATCAACGATCTCCACAGGACACCCTTTATTTTGTATTGTTATGCCCATATTATTCAATGCCCAGGCATAGTTTTTTAATAAAACTGCTTAAAAAGGCCAATTTGAGACATGCAACAGAAGCTCTCTTATATTTACACATGGCCCGAGATCATCTGACTTTATTTGCTGTGACAAACTTTTTAAGACAAGCAGTTAAATTGAGGGACACAAGAGGATTTTGCTGAGAAAATGCCTCCACTCTGACAGAATGAAGGTGGGGCGAGCATCTGTATTATATATGGATTGTGTACTTAACTGGTCTTGTTTCTCTCCCGATGTATATATCCTTGTTGTTTTTGAAATTGTATATGTCTGTCATTTTTTAATGTACTTTTATGGTGTTAACTGAAAATGCAGAGTAAAGAATCAAATGAATGGAATGAATGAATCTACTCATCAATATCTACACAACATTACCCACTTAGAAATAGCTACTCTTTAATAGCTTCTCAACGGCAGCTACTCATCAATAGCTACTCATCAATGTCTACTCATCAATAGCTACTTATGAATACAAACTCAACAATAGCTACTCATCAAAAGCTACTCTTTAATAACTACGAATCAATAGCTACTCATTAATAAGTACTCATCAATAGCTACTCATGAAAAATTACTTATCCATAGCTGCTCACGAATAACTACTGATCAATAGCTACTCATGAATAACTACACATCAATAACTACTCATCAGTAGCTACTCATCAGTAACTACACACCGATAGGTAGTCATGACCATCTGCTCATCAATATCAACTCATCAATATCTAATCATCAATAACTACTCATGAATAGCTACTCATAAAGAGCTACTCATCAATAGCTACTCATGAATAACAACTTATCAATAGGCACTCATGAATAACTACGCATCAATAGCAACTCATGAACAATTACTTATCCATAGCTACTCATGAATAACTACAAATCAATAGCTTCTCATGAATAACTAAGCATCAATTACTACTCATTGTAGCTACTCATAAGTAGCTACACCCATAGCTACTAATGACTGTCTGCTCATCAATATCTACTCATCAATATATAATCATCAATAGCTACTCATCTTTATCTACTCATCAATAGCTGCTCATGAATAGCTGACACTAGGCTGTTATCTTCTGTGTCAATTGCACAATCAATTAGCTGCATTTAAATGGCAATGACCACTGTAAATATAAACCACAATGTGTACTTTTAAAGTGAAATCATAAGTGCACCATTTCATATGTCCTGGAGAGAGTATTGAAACGTCCTTCTAGATTGAACAAAAAATAAAAAAAAAATTGTTTTAAATGCATTTAAAAAATGGCTACAGTGGTAATTCTTCTGTGGTATAGGTGGGTTATACACATATAATACTGATGAAAAGATGCACATGAATGAATCTGTGGATACCTAAATTTAACAGTGAAAAATTCCACTTTTTACTTTCACAAATGACAATAAAAACCCAAGAGCTACTTCACATGTATAGGCA
This sequence comes from Lissotriton vulgaris, assembly GCF_964263255.1. Taxonomy (NCBI): domain Eukaryota; kingdom Metazoa; phylum Chordata; class Amphibia; order Caudata; family Salamandridae; genus Lissotriton; species Lissotriton vulgaris. The sequence goes on along the minus strand of NW_028241413.1, from coordinate 259,587 downwards.
GTAGTGGGTCACCCGGTAGATAATTTTTTTTTATTGTTAAAGAGTACAAACAAAATCCCCAAGAACTAAGCCTGTGTTTAGGCACAGTCGTTTTGTACATGTCTCCGTTGAACCACAAAAATCATCTTTACCTCTTGCCACAAGAACCAGGCATAGAATATGTTGTTTTAACATCTTCCAGAAACCATAGCATTTTTTTTTTACCACCTGTAATAAATCGGATTATTAGCTGAGAGATATACACCCTATTCAAGCAATGAATATAGTCATTGTCAGATTGAACCACAAAAGTCATTAAAATAAACCTGTGCCTAACCCTCTGGTAACGTAACACAACAGCAGCCAGACTTAACTTAGGGCCATATTTTATAACTGCTCATGCAACACAGCAGCCAAAATATTGTTCTGTGTTGAGAGAGAGAGAGAGAGAGCAGGAGAGCACCATATCTACAGAGATAAGTCAATCAATCAATCAATCATTTGTCAAGCGCAGTACATACCCGCGAGGGTTTCAAGGCGCTGGGGGCGGGGGCTACTGATCGAACAGCCAGGTCTTCAGTATCCTCCTGAAGGTCAGCAAGTCTTGGGTCTGTCGTAGGCTCGGTGGGAGGGTGTTCCATGTCTTGGCGGCGAGGTGGGAGAAGGATATACCACAGGTGGTTGTTCTTTGGATGCGCGGAACGGTGGCGAGTGAGAGGTCGATAGAGCGTATCTGGCGGTTGGGGATGTAGAAGGAGAGTCGTCTGTTGAGGAAGGCTGGGCTGGTCTTGTGGAATGCCTTGTGTGCGTGGGTGAGGAGCTTGAAGGATATCCTCTTGTTGACAGAGAGCCAGTGCAGGTTTCTCAGGTGGGGGGTGATGTGGCCGTGGCACGGTAAGTCCAGGATCAGTCATGCCGAGGCGTTTTGGATGCGTTGTAGTCGTTTGATGAGCTTGGTCGGGGATCCCACGTAGAGTGCGTTTCCATAGTCGAGTCTGCTGCTGACGAGGGCCTGGGTGACTGTCTTTCTTGTATCTGTCGGGATCCATCTGTGGATCTTGTGGAGCATGCAGTGGGTTTTGGAGCAGGAGGAGGAGATGGCGTTGAGTTGATTGGTCATTGAAAGCGTTGAGTCGAGGATGATTCCCAGGTTGCGTGTGTGGTCGTTGAGTGTTAGGGCTGCCCCCAGTGCCATCGGCCACCAGGAGTCGTCCCAGGCTGAAGGGTTGGAGACCAGGATGAGGACCTCCATCGTGTCCGAGTTCAGCTTCAGACAGCTGGTCTTCATCTAGTCGGCGACGGCTTTCATTCCTTTGGGCAGGTTGGCTTTGGCGGTGATGGGGTCCTTGGTGAGGGAGAGAATCAGCTGAGTGTCGTCGGCGTAGGAGATTATGTTGAGATTATGTTGAGGTTGTGCTGTTGGGCTACATGTGCGAGCAGGGCCATGTAAATGTTGAACAGCATCGGGCTGAGGCAGGATCCCTGGGGTACGTCGCAGATGATCTTGGAGGCTTTGGAACGGAATGGGGGGAGGCGGACGCTCTGGGTTCTGCCGGAGAGGAAGGAGGTGGTCCAATCCAGAGCCTTGTCTCGGATCCCTGCGGCTTGGAGGCGTGTGCATAGTGTGCGGTGACAGACGGTGTCGAAGGCGGCAGAGAGGTCTAGGAGGATGAGTGCTGCAGTCCTGTCGTTGTCCATCAGGGTCCTGATGTCGTCAGGGGCGGTGATGAGGGCAGTCTCTGTGCTGCAGTTGATGCTGACTGGGAAGGGTCCAGGATTCTGTTTTCTTTGAGGTATCGGGTTAGCTCTCTGTTGACATTTTTCTTGTTGATCTTGGCCAGGAAGGGGAGCAGAGAGATGGGCCAGAAGTTCTTGAGGTCTCTTGAGTATGCCTTAGGTTTTGAGTAGGGCGTTGATCCCGGCATGTTTCCAGATCTCTGGGAAGGTTGCGGTCTCAAGGGAGAGATTCATGACATTGCTCAGGTGGGGTGCGATGGAGCTGCTTGCTCTGTGTTGAAGACGTGGTGCGGGAATGGGTCTGATGGAGAGCCAGCGTGGATTGTGCGCATGGTCTTGATGATGTCATTGATGCTCACGCTGACCCAGGCGAGTAGGGGGTCGTGGTCGATGGTGTGCGGAGGGTCTGTTGTGTTGCTGTCTATTGGGGCTGTCTGGGTAATGAAGCTGTCGTGGATGTCTGCTATCTTGCTTTGGAAAAAGGTGCCGAAGGAGTCACACAGGGCTTGCGACGGCGGGATGTCGTTGATGTTGGAGCTGGTGTTGAAGAGTTACTTCATGATGTTGAAGAGCTCCGTGCTATTGTGTGCGTTGTTGTCGAGGCGGCCTTTGAAGGAGGTACTCTTGGCCGCCCTGATGAGGTGGTGGTGGTTGCGGATGCCGTCCTTGTGTGCTGCATGGCTTTCCGGAGTTTGTTCACTGTGCCATTTCTTCTCTAGTTTCCGGCAGGCTTGCTTGGAGGCTAGGAGTTCTGGGGTGAACCAGCTGACCCTCTTGTTGGTGTCTCTGTGGAAGGGTTTCTTCAGCGGGGCGAGGGTGTTGGCGCAGTCCTCTATCCAGCGTCTAAGGCTGTGGGCAGCGTCAGCGGTGTTGGAGAGTTCAGTGGGTGGGCTGAGAGCGAGGTTTGCGTGTAGTTGGGCTTCAGTGATTTTGCTAGAGCAGCGGCAGGGGATCTGTTGGGTGGGGTGGTGTGTGGTGGTTTTCTGGGAAGGGAAGTGGATGCAGCGGTGGTCGGTCCAGAGGAGTTCGGTGGTGTGGCTGATGGAGACGTGCCGGCTTGAGGAGAAGACGGGGTCGAGCGAGTGGCCGGCAGAGTGGGTGGGCGTTGTGATGAGTTGCTTCAGTCCGAGGTTGGCAAGGTTATCAATCAGGGTTGTGGAGTTGTTGTCGTTGTTCTCAAGGTGAAAGTTCAGGTCTCCGAGAAGGATATAGTCGGTGGAGGTCAGGGCGTGTGTGCTGATCAAGTCAGCGATGGAGTCGCTGAACTGGGGGCAGGGTCCGGGGGGGTCAGTAGACGAGGGTGCCTCTGAGGGTGGAGTTAGGGTCTGTGTGGATCTATAAATGCATGTGTTTGGCGGTGCTGAGCGCGTCAGCGGTGCTAGTCGAGACCCTGATGCTGTTCTTAGGGACGATGGCGATTCCTCCTCCGACTCCGTTGATGCGTTCTCTGCGGGTGATCTTCTAGCCGTTTGGGATGGCTATGGTGATGTCGGGTGTGGAGGAGTCGTTAAACCAGGCCTCTGTCAGGAAGTCAACGTCCGGGGATGTTGTGTCGAGCAGGTCCCAGAGCTCGACAGCATTCTTGCGTGTGGAGCGGGTGTTTAGTAGTGTGCATCGGAGGTGGTTGGGGTCTTTCTTGGTGGGTGGTTTGTCGGCTCTGAGGCTGGTGTAGCTGCAGTTCCGAAAGGGAGAGGGGCCGTGTGTGCGTTACAGGACGGCTTTTAAGCAGGTGTGGCTCTGTCCGGAGTTGAGAGCATGCAGAGTGCTGGTTTCGTAGTGGTGACGGTCATCGTGGCGGGTGCGGGGGCCAGGGGTTCTGGCGCTGGGCGCATTCCAGGTGCGGACGGGTGCAGGCGGGCTTACCTTAGTCGCACCTTCGGTCTCTCACCACACACAAACTAGTACAAATTACTATGCCAAGAAAAGTGTTTAAACATTTTCTACTTTATATGTGTGATGTACAGGGCAGCAGACATGCAAAGTCAGGAAAGAAAAGAGAATTGAAAAAATGTCTCCTTTTAACGCCTGCTTTCAAGTGGCATACATTTTTGGTAGATGGGGTTTTGTATCAAAAAGCATGGGTTGTTGCTTTAGAACACCCATGTACCACCCATGTATCGTCCCCTTAATGCTAAATGATGCAAAGCAGCACTTCATGCTGTTTTGCATTACATTTAGGCAACTTTCGGTTCAAAATAGGTTTTGCGCTGGAAAAGAAATAACTAAAAAACATTTTGTTCTGGTTTTGCATAATTTCTGATGCAAACACAGTGCAAAATGTTTGTAAATCCGGAACCTTAGAGGCAACGTGTAAACTATTTATGCATCACTCAAACAGCAATAATGTGAAAACACAAGACATGAAAAATTCCACATCAATTTAGAGAAATAGACTCAATTTGAATAATTAAATGACACCAAAATGACAAAAATCCAAAAAGGAGAACCAGGGTTTTGAATTATTATTTTTTTTTTCCAAAGGTATATTTATTGAGTTTAGAAATAGAAAGAAGAAACAAAGAGAAAGACACTGGTGCCAGATAGCAATTATTCCCACACAGGGGATTCAGAGGGATCCATCACAATGGATTATGGGAGCACAACATAGAGGACCTGCAAAGCCGGTGCAAGTCCATGTCTATTAGCAACAGTGATACAATCGGGTCTGAGTCCTGAGCACCCCGGCTGTCAACTCACTACTCAAACGGTAGTCCAGTAGTCCGCTCCACCAGCTCGGGGAATAGCTGCTCTGGAGCCCTCCATAGTCCGCTTCCAGCTGCGAAGCAGTGTCACAACCAAAAAACCAACAACCCCCAACAGAACCCCCCCCTACCCTCACCCCCCTCCCACCACCCCACCCCCCATGGTGGCGACCAATCTCACATTCACATCCGAGTTCAAGCACTCCGCTAATTAAAATTGAAATAGGTGGAGTGCGCGTAGTGCTGAGGGACAAACTGCTGATGGGAGCCCCCGAGAGAGAAATCGAACTAAAGGACCCCATTGAAACAAGAAATTCTTAAAGTTACCCAAAAAGATATCAGACATTCTTTCCATACTCAGTAGACGCCACAGCCGCGCATGCCATAGCGAGATCGCCGGTGCGCTCGGTTTCTTCCAAGCTGCTGCCACTGTCAATTTAGCAGCACCCAGGCACAGCCAAATAATACGTTTGTCAGCTCTAGTTTGATGTTCCAACATCGGATCACGGAGCCCCAGCAGGACATAATCCATGGACTCCGGGATCGGGTAACCTATCACCTCCTTGATATGGGAAAGTATCTCCGACCAAAAAGGCTTAATGGTGGGACAGTCCCACCAAATATGGCGGAAGTCCCCCAATGAGCCGCAACCCCGCCAGCACCTGTCCGAGGACGATGGGAATATACGATGCAACTTGGATGGGTAGATGTACCAGTCATACATTAGTTTCAGATGTGCTTCCCTGAGATCCATCGAATGGTTATGCGCTTTGATATCCCGCCATAACCCCGCCCATTCGCCGTTCGATATGTCCCTACCAAGGCAGGACTCCCAATGCTCCATATACCGCGGACGAGGGAATATGACGGTGTCCAACAATAATCTATATATGAAGGAGATCGTCCCCTTCATACAAGAAGTGCGAAGGATAAACGCCTCGAAGGACGTCAATGGTCTCGTGGCCGCATCTCGCATTCCCGGCGAAGTGGCCCAGTGCAGAAGCTGAGTATGATGGAACCGTTCAGTGGGCGGGACACCATAGTCCCTCATGCAGTTCTGGAAGGTAAGGGGAGATGCCCCATGAAACAAGTGGGTGAGTACTCTGCAGCCGCCCTCCCTCCAAAGGTCGAATGAGCCATCACGCATAGCCGGTGGGAAGGACGGATTCAGATGAATAGGGGTAAATGGTGATGGGAAGGTGGTCCAGCGTTCATCGCAGCTGACTGTATCCCAGACCTTCAGGACCGTGCTAGTGGGGGTGCATATATAAGCATTCTTAGGCCGATCAGCCTTAGGCTTCCAGGCCAAATCCCAAATGGACCTCCCAGCCACACTTTGCTCCATATGTAGCCAATGTTTCTCCGATAGCTGCTGTGACCATTCAACCAGCACCCTCAATTGCGCTGCTTTATAGTATAACTGCATGTCCGGGAACCCAACCCCCCCTCCCCCCGCGGCCTTCGAAGGACAGCAAACGGGAGCCGCGCTCAGCCTCCCTGCCACACAAATTTCAGCATCAGGGTTTTCAGGCGACGGAAAAAAAACAACTCTACCGGTATGGGCAATGGGCAAAGCCTGGAAGAGGTATAAGAATTTGGGTAAAAGTACCATCTTAATTGCATGGATCTGGCCCATCCAGGAGATGAATTTCGGCTTCCACTTCTCCAGCTCCCCACGGACCGCCGCCAGAGCAGGGGGGAAGTTAGCCGCGAACAGTCCGCCCAGGGTGGCGGTTAATCTAACACCGAGATACAGCAAAGAGGAAGAAGACCACGAGAGGGGCGTGAGCATGCGCACCCGCTCCACTTCCGTGTCAAGTTCAGAATGTACGACTTATCCAGGTTAACCTTAAAGCCCGCCACCTCTTCGAAGTCCGATAGGACCGCGTGAACATGGGGTAGCGAGTGGGCCGGGTCCCCAATCGACAGAAGTACGTCATCCGCAAACAAAGAGATCTTATGTTGTTCGCCAGTGAAGGGAAGGCCGGTGATCTGTTTCCTCTCCCTAATGGCAAGCGCGAGCGGTTCTATACTAAGAGCAAATAGGAGCGGGGAAAGGGGGCACCCTTGCCGTGTGCCCCGAGAGTGGGGAAAGCAGGTGGACCTATGCCCATTAACCAACACCCTAGATGTGGGCTGGTCATAATTAGCCCCGATCATCTTCACGAATTGAGGAGAGAACGCAAAGGCTTCCAGCGTTAACTTTAGAAAACCCCAGTCGACACGGTCGAAAGCTTTCTCCGCATCCAGACCCACCAATACAGCCGGTATGCGGAACCTGTTGGCCTTCTCGATCAGATGCATCACCCGTCGTAGATTATCATGGGTTTGCCGCCCTTTAATGAACCCGGATTGGTCGGGGTGGATAATAGCCGGCATCAAATCTTGAAGCCGCTTTGCAAGAATCGAGGAGTACAGTTTGGCATTGAGGTTGAGGAGTGCTATGGGGCGATACGAGGAGCACTGGGTGGGATCCTTCCCCGGTTTGGGGAGAATGGTGATTATAGCCTCGGCCATCGTTCCCGAGGTCTTCCCCTCAGTAGCCATTGCGTTGAAGAGAGAGACTAAGTAATCGCAGAGTTCTCCCGCAAAAGACTTGCAAAACGAAGCCGTATACCCGTCCGGGCCGGGGGCCTTGTGAAGTTTAAGAGCCTTTATAGCGTCCAGCACCTCGTCCCTGGAGATAGGGGCAGAGAGAAGTTCATTCCACTCCCTGGAAACTTGAGGTATAGGGAGACCAGTTAGGAATGCGGACTGAGTGTCCCTGTCCAGGTCCTCTGCTCTGTATAGATCAGCATAAAAGCGGCCAAAGGCAGCAGCCTTGTCCGCATCCCGATGATGTTCCTTCCCCGTCCTATCCTTAATGCCCCCAATGTACTCACGCTCCCGTTTATCTCGGAGTTGTCTCGCTAAGTGCTTCCCAACCTTGTTCCCCTGCGAGTAGGAGGTCCTCCGCAGGCGCAGGAGAGTGAATTCGGCCCTGTTATTATAGTGGGCCCAGAGCTTCCCTCGTCCAGCAGTTAAAGGTCTCAGGGTCACTCGGGACGGGTTATCTTTATGTGCCTGTTCCAACACAGCCAATTCAGCCTCTAGGCCCTCCCGCTCCTTCCTCTTCTGTCTATTAAGGTTAGCATTAAGGCTCAGACAGGTGCCCCGCAGCGAAGCCTTACAGGCATCCCAAGTGGTATACACCGAGGTGTCCGAAGGCGGATTAAGCTCCATAAAGTCCCGAATGGCCTTCCTTAGTTCCTTGCAAGAGGCATCATCCCGCACCAGTGCCGCGGGGAAATACCACTTCTTCCATCCGTCACCCCCCATCGACCACTGTAACCCTAAAACGATCAGGCTATGGTCCGACACAGAAAGCGGAAAGATGCTGGAAGCTTGGATGTCCCCCCGAGTGCCTGGCTCACAAAGATGTGATCAATTCGAGAGTAAGACAGATGAACAGGTGAGAAAAATGTATAGTCTCTAGACTGGGGGTAAAGAAAACGCCAACTATCAATCAGTCCCAGGTCCCCAACCTGCCGCTGCGTCTCAGTGGAAAAGACCCCAGCCCCGATCTTCGTGTGCATGAGCTATCCAGGTCTTTGTCCCACACCATATTGAAGTCCCCCAATAGGAACAGCTGGCCCTCCACAAACTCCCCCACCTTTCCCAACAGTGTTTGTAAAAAGCCATTCTGTGTAGCATTGGGCACATACACCACCACAAAAGTGCACATGCGTCCATACAGAGATCCCTTCACCATCAGCCATCGCCCCTCCTTATCCCCACTCACCCCCACTGGTTGGAAGTGGAGGGACGCTCGGAATAGAAGAGCAACCCCCCTGTGCTTAGTAGAGGCAGATGCCCTATAGATAAGAGGGAAGTGACGGTGTTGGAGCCTTAGCTCATCTTTCCTGGCCAGGTGAGTCTCCTGAAGACCCACCACATCAAGGTGATGGTCCGACAAGTACTTCCACAATTTCTTCCGTTTCTGTGGAGAGTTCAGCCCCTTCACATTCCATGAGCCTACACTAATAGTCATGACAGATCAAGAACCCTCCCCTGTGCCATGCGAAATGCATTCTAGACCGGGATCGTCTCACCACCCTTCCTGGAATCCCGTCTGAACCCCCAGAGCCGCTCCCATCCCCGCCCCCAGCCACCCAATGCCTCCCTCCCGCACCACCCGCATGCACACCTCCGCAAAGCGCAACACAAGAACACCATTCGAAAGCAGAGTTTCAAGAGCAAAACCCAAAGTTAAGCACCTCCTCAACCGGCAAAGTCTCACACACACCTCCAACGGTCGCCACCATCCACCCCCCCACACCCCCCCTGAGTCCCAACCTCCCCGTCGCCCCCTTGTCCCAAGACCCCTCCTCAACCCCTCCCCAGAAACAAAAAAACAACAGAACATAACTCAAGTAACTGAACCTGAACCGAGTAGTCATCAGTTCCAGCAGGCCAATGTTCGAAAGGTCCCCGCCGGACTGGAATCGGGGCAGGGGTATCGACCTAGCGACCCCTAGGGCCATGTTCCGGGGTGTCTCCTCCAAAAGTACAATCAAACCCCGAGAACGTCAGGCCCAGAGCCCCTCCGACGCCATACTCCGGTACCGGGGTCATGCTGCCCCAGAGCTTGTCTGAGAGTCCGCCATAGTGACTGAGGCCACCGAAGCCACCGCGGCCCCCCTTTCTTGCACACTAGCTGTGGGGTCCGGCCGTCGCCGATCTGGTGAAGGGCCCACTCTATGCCAGGTAGAAGAGCGATGCCGCCTCCTCGACGGCGAGCTATGGGCCTCCTGAGAGGGGGCCTCCTCCTCGATGCCCAGAAGATCTTTTGCTGCTTGCAGGGTATTGATCTGTACCAACCTATTCTGCCAGCAAAATATAATACGGAAGGGATGCCCCCAGGAGTAGGAGATATTGCGGTCCCGGAGGAAGGTGGTCACAGGTCGGAAGTCCCTCCGCTTCCGTAGCGTCGAGGCCGCCAGATCCTGGTAGAGCTGCGGGCGGTGGTCTCTAAATTGCAGTGAGGGGATGGTTCTAGCCTTTCTCAAAATGCGTTCCTTCAGCTGAAAGTCATGCACACAGACGAGGATATCTGGGGGTGGGCCCCCACCCCTTCTGGGCAATCCCACCCTGTGCACTCTGTCCATCTTTATATCTTGCACCTCTTCATCCTCCAGAATCTGCACAAACAGGGCCTGGACGTGCCCACGGAGGTCCCCAGCTTCGCCGTCCCACGGCACCGCTTTGATACGAATGTTATTTCTTCTGGAGCGGTTCTCCAAGTCCTCCGCGTGGGTTTGCAGGTCCAGATTCTGCTCCGTGAGGCGGATGATGTCCTGTTGGAGCTGGTGTACATCATTCGCCATGCTCAAATCGTGGTCTTCAAGCGTCGCCACCCGCTCACCAATCCCATCGACATCTCTCCTCACCTCCCGGAGATCCGATGCCAGCTGCGAGCGAAGTTCGGAGATATCATCTTTAATGGAGGCGAAGAGTTCAGTCATAAACGCTTTAGTAGCAGGTGCATCATCGTCCGATTGCCTCGAAGAGCCACTGGCGCCTGGCGAGGCCGGCTGCTGTGACAGTTTAGGGGCACCATCCTTCACCATCTTTCCCCTACGTAGCGAGGTCATGGCGAGCTAGCAAAGCTGTGTATGGCGGGTAAAGACACCAATGTAGGGCTTAACCGGGGGATTGAACTCGCAGACAAGGCGGTAGCGTATCCCTGCTGGTCCTTTCAGCGGCCCGGCCACAACCCCCTCAGGGTGGCCACTGTCCAGCCAGAGTATCAAATGACCAGCACCCACTTCAGGCCAAGATTTAGAGAAGGGACGAGAGAGTCACCACCACGGTCTCAACGCTCAGCTAGCCGGAGGTGTGTGAAGGCTGCGTTGGGTGCCCCCTAGCCCGCAGTCAATGCCAGAGAAAATGCAGGGCCAGACCTCCCACCGCCATCCAAGGACTCTCCAAAATGGCGCCGCTGGTGTGCCCGCCAATTCTGCCCACCTCGTGGTCAGGCGGCAAAGCGTCCGGCTTGCTCGGGCCGTTCTCTGGGCGCCCCCGGTCAAACCCCAGCGTCACTCAGGGTGATCCAAAACTCGGCTCAGAGGTGCAGGCAGGCCGAGAGAGCACCCCCGGCGCCGCCGGCCAGGCCGCGGCCTATTCAGGCCTAGGTGCCGCTCCTGATCCACCTCCAGGCCAGCCCTGCAGATGTAGCATCCCGCCGTACTCCCTCCGCAGGTGCCGCTCTCCCAACAGTCGTTCCGGCTCACCTCCGTCGCGCCTCGGTTGTGGAAGCAACCAATCTCGCCCCAGCTGGTCTGCCTCCACCGGGACTCGGCCCGCCGGTCCGTGGCCTCTCACTGCCGGTGTCGCCGCTTCTGTCCTCCGGGCCACACCTGTGCACGGCGTCTCCGCAGGCAGGGCGCGTCCTCCGCTCCCGTCAGGGCCGGGCCGGGGTCGCCAGTACCGATCGGAGCCTTGAAAGGCGCGCGCCGCTCAGTCCGAGGCCGGCCCCCTTATTACGCGAGGCCGCTGCTTTACAGGCCGCAACTCGGCTCCGCTCTGGAGGGCGCCGCAGGCTCCAATCCGCCTCGCCGGTGACACCGGACCACTCTGCCAGCCTCCGCTGTCCAAATGGCGCTGGGCAGCACTCCCGGGACCTCGCTATTCGATGCTATTTCGATTCGGCGTCGGAGAGGCCCTGAGAAGCGTCCTACTCGGACGCCATCTTGGCCACGCCCCCCTTGAATTATTTTTTAAGCATAAAATAGTGCCAAGCAGCTCAATCATGGTTACCTGTATAAATTAAAGTAATTGGTCAACAAGGGGATCATTTACAAAAACTAATTTTCATTTAGAAACCAATAATCAGTTGGTATGTATTTGAACAAGAGTTTTCAAGGGGTTCAGTTAACAACAAAATATACACAACTGTTCAAGTCAAATCAAAAGTCTCTATTCCATTTGTGAATACAAAATCACCCCTTCATCGATTTTCCATAGAATATAGACATTTTAAGAAAGGAGCAAATACAGAAACAAATGTCAGAGCTACCTAACATCTAAAGGTATGTGAGGGCCTCCCTACACTGTGTCAAAGCAAGTGATTTAAGAATGTGCTTACAACAGAGTTGAAAAGAGCAACAATAACATTTGCAGAAAAATATTAAATGAAATAAAGATTGCTTTGTCTTCCAATCACTTTTGCTTAAGATGTCCAGGACAATAAACATCTCAGGAAGGCCAACTTCAGTGATGCATGCTCCAACATAATTCAACCAGGGGATGGAGAGATCATTGTCCAAGTTGAGACAACTTAAAATAACTTCTCTTCTGAAGCTTGCTTCAGTATTTGACCATATGCTTACCCGAGCAAGAGAGGTTCCAGTTTCGTTCTGTCAGAGACATATTCTTTTTTTTTTTTTTTTGGAAGACCTTTATTGCAAATTATACATGTACACAGCAGTGTGCCTACAAACCATTGAAAGGGCCGGCTGCCATCAGTTCAACAGCGAATAATATGGAGCATACATCCAATGGCATCTGGCGAGAACATACAAAACACGCAAAAGTCATTGGTAGCAGTGTTCCAGGCTCATCTCTATTCCTGCAGCAGTATCACACATATTGAAATGCGGTCTCATTTTGTGAGTTTTATAACCAACAATAAGAACCCCCAACCCCCCCACCCAAACATTGCCGTTTCCTGGTCGCAGTAAGATTCGGTGGTATTAATGCTGAATGATGAGGCAATGCATAATTCGCGTAAATTCAAGAAAGCAATTGATCAGGCCTTGCAGACCTTGATTATCAAATCCTGCATTTATCATTAGCCATTGGATGACAAAAGGAATGTCCACACATCGAGACTTTCATTTTCTAAAGGAGTACCCGCACACAGGGGAAACGGCAGCACACATCAGGTACCCTCGTAGTACAGTTACGCAGTCACACAATCACGCAGAACCTCCCCCACCTGCCGATGGGCCCCCACTCTCACCACTAGTGCTGTCATCATCAGCCAGGGAAAGCATATATGTGGTATATGGGGCCCAAATGTCCAGCGGTCGCGATTTCGCCGGCAGATCCTCATAATAGCAAGCCAACTGATCCCTGCAATATGCCATGTCTGTCAGCCACAGTTGTATTTACAACAAGGGGTGGTGAGGGACAGAGTCTCTGAATTAAGCAGAAAGCTCTCACCCAGTCAAGAGATCAGGGCTAGATCCAACACCGTTTTTTAGCTCACTGCACCATCCCAGTTTCAGAACCTGGCTGTATGCAAATTAGTCTGTTCCTGTCCCAGTGCATGATGGGAACAGGGCAAACCAAACTACAAAAGCCAATTCTTACACTGGGAAGGAAACAAGCTCCCGGGGACCGGTTTCTGGCATTACAGCCGTCTTCGGTCCGGTTTGCTTGAATCCTGATGGTGCAATGAGCAAGGGTCTCACATCTGAGAATACCCTTCCACGCTTAGGGTGGACAAAAATATTTACAACAAGGGGTGGTGAGGGACAGAGTCTCTGAATTAAGCAGAAAGCTCTCACCCAGTCAAGAGATCAGGGCTAGATCCAACACCGTTTTTTAGCTCACTGCACCATCCCAGTTTCAGAACCTGGCTGTATGCAAATTAGTCTGTTCCTGTCCCAGTGCATGATGGGAACAGGGCAAACCAAACTACAAAAGCCAATTCTTACACTGGGAAGGAAACAAGCTCCCGGGGACCGGTTTCTGGCATTACAGCCGTCTTCGACCCGGTTTGCTTGAATCCTGATGGTGCAATGAGCAAGGGTCTCACATCTGAGAATACCCTTCCACGCTTAGGGTGGACAAAAATATTTACAACAAGGGGTGGTGAGGGACAGAGTCTCTGAATTAAGCAGAAAGCTCTCACCCAGTCAAGAGATCAGGGCTAGATCCAACACCGTTTTTTAGCTCACTGCATCATCCCAGTTTCAGAACCTGGCTGTATGCAAATTAGTCTGTTCCTGTCCCAGTGCATGATGGGAACAGGGCAAACCAAACTACAAAAGCCAATTCTTACACTGGGAAGGAAACAAGCTCCCGGGGACCGGTTTCTGGCATTACAGCCGTCTTCGGCCCGCTTTGCTTGAATCCTGATGGTGCAATGAGCAAGGGTCTCACATCTGAGAATACCCTTCCACGCTTAGGGTGGACAAAAATATTTACAACAAGGGGTGGTGAGGGACAGAGTCTCTGAATTAAGCAGAAAGCTCTCACCCAGTCAAGAGATCAGGGCTAGATCCAACACCGTTTTTTAGCTCACTGCACCATCCCAGTTTCAGAACCTGGCTGTATGCAAATTAGTCTGTTCCTGTCCCAGTGCATGATGGGAACAGGGCAAACCAAACTACAAAAGCCAATTCTTACACTGGGAAGGAAACAAGCTCCCGGGGACCGGTTTCTGGCATTACAGCCGTCTTCGGCTCGGTTTGCTTGAATCCTGATGGTGCAATGAGCAAGGGTCTCACATCTGAGAATACCCTTCCACGCTTAGGGGGGACAAAAATATTTACAACAAGGGGTGGTGAGGGACAGAGTCTCTGAATTAAGCAGAAAGCTCTCACCCAGTCAAGAGATCAGGGCTAGATCCAACACCGTTTTTTAGCTCACTGCACCATCCCAGTTTCAGAACCTGGCTGTATGCAAATTAGTCTGTTCCTGTCCCAGTGCATGATGGGAACAGGGCAAACCAAACTACAAAAGCCAATTCTTACACTGGGAAGGAAACAAGCTCCCGGGGACCGGTTTCTGGCATTACAGCCGTCTTCGACCCGGTTTGCTTGAATCCTGATGGTGCAATGAGCAAGGGTCTCACATCTGAGAATACCCTTCCACGCTTAGGGTGGACAAAAATATTTACAACAAGGGGTGGTGAGGGACAGAGTCTCTGAATTAAGCAGAAAGCTCTCACCTAGTCAAGAGATCAGGGCTAGATCCAACACCGTTTTTTAGCTCACTGCACCATCCCAGTTTCAGAACCTGGCTGTATGCAAATTAGTCTGTTCCTGTCCCAGTGCATGATGGGAACAGGGCAAACCAAACTACAAAAGCCAATTCTTACACTGGGAAGGAAACAAGCTCCCGGGGACCGGTTTCTGGCATTACAGCCGTCTTCGGCCCGGTTTGCTTGAATCCTGATGGTGCAATGAGCAAGGGTCTCACATCTGAGAATACCCTTCCACGCTTAGGGTGGACAAAAATATTTACAACAAGGGGTGGTGAGGGACAGAGTCTCTGAATTAAGCAGAAAGCTCTCACCCAGTCAAGAGATCAGGGCTAGATCCAACACCGTTTTTTAGCTCACTGCACCATCCCAGTTTCAGAACCTGGCTGTATGCAAATTAGTCTGTTCCTGTCCCAGTGCATGATGGGAACAGGGCAAACCAAACTACAAAAGCCAATTCTTACACTGGGAAGGAAACAAGCTCCCGGGGACCGGTTTCTGGCATTACAGCCGTCTTCGGCTCGGTTTGCTTGAATCCTGATGGTGCAATGAGCAAGGGTCTCACATCTGAGAATACCCTTCCACGCTTAGGGTGGACAAAAATATTTACAACAAGGGGTGGTGAGGGACAGAGTCTCTGAATTAAGCAGAAAGCTCTCACCCAGTCAAGAGATCAGGGCTAGATCCAACACCATTTTTTAGCTCACTGCACCATCCCAGTTTCAGAACCTGGCTGTGTGCAAATTAGTCTGTTCCTGTCCCAGTGCATGATGGGAACAGGGCAAACCAAACTACAAAAGCCAATTCTTACACTGGGAAGGAAACAAGCTCCCGGGGACCGGTTTCTGGCATTACAGCCGTCTTCGGCACGGTTTGCTTGAATCCTGATGGTGCAATGAGCAAGGGTCTCACATCTGAGAATACCCTTCCACGCTTAGGGTGGACAAAAATATTTACAACAAGGGGTGGTGAGGGACAGAGTCTCTGAATTAAGCAGAAAGCTCTCACCCAGTCAAGAGATCAGGGCTAGATCCAACACCGTTTTTTAGCTCACTGCACCATCCCAGTTTCAGAACCTGGCTGTATGCAAATTAGTCTGTTCCTGTCCCAGTGCATGATGGGAACAGGGCAAACCAAAATACAAAAGCCAATTCTTACACAGGGAAGGAAACAAGCTCCCGGGGACACAGTTGAACATCAGGTGCCCTCCCCCCCAAACCCCATAGCAACCCTCCGTTTAGCAAGCTGTAATGCCAACACAATCAAGCGCCGCACTCTTGCCGCCACTCCAGAGGCTATTCCCAGCAAGCACATGCGTATATCCAACACAACCGCAGTCGACGTCATCTTAGTTAGTACCTCAGTCACAGAACACATAAACACGTGCACATCCCCAGGCCAGGTGTACAAAGTCAGCATCATCCTCACCACACCGGAAACATTGAGCTGTTTCACGGAGACCATACCTAACTAGCTGTACTGGCGTATAGTACCATTGATGTAGAAATTTAAAATGTAGAAGACGAAAATTGCCGTTGGCCACGTACCCCCCAGTCATGGAGCAGCATTCAGTCCACTCATCATCATTCAGTGGTTCTGGTAGGCACCCATCCCATCTAGCCCTAGCCAGCACTGCGCCTCCCCCCTCGTCCTCCTGTGCAGCTCGGTATAGTCTAGAGAGCAGCTTAACTCAATCTGTCGTGGTATACAGTAACTGTAAGGCTCCTAGCGCCAATGGTTCCTCCGGATATGTAGGATATAAGGAATGTATGGCAGCCCGGAGTCTGACGTATATAAATGTAGACATAACTGCATTCGGGGAGCATTCCATCATAGCCTGTAACGAGAGGAATGAGGCCCCCGGGAATAGATCCCCCATAGTGTGTAGTCCGGCACCCTGTAGGACCTGCAAACCCCCGATTTCGCCCGACACCGAGATCTCCGAGTGATATAGTAGCGGCATACCAGGGGCATAAAACGGCAACTTGTTCGCTCGTCTACCCAGCTCCCGCCATGCGTTAGCAGTGGATTGCACTGTGTCCACTTCCCCCTTATCAAACACTGAGTGAGTATTTACTATCATTGCCCTCAGCGGATTTGGTAGAACAGCACTGGCCTCAAGCGCTACGTGCGGGGTATACGGAGGAGCTGACAGCCAGTAGGCGGCGAAATGCGCCTGGGCACATAAGTAATATAATTTCATATCTGATATGGCAAAACTCCCCAGTTCATACGGCTTAGTCAGTACATCCCACGTCACTCGCGGTTTCTCACCAGCCCAGGTTAAGGAAATCAACAAGGACCGCAGTCTGGCAAAGAAGTGTGACTTTAGCGGGAGAGGAATGTTTACAAAGAGATACAAAAATTTCGGAAGCACCACCATTTTAATTAGAGATACACGATCAGCAAGGGTGAGAGGGAGCCGAGTCCAACGCGCCACCTGATCCTCTAGCTTTGAGATAGCCACGCCATAGTTAGCCCTGATAATTTCTTGGCTATCTCGATGCATCCAAATTCCGAGATAACGCACCGATTCCGTCGCCCATTCCAACAGGAATTCTAAGGGAAAGGGAAGGGTAGCGTCAGTGAGAGGGAGCATAACGGATTTCTCCCAGTTGTTGGATAGACCTGAGTGACGACCAAATCGAATGAACTCTCGAAGTATAGATTCAAGGTATTGAGCAGGTTCACTCACATAGAGGACCATGTCATCGGCATACATGGACACTGCCAGAGACCGGAGAGGGAATTTCAAAGCTGCGTCCGCATATCTCTGCCTCAAAACACAAGCCAGGGGTTCCATCACAATAGCAAATAGCAAAGGTGAAAGAGGACAACCCTGTTGAGTCCCCCTCTGTACAGGAAACGGATTTGAGACCTTTCCATTGACCCTCACTCGTGCTATGGGATTAGTATACAGAAGAGTTATTAATGACGTAAAGAAAAAGGGCACCCCCATCCGATGCAGTATTGCTATCATATATCGCCATGCAACCGAGTCGAAGGCTTTTGCGGCGTCAAGCATGACAGCCACCGCAGCCAAATCCGGTTTGAGCAGATGCAGCACCGCAAATAGAGCCCTTAAATTGTGGGTGGTAGACCGGAGTGGAATAAATCCTGATTGGTCCGGTAACACCATGACCGGAAGGAGCAGCCGCAGCCTAGTCGCCAGTACTTTAGCTATGATTTTAACATCGGTGTTCATGAAGGACAGGGGCCAATATGATTCGCACTTATTAGGAGGTTTACCCGGTTTTGGCAACGCAACAAGTAGCCCCTCTCTCATTGTAGTCGGTAACTGGCCCTGGTCTACTGCTTCCTCTAGCACCATTGCCAAGTGTGGAAGCAAAAGATCTACGTATTCTTTATAGAATTTGGATGGCAAACCATCTGTGCCAGCCGCTTTACCATTTGAAAGGGCAGCTATCGCATCCCTAAACTCCCCTTCCGTTATATGATGCATAAGTAACATCCTGTTGGCCCCTCGAGAGCCAGACCAAAGCTATGTCCTCAAAATACTGAGCTATTTCCTCCTCTCCCGCCATCTCCCTGTACCATTACATCCGTTCATAATATTTCGTAAAACAATCTAGAATTCTAGTTGTGCTAGTCACAATCTCCTCCCCGTCCTCTATCTCCTGCACATTACAGTGCCTAGCCCATGGCTCCCTTATACGATCCGCCAATCCTTTCCCTGGTCTTCCCCCTTTGCCATAATATCGCGCCCTAGTGTGCTTGGACAGGAACTTCACCTCCTGATCAGCTAGTTTGTTATATTCTGTAACCTTCAATCTAATGTCTGCCAATAATGTTTCCTCAGGGCATTCCTCCAATTGGCGTTCAAGTGCCAACAATTCCCTTTCCAACCTAGTCATGGAATCTCTCAGCGATGTAAGTACTCCAGATTGGAGGCCAATACATGCCCCACGTACAGTCACTTTAAAGGCCTCCCACTCCGTACTCATACTGTCTACAGACCCAAAATTCTTATCAAAGAACTCCTCAATTATCGTTCTAAGCCGCTCACGTAACACCTGATCAGTCAAGGTTCCAGGCGGTAGGCGCCAAGTGAATGGAGCAGGTGCATGCGTCGGCAACCGCACTTCCAAGCGAACTGGTGCATGGTTGGAGATCGTACGAGGCAGATGACCAACATCCATCACCCATCCACTGACATCCTGAGTCACCAACCAATAGTCCAGTCTCGACCACGTGTCATGCGCCGATGTGTAACAAGTGCCCTCTCTCCTTCCAGGGTGCCTTAAACGCCATGCGTCCACCAGCCCAAGTCCACTCATACCTTCACATACTGCATCAGCCGCTCTCTTGCGCACACAAGGCCTGTCTTGTTTTCTGTCCATTTCCCCATCCAAAGTAACATTCAAATCTCCACCACAGATTACGGCCGATGGAGGCAGCATGTAGATTTTGTTCCAAAGTGTAACATAAAAGTCAGGGTCATCAACATTTGGACCGTATACATTAATGAGCGTAACCGGGGTTCCACATAATTTACCATTTACTATAATATACCGGCCATCCTTGTCAATCTCCTCATGTAGTATTACAAACGGTACATTTTTTTGATCAAGATCATCACACCACGTGCATAAGATGAGTAGTTGGACGCCAGTCTGACGCCAGCCCACTGGCTACCCACAGTTTCTGCCGTTCTCCCCCTAAGATGCGTCTCCTGAAGAAAAGCAACGTGCGCACCATGTCTATTAAGAAATGCAAACATGTGTCTAGTTTTTTGTGGATGATTTAACCCTCTCACATTCCAAGTAATACAAGTAAGTTTACCCCCCCTATCCATATGTGCAGGTCTTGAGTATATCCCAGAAACAGTAGCACCATCCCAGAAGCCAACCAAGGATACAGCGCATACAACAATCCATCAGTCGAGTGTCAGCAAGAAGTGCCTTGTAATCCAGGCAGCATAATGACCAATAGCGCTTCAACCTCTGTTCAGGCCTCCCAAACCTCCCGCCATATACAAGGAAACACAGCGACCCTTCCCAGGAACTCCAGAACCCCTCAATCCCCCCTCCACCCACTTCAGCATCCCCAACCTGCCAAAGCTGTCCCAAGCCCCCCACCCCCCAAAACCCCAACAGTACATACATAAGTGTGTGGGGATCAACCATGTGAGGGGGCGCAGTGGCACACAGCTCCCGTCAGTTAGCTAACGAGAGTGCAGACCGTGCAATCCATTGGAACATCCTACCCCTCCCACCCCAACTCCATAGCAGTAAGGATTGCAGAAAGTCAAAGTCACCCAGCGTTCAGCAATAAAGGTAGCAACGCTCCCAATTGCACCTCAATACAACACTCACTATGCCTATAACATGTCGCAATCAGCCATTCTAGTACAATACTCACACCTACACACCTCACACCGACAACAACCATGCAAATCCACAGCATCGCCTGGAGCCTATGAGACCCATGCAGTAAACATCGCACCTGCGAACTGCCCAATATGTGAACCATATTATACCGTAAATAACAGCTACCTCAGGTAACATGCTCCTTAAACCAGTGTTCTCCCAGTAAAAGGTAGGGGATTCAAAGCTTGTGGGGAATTGAGCAATTTAAAACTAAGCGGCAACCCACTCCACAGGGAAAGTACGTCAGCAATGGGTCAAAAGCAAGGAGTCAAGCACTTAGGCCACCTCGTCCTGTAGGTCCTCCTCCCCATCGTGCTGCACATTCGAGTCCCTTTTACGTTTTTTCTGTTTTTTTGCATAGTCCATGGCAGCCTTAGGGGAGGCGAAGATATTGTTGTCCGACGGGGGTCCTATCCGAAGACGTGCTGGATACAACATGGCGTACAGAATGTTTTCGGCGCGAAGCAGCTGTTTCACTAGGGCAAATTCCTTACGCGCCGTTTGCACCACCACGGTAAAATCGGGATAGAATTCAAGTTTGTTTCCTTGGTACTCAATAGTGCCCTTCTCTCGTGCAAGGCGCAGTATGACATCCCGATCCTTATAATTAAGAATACGAGCAATAATAGGACGCGGTTGAGCCCCAGGTACCGGTCTTTTCGCCAGGGAGCGGTGTGCCCGCTCCACGATGAAGACTCGTGACAGTTGGTCAGATCCAAAGAAGTCCACCAGCATGCATTCCATGAAGTCTTCTATCCGACCCACATTCGTGGATTCCGGTAGGCCCGTAACGCGAATATTATTGCGCCTGGACCTCCCTTCTAACTCCTCATTCTTTGCCTGAATTACCGCTAAAACTCTCTCCATATTGAACACCTTGGTTGTCACCGTAGCCAGCCCGTCTTCCGTGGCGGACACTCTCTGTTCTACCTCTCCCATCCTTTCATTTTGCCGGTCAAATTGTGTCGCCATATGGTCGAGTCTATGATTGACCGCTTCCATGGTGCCCTCTATGGACTGTAGCGTTTTTTGCATCGCCACCAATGTGGCCTCCAGGTTTGGGGTACCCCCGACCGCCCCCGCAGGCTCTGTTTCTGGTGGCACCTGTGAGGAGGATAGCGCCGTCTTTTTAGCCTCAAAGGTTATTTTAGGCTGATTTCCTTCCGGCCTGCCCATGGCGCCCTCTCGATCTGTAACCTAGCCCAGCTGCAGCAGTTTGTGGGGCAAGTGCAGTCGGATCACCCCCGTCGCACGGCCTCAGGTAAGTCCCAGGATGTGGCAGGGTAGAAATGCGCCCGGCCTCCACTCGCCCCAGCAGCTATACTTCAGCAGGTAGCAGTATGACCCAGACAATCGGCCAGAGTTCTTGTCCTAGACCGCCCCCGGGCCCTTCTTCTATTGCCCACTGCGGTCAGCAGCCCCCCATAAGCCTGTGGGTGACAGCACTCCCCCAGCTCCTCTATGCCGCCGCGCTCCACTCCCCTCCCGCGTCCCCGCCGGCCACAGCTCGCGCGGCGCGGCCCAGTGCGGCCCAGCGCCGCCTCCGCAGCCCCGGGCTCGCCTAGATCCCCGCCCCACTCACCGCCACCAGCAGGGCCGGGCTCCAGGCCTCACGGTCTCCGATCACTATCCGTCCTTCTCGGCGTGCCGTCGCCGCCTCTAGCGCGGGTCTCCCTTCTTCCGGGCTGCACTTTCAGGTAGGGGGAAAAGCCGTTAAGCCTCGATACAACCGCTGGGCACAGAGCGCAGGGCCGCACGCCTCCGGTCTCGATGCAGGCGTAGCACGCCACCTCTGGGAAAGCGGCTCTCGTGTTCCTCCCGGCAAAGGGAAAGCGCTCCACCCGTTGCCCAGTCGCTTCAGTCGTTTTTTGCCATCGAGTTGGGAGTCATGAAAGACTGGGTTGTACAGGATATTAAAGCAAATATTAGACGTCCCGGCAGAGCCTCACATGTGTGCGGCCATCTTGCTCGGCGCCCTCTAGCGCCCCCCAGAGACATATTCTAGATTGACTTTGAAGTGTGAAAAAATGGGGGCTAGCTGGTGGAAGATTGAGCAACCACCTTAGAGTTCAGTTCTCCTCTGCCTGGATGTGGCCGGCATTGTGGTACCCAAACCCCTGCTTCGTAAGTAGTTGTAGGGACACACTGAAGATCTTGATGTAGGGGCAAAGAGTGCCCCTACCTTCCCTCCAAACAAAGTTAAACAGGGACCCTGCTGCCCTGCTCAGATACATGCATGCTGGCTTCACTTGGGATTCTCAGATTTTAGAGGAAGTAAAAGAGACACCCAGATAACAAAAATTCTGTACAGAGCATAAGGAGTGATCAACTACTTTAAGGACAACAGATTTCTCCTTCCTGGTTCCCAGGCAATTATTTGCGGCTTTGCTTAGTTGCCTACCGTATCTCAATCAATCAATCAATCAATCATACCATTTGTATAGCGCGCTACTCTCCCAGAAGGGTCTCAAGGCGCTTAGGGGAGGGGTCCGCTACTGCTCGAATAGCCAGGTCTTGAGTTGTTTCCTGAAGGCGAGATGGTCCTGTGTCAGCCGGAGGTGGATGGGGAGGGAATTCCATGTCTTGGCTGCCAGGTAGGAGAAGGATCTTCCTCCGGCGGTGGCTCTTCGGATGCGTGGTACGGCGGCGACGGCGAGGCTTGTATAACCTAGCTGACGGGTGGGCGTGTAGAAGGTCAGGCGGTCGTTGAAGTACTTGGGGACTTGTGTGCGTGGGTAAGGAGCCTGACTGTGATTCTTTTGCTGACGGGGAGCCAGTGCAGGTCCCTCAGGTGGCCGGAGATGTGGCTGCGTCGGGGGATGTTCAGGATGAGTCGGGTGGAGGCGTTCTGTATGCGCTGGAGTATTTTCTGTAGTTTGGCTGTGGTTCCCGCGTAGGGGGTGTTCCCGTAGTCCAGTCGGCTGGTGACGAGGGCCTGGGTGACCATCTTCCTGGTTTCGTCAGGATCCATCAGAAGATTTTTCGGAGCATACCAAGGGTGTTGAAGCACGATGAGGAGACGGCGTTGACTTGTCTGGTCATCGAGAGGGAGGAGTCCAGGATGAAGCCCAGGTTGCGTGCGCGGTCGGTTGGCTTGGGAGCGGTGCCCAGGGCGGGGGGCCACCAGGAGTCGTCCCAGGCGGAGGGCGATGGTCCCAGGATGAGGACTTCCGTCTTGTCTGAGTTCAGTTTCAGGTGGCTGTTCTTCATCCATGTGGTGACGCTTTTCATCCCTTCGTGCAGGCTCGTTCTGGCGGTGGCGGGGTCTCTGGTGAGGGAGAGGATCAGTTGGGTGTCATCGGCGTAGGAGATGATGTTGAGGTTGTGCTGGCATGCGATGGTTGCAAGAGGTCTCATGTAGACGTTGAAGAGGGTGGGGCTGAGTGATGATCCCTGTGGTATGCCGCAGATGACTTCGGTGGCCTCGGATCGGAACGGGGGGAGGCGGACTCTCTGTGTTCTTCCGGTGAGGAACGAGATGATCCACTCCAGAGCCTTCTCTTGGATCCCGATGTTGCTGAGGCGTTGGACTAGAGTGCGGTGGCAGACGGTGTTGAACGCTGCAGAGAGGTCCAGGAGGATGAGGGCAGCTGTTTCCCCGTTGTCGAGTAGGGTTCTGATGTCGTCGGTGGCTGCGATGAGGGCGGTCTTGGTGCTGTGGTTGGCTCGGAAACCGGACTGAGAGGGGTCGAGGGATCCGTTCATCTCAAGGAAGGCTGCAAGCTGTCTGTTGACGGTCTTCTCGATGACTTTGGCAGGAAAAGTTAGGAGCGAGATGGGGCGGAAGTTCTTGAGGTCGGTGGGGTCCGCTGTTGGTTTCTTCAGTAGGGCGTTGAGCTCGGCATGCTTCCAGCTCTCCGGGAAGGTGGCGGTGTTGAAGGAGGTGTTGATGACGTCCTGGAGTTGGGGTGCGATGATGGAGTCGGCCTTGTTGAAGATGTGGTGGGGGCATGGGTCGGTTGGAGATCTGGAGTGGATGGTGTTCATTGTGCGAGCTGTGTCTATGGTGGTCACCGTGGTCCAGGTGCGGAGGGTGGCGGTGGGGGGCGTTGGTTCGGCGGTTGGGTGCGTGGGTGGTGCGTCAAAGCTGTTGTGGATGTCAGCGATCTTGCGGTGGAAGAACGAAGCAAGAGAGTCGCAGAGATCCTGTGAAGGAATGATGTCGTTGTTGCCGGTGCTAGGGTTGGAGAACTCCTTGATGATGCTGAAGAGCTCCTTGCTGTCGTGGGCGTTGTTGTCCAGTCATTCTTTCAGTGATTTCTTCTTGGTGGTGCGGATGAGCTGGTGGTGCTTGCGGGTAGCGTCTTTGAGGGCGGTTATGTTGTCTGTGGTTTGGTCGAGGAGCCAGGTTTTCTCGAGGGTGCGGCAGTTCTTCTTGGAGTCCTTGAGTTCTTCGGTGAACTAGGAGGCCTTCTTGCTTCTGGGTCTGCTAGGAGGGTTCTTCAGTGGTGCGAGGTCGTCGGCGCAGGCGGTCAGCCACTGCGTGAAGTTGCGGGCTGCTACGTTGGGGTCCGTTGTGCTAGCGGGTGGGTTCTGGCTGAGGCAGGTGGTGAGCTGGTTGGCGGAGATCTTGCTCCAGCTTCTGTGAGGAACCTGTTGCGGGTGGCGGTGGGTCGTCATTCTTCTGAAGCTGAAGTGGACGCAGTTGTGGTCGGCCCAGTGAAGTCCGGTGGAGTGGCTGAAGGTGATGTGCTTGCTGGATGAGAAGACGGGGTTAAGCGTGTGGCCGGAGTAGTGGGTGGGGGTGCTGACCAGTTGCTTGAGTCCGAGGTTGGCGAGGTTCTCCAGCAGGGCGGCGGTGTTGCGGTCCTTGTTGTTCTCCAGCTGGAAGTTGAGGTCACCTAGGAGGATGTAGTCAGCGGAGCGGAGGGCGTGCGGGCTGACGAAGTCCGTGATGTCGTCGCTGAATTGTGTATGTGTATCTAAATTACCCATGAAAGAGACAAAATATTCTATACATCTATTGAGCATATTTGTTGTACATATTTCAGTATAGCATTTCATAGAGATGGAAGTGTGCAATCCACTATTAATGCAAGGAACATTCCTCGAGGGTGTATCTCTGTGGTGTAGGAAATGTACCCATGATGAAAAATCTTTGTGAAAGTAGTGGAATGTACATTGACTTTTGGTCTCCTCTTGTACAAGGACACAAGACCATCCTCAGGACTCCTAACTTTACTACTACTAAATTGAATAAAATCCTAAATTTAAGACTTTTGGTATTCACAGAAAGCATTTAGGCGTCCTAAAGTTAGGAGTCCTAACTTCTGTGAATACCGAAATGAGTACGTTCATTCTGTGAATACCAAAAGTAGTAAGTTCATTCTGTGAATACCAAAAGTAGTAAGTGCAATCTGTGAATACCAAAACAGT
This sequence comes from Lissotriton vulgaris, assembly GCF_964263255.1. Lineage (NCBI taxonomy): Eukaryota > Metazoa > Chordata > Amphibia > Caudata > Salamandridae > Lissotriton > Lissotriton vulgaris. Next base: position 234,430 of record NW_028241413.1, on the reverse strand, counting down.
AGTAAGTTTAGGATTGAGTCTTAAGTTCATTCTGTGAATCAGGCCCTATTATACAACAATTTCATAAGTATTTATAAAACCATTACAATTCATAATTCTGGCAATATTGTGCATCTTAATTTCCTTATACGGACCGCTGAAACAAAATAATTTGCAATATTAAAAATGTTCCATGGGTTATCCAATAGTTGTAAATATAGTAATGCTGGTTTAACCTGTAAGAAACCCTTACCCTTTATTTTATTTATTTATTTAGCGATTTATAGAGCGCCTGGTGACCCGGAGGCATCCCCGCGCTGTGAAATTAGTGGAGACTGGAGGGGAGGGGGAGGGTAACTATTTGGGGAAAAGGAAAGTTTTCAGTCTTTTGCGGAAGAGGAGGTGACAGGATTCCAGACGCAGGCTGCGGGGGAGTGAGTTCCATCCTGAGGACGCTTTTACCGCAAAGCGTCGACCACCGGTGCGTACCTTCCTGAATCTAGGGACAGTGGCCAAGCGTTCGTTGTCCGAGCGCAGGAGTCTGGGGGCTTTGTAGGGGGTGACCATGTCTTTCAGGAATTATATATATTTTTTTGATGTCTGTATGAAAAGCACAGAATAATGTAAAGTGTGTGGTATCCTGGATTGAGTAGCAATCACTGTTACAGGGAGCTACGTCCTCTGGTTTACTCCATCCCTTAAAGTCCCCCAGGAGGAGGTGGATCTGGTTAAAGCGAAATCTAGTCAGTAACCAGCGATGGAACGGTTTGGTAACAATTTTTTAAAATGGTTCAATAGATAAAGATGTAACTAATAAAAAGTGCGCACTAACCAGTGTTTTTTTTAAATTCTATTTCCTGTTGTTACTGTGCTCTTTAATTCAGGAAATGTATGCTTACCCATCTGACATCAGCTTTCACAATTCCCTAAGGCTTTAAAAAGATTTCCGGGTACCCCAATTTCATAAACGTTGCCTTAATATAGAAAAGCCACTGTATCTCATTAACTCTCTCTAGAGCAAGACAATCTTTTAGGATCCGGTGATTTAGTGTAAGCTCCGGGTTCAACCATGTTTTGACCCAACAGAGTAAAGGGGCCATACTCTCTATATCGAACACATATCCCATGCCCAGCTCCTGATGAGTAGTAAAGGTTGCAGTAGATTGGGGGAGGGACAGAAGTAAGTGAAAACATTTATTTTCGGCCTTCTGAACCTCATCACTTTGTTTATACCCCCAAATAGCTGCGCCATATGTCGCAATCGCCAAACATTTTGCTTTATAAATAGAGAGGATATCCTCACAGGGTTTACCTCTTAGGCGTCGTGCAAAGCTGAGTAGCGCTGAAGGTGATCTTCCTACAGCTTTGTTTTAGCTATAAACTGGGGAGCCCACAAACTTTTATCGTCAAACAAAACTCCCAGATATGTAAAGAATTTCACCCTTGTGACCTCTGCCCCATTGCAATGGAAGTTTCTCACATTGTTCTTACGGGAACCTAAAGACATAACATGCGACTTAGCAATGTTAACCACCAGGTCAAAGGACTTCATAAAGTCCCCAAAGGAATTCAGTAACTTTTGGAGAGCCAACGGGGTACGCCCCAATAATACTGCGTCATCCGCGTATAGGAGATCAGGTATGGTAATGTTTCCTATACGCAGGATATCCAGTGTGGCTTTGGTCAGGGTCTTGTCTAAGGCATTTACATATAGGGTGAAGAGTAGGGGGGCTCAAATACACCCTTGGCGAACCCCTCTTCTGGATCTAAAGTGTCTTGTGCAATTGCCTTCCTGCGTCATCCTGATAGACGCAAACAAATCCTTGTGCAGATCCGCTAAAAAGTATACCAGGGGGGGATCAATACCTAAATCGAGAAGGATAGTCCACAGTCTTGATCTGTTCACCAGATCGAAGGGTGTGGACAAATCCATAAAACTCAGATGAATAGACCCCCTAAAGGCTACAGTGTATTTGTCTATTAATAAATGCAGGTTGAGACACTGGTCCAGGGTGCTTCTGCCTGATCTAAATCCATATTGGACATTTGTTAGGATCTCATTCTAAGAGACCCACTCTGTTTACTTGGCTACAATTACTTTACCCAAAATTTTAACAGATGAATCTATTAATGATATGGGCCTATAGCATCTAGGATCTACTCTTTGCCCTTTTTTGAACACAGGTATAATAGTTGAACGAGACCAGGAAACAGGAAACCCCTGAGTAGCTGTAGAATTAAAAACATTAGCTAAAGTTTTCGCCCAAAGTTTTGGGTTGCACTTAAACAAATCAACAGGAACTCCATCTGGGCCTGGAGCCTTGTTACTAGCTGAGACGTTTATTGCTCTTTCCACTTCCTCTTCTATAAATACCAAGGTTAGCAATTGAATGCTACTGGCAGGGGGCAAAAAGGGTTCAATCACCTCATTACTCCCATAGATATTTTCAAAGTGGATCAGCAATTCCTCTTCAGGGATATTCAATTCCAATATACCATTCTCTTCCCCTGAGAACAATGGATTATTAACAATAGTCCAGAACTTTGAGCTGTCCCTCAGAACTTCATCGGTCATTAGAGCCTCCCAGGCCTCTCTTTTAATTTTGATTTTACGGGTCTGGATCGCTAGTTTATAATCTTTTCTAAGGCTAGCTATAAGGGCCTTATCCCTAGGTTTTATTTTTAGAGCCTTTAGTAGGGTTTGGTGGGCTCTAGAACATCTGGGGTCAAACCATCTTTTTCCCTCTTTTGTCTTGGGCCTTGAAGAAATTGTGAGGTCTATAGTGACCTGAGTGCAAATAGGTTCAAAGGCTGGGATTAACAGGCCCTCCGCAGTAGAGGAATCTGCACATTTTTCAATTTCTTCTCCAACCTTCTTACTTAAATTCGCAAAAAAGTCCTGGGGAATTGCATTTGCCCATTTCAACCTCCTACGTTGATCTTTAGCTTTTATGGCAATCCACCCTTTTCTATTATCTGAGGCATCTGCGAGGGAAAAAACTTTATCCAGCTCTAAGATAACCGGTTTATGGTCACTAAAAATGGAACATATAGCATTATAAAAAAGCACGTGCCCTAACAGTGCTGAGGATATAAAAACATAATCAATAACCGTCTCACTATCCCTTGCCTTAAACGTGGCAACCCTCTCTCTGTTGTCAAAGAAACCAGGCTCATAGAGATCAGAACAAGACAAAAGTTCTTCCAGAGCTTCCCCTTTAGCAGTGTGTTCAAAATGGGGAGGGAACGAATAGGAGGGACCATGTATTTCCTTAATACCACAGTTAGATTTACACAAATGTATATTAAAATCTCCCATCAGGATAATATGAACAAAAGTGGTTTGCCGCTCTTTATATTTTTCTAAAAACTGCATTAAAAAACAAAGATGCTCATTACTGTATACACTTTCCCCAGAATTATAAAAATTAATTACAAGTGTTTTGGGGTTATTTGTGGTAGTGATTTCTGCTATTAAACAATTAGGCGAGGACGAATCTAGCAGTTGTATTGAGCCTTTCAGTCTAACAGAAAAAAGAAACATAAGCCCCCCTTTATCTCTTCCCGCCACTGATGGTCTAGCGGGCATATAGTATGATTTATAACCATCTATCCAAAAATTACACTCCCTGTCGCACGTCTCTTGCAGGGCAATTATATCATATACTCCTATAAATTTTAACCAACTCTGGTCATCCTTCTTTGAGCGAAGCCCCGCAATATTCCAACTTACTAGCCTAAATTTAGCTTTCGTCTCAACGGCTACATTAAGAAATTTGGAGCTAGGGATTCGAGTCGGATTAATGGGGATTAAAGGGGGCTCCAGTCAATCGATCTCCTCCAGTTGTGACAGGGGAGAGAACCTATTAGACAATGCTAAAGTTTCTTTCTTCTGGGTCGGATGTGTACAGGATACCTTAGGGGATTACCAAACTCTAGGGGTAACCCAACTGGATTGGTAATCTGTCTCATTAAGAGTGCAACATGGAGTCCGGGTTAATCTCCTAGTACTCTACTCTGGTCGTGTTCTTGTATCTGCCCTTAAACTCCTGAGTGGAGAATAGAAAAAAAAACAGCGGTAGGGCCCTTATACGATCTTCCTCTCTCTTCATAACTGAGGCATCCCACAGCAAACGGTCAGCAACATGAAAACAATAACACAGTCCCCTTTTAAATCTTTCTGCGAATTTCCTACCCACCCAACCCGTCTAGCCATCTTAATACTAGGGGAGATTTCCGTGTCCCCCTAGCAGTTAGACTCACACCATTTTTTAGTCACTGCTAACAGGGTTTCTGTTGACTCTACCTCTCCAACCAACAATGGTGGGACCCTTGTAAGTATCAAAACCAGCGGGGCTGCCTCAGGGGGGAGGTTAATAATAGGTTGGGATACTGTTTTGTTTCCATTTTGCTGTGTAGAGGGATAAATAGTACCCCCTATTTGAGCAGGGATACTTTAAGGCCTTTGCTTACTAACTGGGCTCCTCTGTTGCTTCTCAGAACCATTGCGGTCGTGACAGCCTTTTAACCTTGGGGGCCCAGGTGCGGGATTCAGTTCCACTGTCAGGTCTGGGGTTAAACTCCCTACATCCTCTCTCATATCATTTCCTAGGCCTGTTTTCAACTTGGTCATTTGAGGAAACTGACCCACATCCGGGACACTATTAGGCATTGCTATCATGGTATTCAAACGATAAAATTTTTATAGTATACCCGCAACACAAATATTCATAGTGTCAATGCTGTCCTTGGCAATGTTTGTAAGTGCCATCTCTATCCGAGTTGTAAAATTATCCTCCACCATATCCAGCACCATGGTCTCATTCAGCTCAGTTGTTGTAGCGAGACGTTGTTTTACAGATATATCTTTAGTACCTTTATCCCACTTATATACTCTTTTACATGCTTTCTTAAGTTTATTAGGCTGCACAATGGAATATGGGACCATATTGGGAGAGTGTCTTTGCTGTTCCGATTCATCAACATTGATAACAGCTTGATGAGACTTCTGGACATCAGATGTAGACTTAATTATAACCAGAGGCTCCAGAGGCACTTAGTTTATCAAAGTCTCGTCCAAAGAAGAGGTCCCCGTTGTATGAACGGCGTTCAAGTCCAGCCCCAATTCCCTTTCTGCATTAGCAATTTTAGTACTCAGGGCCCCAACAGCAGAAGTTATATAGGAAATATTGGTAGCAGATTTTCTAGGTACTTTTGCCTTTGCCCCCTCTTGTTCAAGTGTAGTCAGGAGTTTTTGCTTACCCTTGATGTCTGTCGGATGTAAGAGGGGTGGCCTAGCCCGGCCTCCTTCGGCCCCCGACGGCCACAGACGGCCCGCCCTTTGCCCAGGCTTCGCCCAGCACTGCCTGCGCGTGTCCCGCGGTGCGTGAGAAGGGCCTTGCTCTTGTAGCGCATCCTGCCCGTTGTGCGCATCAGCAGAGCACCGATCCCTGGGGCTGCTGGGCGATTTAGTTCCCGCAGCTGGGAAAGGTGCTGTCGGAGCCGTTGCTCAGGGCAGGAGAAAGTGCTTCTGCCACAGCCGTTGCCCTCACGGCCCTCCTCGAAGCTGTTGATAGCACCAAGGACCCCGGAGCCCACTCGGCGGGCCCTGCTCTTGTAGCGCTTCCAGGCACGTTGTGCGCGTCAGCAGAGCGCCAATCCCCGGGGTTTTTGGGTGATGTATTTGCCGCGGCTGAGGAAGGTGCTGTCGGAGCTGTTGCCCTCATGGCAGGAGAAAGTGCTTCTGCCACGGTCATTGCGCTCACGGCCCTCCTCGAAGCTATTGATAGCGCCAAGGACCCTCGTAGCCCACTCGGCGGGCCGTGCTCTTTGAGTGCCTCCAGGCGCGTTGTGCGCATCAGCAGAGCGCCGATCCCCGGGGCTGCTGGGTGATGTAGTTCCCGCGGCTGGGGAAGGTGCTGTCGGAGCCGTTGCCCTCACGGCAGGAGAAAGTGCTTCTGCCACGGCCGTTGCCCTTGTGGTAAATATATAATTACCGTCCTAATTTCTATGCAGGTAAGTACTATAAAATAACTCAGTCGGAAAGAAAGAGACAGAATCCGTGGTGTTAGAGTTCTAAGGGGTTTTATTCCTTAAAAAGGAATGGTTCTTGAACCGGATATCATGTTCCTGACACCGCTGGGGTTCAGGAAGGGATAGAGCATACTTTATTGACAATACATAACTTTTATACTTAATGCACATAATGGTAACCAATACAGAAGGCGTAACAGCTGAGAGAAACGAGATAAGAACATACACGTGTTAGCAATACGTAATCAGAAGGCGTGAACTAGGGCGTACACAGAGGTGTGTGCTAGAAACGTCACATGAAAGTGTCACAAGTGGGTGGGTACATAGCAGAATCTTGCAATGTCAGCAGAAATCTGGGGTCTGGATGCGCGCGCAGCTGCATGACGTGTGATTGACGTGAAGCTGGAGGGTGCAGGGGACTTTGACATTTACACTAGTGGAAAGACACAGAAGTCTGGCATGTCAGATCAACTCGTTCCTATATCATATCTGATATCTGATGTTTGGGAACCATATTATCTAGAAGGAAAGGTCTCTTGGGCAGAGGCTATCCTATACTGACTATGAATGCGTGCATATGTGCCTACGTGTCTGCGTGTAAAACGAGGGGGCCATGGGCCTACCATAGTAACGGGAGCTATGAATTACTTGCATGGAGACAGAAAGGCCGGGCCCTTTGCTCTGCAGCTGAGGGGTTGTTTATCTACCCTGCTAGACTGGAATGTGTTTTCGGGAAGCTGAGCTTGGCTATGCTGATAACGTGAAGGTAAAATACTGTCTTTGGCAGGCAAGCAGGCCGAGCCAGGCCCCGCTCGCCTCGTAGGGAGTAGGACAGAGTTCATGGGGGCATCCCACGTTGCAGTTTCAGGAGGCAGAGATGACTTTGTAAAAGAAAAGGCTCGATGACAGAAATCGGGGCCTAGCTCACACAGAGCCAGGAATACAGAAAGTGCACCATACAAAGACGGTGGCAAGGCATACTTAGGAACGGAATATCCGACCCATTCAGGGTGGATCTGAAAGAGGACATGTTAACGTTGGACGCAAATGTATTTGCGTCTTCATAGCTGGCACAGGAGGGAAGTTACATGCACTTTAAGCTCGTACATGGAGACGGTGGGGTACACGTTAGGGAACATTCCTGACCATAAAATTTCTATTTCCTCATTCCCTCCTTGTTCCCTACGGACCCTTCATGATATATCAATCTTCATTAATCCATTTATCTGTGTAGTGAGTATTATCTGCTCATCCTTTCTCAAACGGGATTTAGAACGTTGACTTGAATGGGGAGTGCAGGATGTGGCGCACAAGCCGCAAATCGCTGGCCCACATTGTAAACATAGACAGCAACTGAATACTATAAGTAGTATTGTTCCAAGGAGTGACAGTATTTTCCATCCCCAAGCTGAAATAGTAGTCCAGAGCCAACCGGACCAAGTCCAGGGGCCTGGGTTCTGATGTATCTGACTAGCTATCTTATGGAGACGGGTAATAGCCTTATATACGGACGGAGCATTATCTGGAATGAAAACACAACAAGCTGACCCGAGGACCTTACAGGCTCCTCCTCGATCGGCTAGTATGACGTCAAGAACAAGACGATTTTGAAGAACGACAAGTCTCATAGCAGACTGTTCTTCGGTCAAGTTACCTAGGGCGGAAGTAGTCTCTTTCACTACTGCTTCGAGAGTTCTGGTCAAGTGACGGATAGACTTACTATTAAAGATAGCACCTAAATAGGGAAAGAAACCTTTATTGAAATCTGTGTACTGTTCCCATGCTGTCTCAGTATAGTCGACAATTGGGAGATCTCTTTTGGGTCTGTGTACTAGACGGGAATTTCTATGATAATCGGGTGGAGCTAGGAAAACAGGTGGCAGTAAGAATCCAATATAACAGGTACCATCCCACTCTAGTGGCAAACGTATGTATGCTGTCTGACCACAAATGAAATAGGAATGACGGGTAGCTTTGAACGTGGACTTGCCCTTATCACTAAATTCGATCACAGTAGTACATTTACTATGACCCAGGTGTACTGAACCATTCTTTCTGACACATAATTCACCCTTGACTGGTAATACTGACATAGTGGGCAAGTCTGGCTTGGTTTCGGATTCAACATTCAGAACCATGAGGTTAAGTGTAAAATTTGTAATCCATATACTTCATTTTCTAGATCAGTCCCTGTCCTTTTGGGAAGTCCCTCCTTGTCAGGATAACATACTTTATGCAGAACTGTGTTCAGGTTTCCCCATACCCAGTTACCCTGATAAACTACGGAATTTGAATCTAAAGAATTAATCAAACTAAACCATGCGCCACATGAACCATTGTGTGTGAACGGGTACGGGAAGAGGGGCAGAACTCCCTCATATTTCTGGTAGGGAGGGAGTCGGCCACATATCCAACAATTTGTAGCGTTGCTGGTCTGATGAGAGTGATGTAACATACTAATGAATGTATTGTTGCGCAGCGCAAGTCGGTAAGACAACTCGTGAGGCGGTAATTCGCTGAAAGAATGCTCGGCAGTGTTATTAGAAGAAGAATGTGCATGTGTAGCAATAGGAAAATAGATATGCAAAATTACACTTGTGACAATAATCGTAAGACTTAAAGAAAACATGATCCATAAGGTAACAATACAGTAACTTTTGAGAGATTTGCAATATCGTTGCTTCTTGATCTTTTTCTCTCTATCTCTCTCTCTATTGGGGTCTAGGGGATACATGTCAGAAACTATTTAACCGATTCACCTAGGGGAGGACTTAAACAATTAAACTGTCTGACTTGCTAGACCGCAACTTTGATTTATACTCCTCTTGCGGAGTTTTCTCTACCATGGGAAGTTTAGAGTCACTAGAATCTGGGCAGTCCTTTGAAGGGGTGGAAGAGTCAGTCTCTGGCAACAGTTCATTACATTTTTTAACGTGACTCGAATGTATCCACCCCTTACGGCCTTCAACTTTGATTGCAGTCCTCGTGGTCAGAAGGACGAGCTTCGGCTCCTGCCAGCGGGGCTCCAGCGGACTCCTCCTATCGAAATTTCGCACTAGGACAGTATCCCCAGGACGGACATCGTGTGGCTTTACATCAGTGTTGTCGGGAAAAGCTGCAGCAACCTGTGAACGACATGATTGGAGTGCAGACATCAAGGAGGCAAGGTAATCTATCAGCATATTACAATCAACATCAGTTATTTTCTTAGGCATGGGCGTCCCCCACATATTTGGTGGCCTGCCAAAGACCACCTCATACGGGGATAGTCCTGATCTCGAATGTGGGACCATTCTCATATAGAATAGTGCAACTGGCAGGGCGACTATCCAGTCGACCCCTTTCTCTTTACAGATTTTAGCAAGGCGGGTTTTCAGTGTCTGATTGTGCCTCTCTACAAGGCCAGCTGCCTCGGGATGTCGGACGCAATGGAATTTCCACTGATATCCTAGCAAGAGTGAAACCTGCTTCATAAGCTCAGATGAGAATGGCTGTCCGTTATCTGAGTACACGATACGAGGCAAGCCGTACCGTGGGAAGAATTCTCGAACCAGCTGCTTGGCAGTGGTCGGGGCAGTGTAATCTGGGACTGGATATGCTTCTGTCCAACGGGAAAGTGCACAAACAATTACGAGGACGTACTTGAATCCTCGACAACGTTCCATCTGGATATAATCCATCTGGAGGACTTCAAAAGGGTGATCGGGAGGATGAAATCCACCTTGCTCTACAGGGACGCTTTTACCTGGATTGAACTGACAACAGATCATGCAAGTACGCACTTTCTGTTTTGCTGCTGCTCGTAAATGTTTGTTGTACCAGAGATTCTGTAAACTGTCTAACATAGCTTTTTCTCCTAAGTGTGCTGGACTATGTGCTGTATTAATTATGACTTGAACCATAGAGTCGGGGAGAAACTATGTGGCTTTCCCTTTTGTCACCCATCCCTGGTCTGTCTGGATCCCTCCTAGTTCAGTCCATTTCTTGATTTCGTCTGGAGTAGCATGTGTCTGAATATCAATTACATCTAGTGTGGGATCCCTAACTGTCATACAATGTGTCGGTACTATTGTCTTTGTCACATCAGTTGTCTGGGTGTGAGTCAATGCTGTATGTTTTGCTGTTTGATCTGCCAGGTCGTTACCCTGGGAAATGGAATCTGTAACTCTAGTATGTGCTTTACACTTCATGATGGATATGCCTGAAGGCAGATGTATTGCTTCTAACAGTGCTTGAATGAGGGGACCGTGTTGGATCTTGGCTCCGTGAGAGGTCAAGAAACCTCGTTCTTGCCATAACATTCCGAAGTCGTGTACAACTCCGAAGGCATAACGTGAATCTGTGTATATGTTAACATTCCTGTTCTTGGCTAGTATACAGGCTCGGGTCAGAGCGATAAGCTCTGCTGCTTGAGCGGACTGTATATCAATACGGTGTGTTTCTTTGACTTCAGTTTCAGTGGTCACTGCATATGCGGCCACTAATTCTCCTGTGCTTGTTCTCATACATGAACCGTCCACGTAAAGTGTCAGGTCTGGATTAGTCAGTGCAACATCTGTCAAGTCTCGTCGGGCTTTGTTACTGCATTAATGATCTCTATACAATCATGCGGGGCTGAATTTGTCATAATCGAGGGTAACAATGTGTCAGGATTGAGTATGTTACAGCGTCTGATTTCTATGTGTGGCTGGAATAACGTCAATTCATAACCTGTCAATCGTGCTATAGTCAGGTGTTGAGTCTGTGTTCTATTTAGCAGGACTTCTACAGAATGTGGAACTTGTACTGTCAATGGATGTCCTAATACTATTGAGTCGCTTTGTCTGATTGCTAGAGCTGTCGCTGCAACTGATTTTAAGCACGCAGGCAGCGCCTGGGCCACTGGATCTAATGTACTTGAAAAATAAGCGCAAGGCTTATGTGAACCTGCTTGATCTTGTGTGAGGACAGACAACGCTGTACCATCACGTTCTGTAACAAAAAGTGTAAAAGGTTTGCTGTAACATGGTGTCGCTAAAACTGGTGCTTGACATAAAGCTTTCTTTAATTCCTCAAAAGCCTGTGTATGTTCCTGAGCCCAAGGGAGGACAGTCGAAGTCGCTGCCTCCTGTGTTGTCAACTGTATCAGTGGTTTAGCTAGAAGTGCATACTGAGGAATCCATTGTCTGCAGTACGAGGTGAGGCCTATAAAGGCCTGCACTTCCTTTTGTGTCTTGGGTTGTGGTAACTGTGCAATTAACTGAATGCGATCAGGTGTGAGCTGTCTCCCCCATTTGGACAGCAAGTGCCCAAGGTACACCACTTGCTGAACACAGAATTGTAGCTTCGAAGGAGACACCTTGTGTCCCTTGTCAGCCAGAAAATGTAAAACTGTCAGTGATGCTTGTTCACATTCGGGTTCGCTTCGTGCGGTGATCAGCAGATCATCGACGTACTGTAGTAAGGCAGTGTTAACTGGCATTTGGATACAGTCAAGTTGTCTTTTCAGTGCTTGGCTATAGATGCTGGGGCTTTCTGTGAATCCTTGAGGTGCGCGTGAAAATTTGAAGCTTCGGCCATTTAAACAGAATCCGAAGAGATATTGGCTCTCCGGATCAATGGGTACACTGAAGAAGGCGTTCTTGAGGTCAATTACAGTAAAGAACGTCGCCTCTGAATCAATAGCAGTCAATAATGATGAGATGTCGGGAACCACAGGATACTGTGGTACAATGCATTTATTCAGTTCTCGTAAATCAATCACCAGCCGATATACAGGCGGTGCATTGGGATCAGTACGTTTAAGAATCGGAATGATAGGGGAATTACAGATATTTGAGTCGGTTTCTACGACCACTCCTTGGGCAATGAGCTCTTCAATGATTTCCAGTAAAGCCACTACAGCATCGGGTGATAACTTGTATTGTCTTATTCGGGGTAATACAACTCCTGGCTTGAGTGTAACACGGTATGGTGTGATGTGCATACAACCTACATCGGTTGGGCCTTGTGCCCACAGGTGTTTCGGTACATTTTTCAATCTGACATCAAACTCTCGTAGTAGATAGTGACCCTTAAAGTCACGTAAGAAAAGTCTAACTCCCTCCGGAGAACAACATATCACTGCTCCTAGAGCCTTCAGTGTCTTGATACCTAGCAAGTTTTCTGGACATGATTTCGTGAGTAACAGGTCTGTAACACGTGATAATGGACCTACTGCTAGGGGGACAGGTTTTGATACTTCATTTACAATAGGCTGTCCTGAAAAACCAAGGGAAACATTCTGTGAGCCTGAGAGGGGTGCCCCTGGAACTTCGTCATGACTGATCGTGGTGCGACTTGCCCCTGTGTCAATTAGAAACTTTCTGTCTTTTCCCAATACTTGACTATGTACATAAGGACCCTCTTGATCTACAGGAATTTCAATAAGAGGCAAGCCAACCTCCCTCTCTAGGCTGTTTCATGTGTATCGCTGATAATCGGGATAATCAGATTGAGCATACTGGTACATCTGCTGTGAAACTTGCTGCGTCGCGGCAATAGGCTGTGGCTGTGATACCGCTACAGTCTGTACTGTCTGAGGTGGAGCATGCGTAGGCTGTATGTTCTGGGAAGTCTGTTGCTGGACCTGATCTTGTCTAGGCTGACGTGGTCTTTCTTTAGTTTTACCTGTTGCTATATTATATTTTAGGACCGAACATTCATGTACATAGTGACCTGGCTGCTTACAATAGTTGCATGTCCCTTTAACAGGAGCCGCTGAATTACTTGTCTGTGTCACACCCTTTTTCTGACCGTCAGCTGGAACTGACTGGGCAACTAGCATTTTCATTTTCGTGTCTTTCATACGTCTCTGTTCGTGATCTTGTTCTTCTCTAATTCTGTTCTGGTGATATTGTAACATTTGTAACATCTGGGATGGCGTATTTGCTTGCCAAGTGCTTTCGACTTTATATACACGATTCTTAACCTGTGTCAGGGAATTCTCGACCAATTTTGTTACAAAAAGGTGCGGGTATGACTCGCTACTTGGTTTCAGGCCACTATTAATAATAAAACATTTCTCGAATCTTGAATAGAAATCACTAGTATCTTCATCGTGTTTCTGTTTACAGGCTGAGATTGCGTCCCAGTCTTCCTTTTTAGTTGTCAATAGTCTTGGCAAAACCTGTACTATTAAACCTGGTAATGCTTTAGCTTTTTCCCCAAGGCCCAGCCCTGGAGTGCGACCTTTTTCCTCGTCTTCTATTTCAGTCCAAATAATCTTTTTATCTCCCACCTCCCATTCTTTTTCCTTGAGTTTCTCGTAAATGCCTGTGGGCAACAGTACTTTTAACATTTTCATAATATCCGTATACGTGTAATCTCCCATGAGTAACATGTCTTTAATTTCTCGGTGGAAACCTGCCGGGTCTTTATCGTGGCAGGGTACTAGTTTCTTCATTTCTAGTAATTCCATTTTAGTTAAAGGTGTATATACAAATACGCGTTCTAGCGTGTCATCATCTTTTCGTACTGGATGTACTTCTCGTAAAGGATTCTGTCTGTCGAAGTAAAACATTTTTCTCTCTGGGGGCGGAGCTGAAACATATTGTGGGCCTAAGAAAGCGTTATATCTGTGCCGTTGTTCTAGAATTATTCTAATTAACTTGGTACTTAGGCCTCTCCATCTATTCAAAAGTAGTGCTTCTAATGTATCAGGTAGGGGACCTGGATCAGAATGTTGATTTCTGTATAACGTGATGAGATGCTGAATCATGTACATACCAGCTAATTTCTGCTCGTCTGGGGAAAGATTTAAAAATGTCTGAACTACTGTATCATCATTATATGTGCTAGGATTGTCAGCCCATTGTACTGCTGACCGGGCTAGTTCTTGTTCATCCATAGAATTGAGTACATGGTACCCCATTCGTTCTTGAAGTATTTTATCGGTAACCTGAAACAGATATTCAGGAGAGCTCGTTTTTGAGATACCAGAGAGAAAAATTCTCTTGCTTTCTGGACGAATGCCTTTCTTAAGGTAATTTCCCTTACCTACATATGCTATCATTTCTTTGGTCGTGTCGTTATCCTCTGGTTCTTCCTCCTCTGAGGATTCAATCTTGTCGCTATCTCCTTCCCTTTCGGGTTCCTTTCTTTCATGTATTTCTATTACTGCTTTCCTGATTCTTTTGTACATATTTGCTATACTACTCTGTTTATCATGCTTTCCCTCGGCTATATTCTGGCCCCACTTGTTTAGTGCATCCATCTCGCCCTTGTCTACACCAGGCCTGTCTTGTTCTCTTATTAGACAATTAATGAAGAAGCGTAATATACAACCTTGAGTGTCAGTTTTCTGGTGAGCCATGGCCTCTTTAATACTTTCAGGACCTTCCCCTGTCTGGATAAAATGATATATTCTGTCTAGATGATCAGTCATTCCTGGTAATAACATTAAATAATCTGTAACTCGTCGTAGGCGTAGTGATGCTAGCTCCATTCTATCGGTTTTACCGGGTACTGGATCGTATCTGCAATCTGTAAGGGGTTCTTTAAGTAGGTTGTAATTCTGTAATCGGGGTGTACGTTGCTTTGCTAGGTCCCTAAGGGTCAATCTGTGTGTTTGTGGCGGGGTCTGGTAACCTCCTGTCGCACCTCCTGAGGCGGAGGTTTGAGCATGGCTTGTCTGTGGAGTCTGTATGTGTAACGGAATTTGTCTTTTACCAGGATCAGGCCCGAAAGGATTTAGTGGATTAATAGTAGGAGCGGGAAGTGGCGGGGGAATAGGTATGGGTGGTACAGGATGTTGAACGGGTGTAGCTTGTTGCGGTACTGGCTGGGCATTGTCTTGGAGTAGGTTGCCATCTCTGTCACCGTCAGTAGGCGGTACGTGGGCACGTGGATTTGTATAAGCGGGAGCTACATCGTCTAGATAGGAAGAAAGGAATATGTCTTTTGTGGTCTTGTGCCTTACTTTAGTCGGAACCAATGGTGGCGGCAGATCTTTCGGTATTTCTGGAGTGGCTTTAGGCGAACCCTCGGCCATTAGATACATGCCATTTGCAAGAGTGTTTCGTATACGGTCTACTTGTTCTGCTTGTACTCGGATACCTTCAGCAACTAATTCATTTTCTCGGACCTCATCCGACTCTTCTCTATGTTTTTCTGCTTTTCGGAATGCTTTTTCTGCACGTTTATGCGATTCTTTACGCCACAATTCTATGGCGTCTTTCTGAGATTGTCTGGCTTTCTTTTTCCATAGTGCTTCCTCTACTCTCATGATGCACTCGGCATCCCATGTCCCTGTAACAGGCCACCTATGTTTCTCTTCTAGGTGCTTGGTATAATCGGCCCATAAATCTAGATACAGTATGGCATCTAGGCCATGTTTATGGTACATAAAATTTCCGGGAGTGTCCCTAGGTGGGACAGGAATCGCTTCCTCTAGTATCCCTTTCCTAGTTCCTAGCTGTCTTAATTTATTGAATAATGGCATCCTGTTGCTTGGTACTTGATACTCGATACTTGTTACTTACTCTAACTCGAGCACAGTTAATATACAAAAACACAGTAATGTACATCAAAACAATCACTCATACCACGACATTAACCACATGAAACATTTTGAACACATATGGACTACCCTTGAACTCCAGAAAAACGAGAACAAAAATCGAACCCTTGAATACTTGATATACTGCTAAACAGTACAGATACACTGTCTAAAACAGTGCAGACCGTGTTTGTGTACCCAAACCCGTCTTTACCGGATACATAATAATGCACCCGTCTAGATGCGTCCCCAGCAACGGTACTCACCGGAAAGCACGGAACGGAAGGCCTCGGACAACTCGACTGGACTGGACCGGACAGGACTCGGCTCGACTCGATACGTGAATACTTCGGAACTGGTGGGCCTCTTGACACCTCGGACCTTGTTTCTTTCGGCTAGGCTCTGGTCGGGATCCTCCGCACTCCTCACCGCCTCGTCTGGGTGCTGATCGCAGTCTCCGTCACCTCCGTAGGCCTGAGGGAGATACAGGAAATCCTGCGGGTACGCGTAATTGTCCGTCTTGACTGTGGCAGGGGGCAAAGGCTGCAACGCACCTACCGGCGCGTGGGGTGGGGGAGGGGTCCCTATTCGGGCGCCAAATTAATGTGGTAAATATTTAATTACCGTCCTAATTTCTATGCAGGTAAGTACTATAAAATAACTCAGTCGGAAAGAAAGAGACAGAATCCGTGGTGTTAGAGTTCTAAGGGGTTTTATTCCTTAAAAAGGAATGGTTCTTGAACCGGATATCATGTTCCTGACACCGCTGGGGTTCAGGAAGGGATAGAGCATACTTTATTGACAATACATAACTTTTATACTTAATGCACATAATGGTAACCAATACAGAAGGCGTAACAGCTGAGAGAAACGAGATAAGAACATACACGTGTTAGCAATACGTAATCAGAAGGCGTGAACTAGGGCGTACACAGAGGTGTGTGCTAGAAACGTCACATGAAAGTGTCACAAGTGGGTGGGTACATAGCAGAATCTTGCATTGTCAGCAGAAATCTGGGGTCTGGATGCGCGCGCAGCTGCATGACGTGTGATTGACGTGAAGCTGGAGGGTGCAGGGGACTTTGACATTTACACTAGAGGAAAGAGACAGAAGTCTGGCATGTCAGATCAACTCGTTCCTATATCATATCTGATATCTGATGTTTGGGAACCATATTATCTAGAAGGAAAGGTCTCTTGGGCAGAGGCTATCCTATACTGACTATGAATGCGTGCATATGTGCCTACGTGTCTGCGTGTAAAACGAGGGGGCCATGGGCCTACCATAGTAACGGGAGCTATGAATTACTTGCATGGAGACAGAAAGGCCGGGCCCTTTGCTCTGCAGCTGAGGGGTTGTTTATCTACCCTGCTAGACTGGAATGTGTTTTCGGGAAGCTGAGCTTGGCTATGCTGATAACGTGAAGGTAAAATACTGTCTTTGGCAGGCAAGCAGGCCGAGCCAGGCCCCGCTCGCCTCGTAGGGAGTAGGACAGAGTTCATGGGGGCATCCCACGTTGCAGTTTCAGGAGGCAGAGATGACTTTGTAAAAGAAAAGGCTCGATGACAGAAATCGGGGCCTAGCTCACACAGAGCCAGGAATACGGAAAGTGCACCATACAAAGACGGTGGCAAGGCATACTTAGGAACGGAATATCCGACCCATTCAGGGTGGATCTGAAAGAGGACATGTTAACGTTGGACGCAAATGTATTTGCGTCTTCATAGCTGGCACAGGAGGGAAGTTACATGCACTTTAAGCTCGTACATGGAGACGGTGGGGTACACGTTAGGGAACATTCCTGACCATAAAATTTCTATTTCCTCACCCTCACGGCCCTCCTCAAAGCTGTTGATAGCGCCAAGGACCCCTGAAGCCCACTCGGCAGGCCCTGCTCTTGTAGCGCCTACAGGCGCGTTGTGCGCGTCAGCAGAGCGCGGATCCCCGGGGCAGCTGGGTGCTGTAGTTACCGCGGCTGGGGATGGTGCTGTTAGAGCCATTGCCCTCACGGCAGGAGAAAGTGCTTCCACCACGGCCGTTGCCCTCATGGCCCTCCTCGAAGCTGTTGATAGTGCCAAGGACCCCCCTGCGAATCATGCGGAGGAAGAGATGGCGTTGACCTCCTTTGACATGGAGAGGGAGGAGTCGAGGATGAATACTAAGTTGCATGCGTGGTCCGTGGGTGTTGGAGCTGTTCCCAGTGTGGTCAGCCACCAGGAGTCTACCCACGCAGAGGGGGTGGGGCCTAGGATGAAGACCTCCGTCTTGTCCGAGTTCAGTTTCAGGCAGCTGCTCCTCATCCACTCGGCGACAGCTTCATTCCATCGTGAGGGTTGGTTTTGGTGTTGTGCCGGTCCTTGGTGAGGGAGAGGATGAGCTGGGTGTCGTCAGCATAGGAGATGATGTTCAGGTAGTGCTGGCAGGCCACTTGTGCAAGGGGGGCCATGTAGACGATGAACAGGGTCAGGCTGAGGGTTGGGCCCTGGGGTACGCCGCAGATGATGCCTGTGGCTTCGGATCGGAAGGGCGGGAGGCGGACTCTCTGGGTTCTGTCGGAGAGGAAGGACGTGGTCCATTCCATGGCTTTCTTCTGGATTCCGGCTTCTTGGAGGCGTGTTCTTAGTGTGCGGTGGCAGACTGTGTCCAAAGTGATTGACAGGTCCAGGAGGATGAGGGCTGAAGTTTTGCCGTTGTCTAGCTGGCGCCTGATGTCGTCTGTAGTGGCGATGAGGGCAGTCCCGGTGCTGTGGTTGCATCTGAATCCGGACTGGGATGGGTCTAGGATGTTGTTGTCCTCAAGGTGGAGGGTCAGCTGCATGTTGGCGATTTTATCGATGACCTACGCCAGGATGGGGAGCAGGGAGATGGGCCGGAAGTTCTTGAGGTCTTTGGGGTCCGAATTGGGTTTCTTGAGGAGGGCATTGATTTCAGCGTGCTTCCAGATCTCCGGGAATGTCACTGAGTTGAAGGAGATGTTGATGACCTTCCGTAGTTGGGGTGCAATGTTGCTTCAGCGTTGTTGAAAACGTGGTGTGGGCAGGGGTCTGCTGGATATCCTGAGTGGATGGAGTTCATGACCTTGCGTGTCTCTTCGTCATTGACGTGGGACCAGGAGGTCAGCTGGTTGGTGCAGGTGACATTCGGGGTGGGGTCTGTTGCGGTCGGGGGTATGAGGAGTTGAAGCTGTCATGGATGTCGGCGATCTTGCGGTGGAATAAGGTGGCCAGGGAGTCGCAGAGCTCTTGCAAGGGCGGGATGCTGTTGGTGTTGGCGCGGGGGTTGGAGAGTTCCTTCACTATGTTGAAAAGTTCTTTGCTGTCACGTGCGTTGTTGTCCAGTTGGGCTTTGAAGGACGATCTCTTGGTTGTTCTGATGAAGTGGTGATGTCTGTGGATGGCGACCTTGTGGGCTGCGTGGCTGTCTGGTGTGCGGTCGTGGAGCCATTTCTTCTCAAGCTTCCGGCATGTACGTTTGGAGGTCTGGAGTTCTTTGGTGAACCAGGCGGCTTTCTTGCTGGGGTGGTTGATGGAGGGTTTTTTGATCGGGCGAGGGTGTTGGCGCAGTCGTTGATCCACTGTCTGAAGTTTCGGGCTGCGGCGTTGTAATAACCGACTTTTCCGACCCTTTTTAGAAGGAGGATGATGGATAATGACTCCAGCCTATTACCCTTATAGTATAGGGATTAGGACTATAAGTAGGACCTATCCATAAGGCACAGTAGTGCATTTTCGTACCCTTTTCCTTAGATCAGGGCTTATAAGCTAAAGCTAGGGGATAGATATATAAGTATTAGTGATGATCCGTCCTTTTGTAAGAGTATTAGTACATTTTCTATGGAGCCATGCATATTTTGGGCCTTGCAGGCCTTAAACGGGACAGACTCCATCTTGCTCTCTGTCTGGTAGCTGGAGAGGCTTTTCTAGGTTAAATGTAATGTTTTAGTTTCAAGGTGTTGTTCGCTTGGAGAGAACCGGTTCAGGCTGGCCCTTATCGAAAGACTGTATTTTTCGCCACTCCGAAGACACAACTTCAGGCTGGCCAGCTGGGAACATGTCCTTGGTACGGGGAGGTACAAGAATTTGGTGGGCGGCAGGTTACTGGCCGTAACTTTCCATGACGGGACAGCTTCCATATTAGTGAAAGTGTTAGGCAATGAGTCAGTCAGTCCGTAGGCGGCAGCTAGCCGTTAGCATCTATGCCCTTAATTATTTCTGCGGCAGACAATCGCCATTTTGAAGTCTGAGAAAAGATTGTAAACCGAGACTCTCTGAGAACGAGAGAGAGAGAGAGAGAGAGACGGTAGCTAATAACGAGCAAGGTTCCAGTGACTTGGAGGGAAGCAGAGGAGGTTGAGCCTAGCGGTGCAGACGTGTACTTGTGACGGCTGAGGTGGACCCCCGAGACGAGCCAAGACACAGAGAGAGACAAGACGAGAACCTAGATGACTGCCGAGTCCAAACTTCATATTAACCAGGTGATATCTGCCCCTTCCCTTGCGAAGCGCGCACCTTAACCTCTACTTTTTCTTTGCAGCATATATACGTATAGACATATATATATATCGTATAGCATTGTGTTTATTTCTTTTACTGTAATAAATGCCCCCATTTTTGGTGACCCGACATGTGCCTTGTATTCTTGTTCGATCATAGTAATCTAGTTCTCCTAGTCAGGCGTTGTTTGCATGAACGGATGTGAATCCCGGTCAGGTAAGGAGTGACTGAATAAGTAGGGAGGCAGGGAACAGTTGATGTCAAGAACAGAAGGCACATATTATGATTCGAACACTATACTAATTTCCATTGCCGTAGTTTTACCCTGAATAGATAATTACAGATTTCATCCCTGAGGATTCATAGGAAAGTGATCGTCGTTGGTACACGGCGTTAATGAGAGCACCTAAGGATAGGTGTGTAGGTCTGCCGGATTGTACACCGTGTGTAAATGAGAGCACCGGAGGGATATGGTGCGGAGGCCTGCCAGATTGTAGGCCGTGTGTGAGTGAGAGCACCCAAGCTTGAGGGGTGTGTAGGTCTGCTGGATTGCAGACCGGGTATAAAGGAGAGCACTGGGACTGCAGGCCCACGTGTGTAGACGCGCCGGATCGCGTGTCAAGTGAATAAAGTGCGAAATGGTACATTATCAGACCTGCCCCAGGGTAGACTAGTCTGGGCTTATGTGGCCGCAAGACTAATAGGTGTGAATAGGATATTGTAGAACCAATGCTTGTTTATTGCTATTTTCCCCATCCTTAGGTACGAGATGTTATACATATGCCTATATCCATTGTAAATATGTTCTAAGGAGGGAGTTGTTTACGTTCCGGCTGGATTAGAGGGGCTCCTAGGAGCGGATTCCATCTGGTCCAAAAATCTGGTCGGTACATCTGGCGTCACTTGCTGTTTACGTAGCCTGTGTGCGCTGTATTGTTTTTATCTTGTTGGTTTGCGCTCTGCTCGTACGTATTTTCTTTGTTGATATTTGCATATATTTTTTTATTTTTTTTTGTGTGTTAACATGTTTTCGAAAAAGAAATCAAAATCTACTTTTAAATTGCCCGTTGATATTCCCGGCTGGGAGTCAACGCCTTATGAGGCTCTGGCCTGTGAGTGGGCCGATTCTACTGGTTTGAGTGAGAATTGGACTTCTTGTTTGGAGCAGGCGGAGCCCGCTGATGTGGTTTCTTGCTTGCAAAAAGCGCCAGTAGTGAAGGGTGATGAGCTTCCTGTTTTAGGACGCAGAGGATGGGTTGTGTTGACTGCGTACAGAATGCTGCATGAGAAGTTTACTAAATTGCAGAAGCGGTTTGTTGATATGGAAGAAAAGTTTGTTGAAGTGCAGAATGCGCACACTCTTTTGCGATGCCAAAATAAATTGCTTGCCGACAAACTTGAAACTTATCAAACTATAGCCAAAAGGGCTGCAGTACGCATTGCGAAATATAAATACAAACACCGTCGTGGTCGTGTGTCTACGCGGAAAGTGCGTCTGGTCGTGGCGAAAGCCGGACTGGATTGGAACCCCGACGAGTGGGATGGTAATATCTGGGATTCAAATGATTCTGGCTCCTCGGCTGAGGAGAGTGACAAGCGCGAGTCTTCTCGCTCCGGACGTGATTGTAAGTCTGCTTCTTGTGACAAAGATGACATTTCTGGCGACCGTAGTCGCTCTACCCGTTCTGATGACGTATCACGCCCTGATTTTCTTCTAAATCTAAGGACCGGGCTTCCTCGGAAGCTCTTCCGGAGGTTTCTGCTCACCCTGTGTTTCGACGCAAATTACAACAGACTCCTGGTATGCCGAATGGTATTCAAATGGATAGTATTGAAGATTTTACTCAAGAGGAGGTTAGTGACATTTTACAACGATTTCGTCAACGGCCCGGTGAAACTTTGCTTACATGGATGGTGCGCCTTTATGAACTAGGTGCTGCCGGTATTATGCTTGATGCTGGTGATTGTTTACGTTTTTGCTCTCTGAGTTCCGATTCTACTGTACAAGATCATTTTCGGAATTATAATGGTGCTGGCCAGATTACTTTGCTCCAGCTTGCGAATGATGGCTGTAACCATAAATACCCTACTGAGTCTGATTGGCCTGTCAATGACAAGCCATGGTACACTTTGCGCGCTTGAAAGAGGAAGTGATGAAAACTGCGATTTTTCTCGGTACTTCTGACAGATTGTTGGATGGTCTTTTAACATCTTCTGTGCGTAATCGCATTATCCGTTCTTCGCCTGTTGCTTATAAGCAGGTTATGATGACTTTGTTGATCAATCAAACTGGCAATCCTTTGTCTATGGTGCTTGAATCTGTTCGTCAGCTTTGTAGGAGAGTAGGGTCTGCAATCCTATGATCACCCAGATTTTTTGCTTTTGTTTCACTGGTTTACGACTTTCTCTGGCTGTGGGCCTGCTAATCAGACCCACAGCCTGGCTGTTCTCTTTCTAAATTACGATATGTACCCTAGGTGCATTTACCAATTGGTACTGGGCCACCTTATCAGACCCCGTAACGCAGGGCATAGGTGTACCCAGGGCCGCCAGGGGCTGCAGCATGTATTATGCCACCCCTGGCTGGCCTCCTAAATTTGACACAACTGGCTGCATGACAGCTGGGGCGAAGTCGTGTAATCACACTTTGCTTTAGGTATAGTAGCTCTATATCTAACCATACAATGGACACCCGAGTTCCTATCAGTCACTCCTATGGCAGGCCTTAACAATCCTGAAGGCAGAGTGCGTGGGCTCGTGTGAGCTAGGTTCAGGCCCGAGCCGAGCCCGGTTGCAGCTTGCGGAATCAAGACCCAATAGCTGTTCCATGGTAACGCGTACCATATCGGTAACTCCGGTGCCGCGCTATCAAGGCATGTCGAGTAAGGTGTCATACGAATCGGGGTGCTCCCCTCTCACCAATTCTGGCGATGAGGTTAGCATCCCACCCTTCTAGAGGGACACGACATGTACGTAACTGTGAACCCCGGTTAAAGTTAACTGAAGCCTCAGCTCCACAAAATGGATGCTGCCACCACAGACACGAGTCTGACCTCCTGCTGCTGGGAGTCCTTCCAGCGAGGAGCACTTGGACAAAGGGTTTCCTGTCGAGGGCGGTGTTCGCACCGTCCCAGACAGGGTTTGTGTATTCTGGGTAGGTAGGGCTTTGGCGAGAAGGTGACTGCGGAGTGGCACCCCGGTGCTCACTGCGCATCTGCCGGTTAGAACCAGTTCCAGGGGCGACAGCCCTGGCCTGGGGAAAGCCCGGCAGGGGAGAGGGGTGTAACTACCCCCCTTCCTGGTCCCACCCTTAGGGCAGGACCTAGTCATGTACCCACCCCTTTCTTTAGAATAAAGACCGGAGCAGGGACCCTTCCAAATTAGATCATCTTTGATTCAAGAACTACTTTCTACGAAAGGACATTCAAGACTCTTCTCAAGATTTCTCCCTTGTGACTAAGGAGTAGTCACCCTGCATCAGCGGGCACCAACTAAGAACTCTGCGGTTTGCTGTAAGTCCTTCCTCAAGGAATCCGACGGCCCAGCTCGACGAGAACCGGCTTCCCTGGCACCTCTGACCTCTACCCACGTCATCAGCTCAGCTGTGATCTGTGGGTGCGACGAGACCTCGAGGGACCGGCCATCATCAGAACCTGCACGCTCTTAAAAACCAGCACGACCATCGAGGTAACTCTCTGGTGAGTGCTCTGGGGTCCGAGAAGCCCCGACCGTGAGCCGCTCCAGCACCGAAGTGCAGTCTCCCAGCATCTCCACGATCTGCGTGGGGCCCTTCTGCTCGCTGCTCAGCCTGTTGTCTGGTCACTAGCCGCTGGCTTGTGCCCTTCTGTGACGACATCCGAGAATCATCACTGCTGGTCTGGTTGCTCCAGACTGGCCCTTGCTTCCATCTTTGCGAGAAGCACCCCGGACCCTCCTGGTCCACTCAAGACGCCATCTTAGGCCCACCACGTGGCCCTGAGATCTGCCAAGGCTTGTTGCCCCATCCTGGGCCCAGCGACGCCGACAGCATCATCCTTCGTGGGACAGCTCGCACCTCCACCGTGGTCGCCGACAACGCCTCCTGGTCCGTGAGACTGCAGAGCCTAGCGTCGCCCACTCACCTGGTCGAGGTGACGGCCAACCGGTGCCTTCCTGGTACCCTCTGACTACTGGCTAGTAGTACGAACTTGGTCCCCTCTGCTTTCAGGTTTCATCAATCTACGATCCAGGCTTGGATCTCTACGAACTATTCAGCACTGGTCGCCGGCCAGCAACTCCTTTCTTCCGGCTCCTGGCTCGTCAGCGAAGACCCCGACGCCTGTAAGACTTGTGCAGCCGCAGCCCTCGTGGCTAGGTAACTCGGCATTTCGGTGCCTGCATAGCCTCCTTACTCTAGGGTCCCGAGTCCCTCGCTTCCGACTTGCCTTATCGGGTCCGCCCGAGACCTTAACCTTTCCGTGTCCTCGGACACTTGTTTTTATTGTGCACTTGAAGTATTTGCTAAAGAGATTTGGTTTGTGCTTAGTACCCTGTCCTCATAAAGAGTACAGGGCTGTTGTGATTCTTAATAAATACTGTTTATTTTCATAACACTTGTGTGGTGTCCTTTCACTGGGTGTTCAAGGGGTACATGTGTGGTAAACAGCTGGCTTAACGCGCCCTCTCGAGTCTTTAGCCTTAGACTGCTCGTATCCACGCTACTAGGATAGCTGGTCTATAGGTTGACTTACAACCAAACACCATAAGGGACGTTGGAACGATACATAGCGGTCGCTAGAATAGCGAACGTTGCATATCAGGCCAACTTCTCACATTGGTGAGCAGCGGTTGGGATTTGAGCTTGCTGTTGTTTTGCCACACGTATCCTAAGAATATCTTGTTGATAGATCGCACAAGTACTGTTAGTACATATAACTAAAAGCTTAGAATACTCTGAGTTCTACTGAACCAGCTGTTGTAGCTCCTCAAGGCTTAGCACACCTTGGCTACAACTCTTAGCAAGGGTACAGTAGGTAAACACGTAGTGTAGGTAGGTGCATCACTTACACCACACTAGAAGCAGTATGTCGGACAAAGGAGGAAACTCTGGGTCTCCCCTTGTGTCAGTTGACCCTCCACAGGTCATCCCTTCAGGATATACTGTGCTGAGCTTCAAGGAGTTAAGACGACTGTGTCACTCCAGGAAGATTCAGCAGGGGTCTAACCCCACAACGTCCTTTCTGATTGGTCTCTTGGAGACTTATGATGCCAGAAGAGCTGAGAAACTTCGTAGCTCTTCTAATCCAGAAGGAGACATGCCTCCCCTCGAGGGAACCCGAGACGA
This sequence comes from Lissotriton vulgaris, assembly GCF_964263255.1. NCBI lineage: Eukaryota > Metazoa > Chordata > Amphibia > Caudata > Salamandridae > Lissotriton > Lissotriton vulgaris. Next base: position 209,084 of record NW_028241413.1, on the reverse strand, counting down.
TCCTGACCTCATCCACCTCGCAACTGAGAACGAAGATGTGGAGGAGGATGAGGATGAGGATCTCTCTGGGGATGAGGCAGATAAGGGACAGGTAGAAGTCGTCAGACTAAGCAGGTCCAACTTAAGCAAACATGATAGCGGTACTGGGGGACCCCTGGGGCCACTATCAGGTCAGCTTAACATTGGGAATGGACGAGCCAGATCTCTGTCAAGAGACTCTGGCAGATCCCTTCAAACCAATGGCTCTCACAACTCTTCACAAAGAGGGATGACGTCCCCTCAGCGGAGAGTGTACGAAGCTAAGGAAAGGGCAGCTAATCTGAGGATCGAAAGGGAAGAACTTGCCCTAGCCAAAGAAAGGCTTGCCTTTGCGAGAGAGCAACAGTTAAGTGGGGTAGTCCCCACTGGTGGCAGCAATGTACCTAGCAATAGGGAAAGGAGTTTTGATACGAAACACCTTGGTAAGATAGTGCCCCCCTTTAAACAAGGGGACGACATCCACAAATGGATTACTGCTTTGGAGAGGGCCTGCACTGTGCAAGGTGTACCCCAGAGTCAGTGGGCAGCTATCTTGTGGCTCTCCTTTGAAGGAAAAGGAAGAGACAAGCTCCTCACCACAAGGGTGGAGGATGCGAACAATTACCAAATCTTGAAAAGTACACTCGTTGAAGGGTTCGGCCTAACCACTGAGCAGTACAGGGTGCTGTTCAGGGATACCCAGAAAACGCAGTCTCAAGATTGGTCTGATTTTGTCGATTGTGCCACTAAGGCTTTTGAGGGCTGGTTGCTGGGCAGTAAGGTTACTGATTACGAAGGATTGTATAATTTGATGATGAGAGAACAAATTTTAAACAATTGTCAGAACCAGTTGTTGCATCAGCATCTCGTCGACTCGGATCTGACCTCTCCCCAAGAATTGGGAAAGAAGGCAGACAGATGGGTTCGTACGAGAGTTAAACAGAACCAGGGCCAGAATCAAGGTGGTCAGAAGAAAGCAGACCAGAAGGGTAAAGATTCTAAGGGGGAACAAAATGACCAGAAGTCTTCGACAGGTCCCCAACAACCCAAAGAGGGTGGGGGTCAGGCTCCCCAAAAGAGGAAAGAAGGCCAATCCAAAAGATGGTGCCAGTACTGCAAAAGTAAATCTCACTGGTTTAGTGAGTGCACCAAGAAAGGAGGAGGGCAGACTCCTGCCACTGCAGCCCCTAAGGCACCTGTGCCCCCTAGTACAGTCAGCAGTGGCAGTGCGCCTCCCAAGGGTTTAGTAGGGTTAACCCTGGGTTCTGAGGGGCGTGACAACTTAGTTAGCACACTCACTCAGGCTGTCCTTGTCAGTACAGGGGACGTGGACGTGTCCCCTGACATAAGTCCCAATACCTTGGGCAAATACCGACAGACGCCTTTCATAAATGGAAAGATGGCTCAGGCCTATAGGGACACTTGTGCCAGCGTCACCATGGTGACGCCTAACTTTGTGGACCCTGGACAGATCATGCCAGGTACAGAATTCCTGGTGACCAATGCCAGCAATGTCACTACCAATCACAGTATGGCAATTGTAGCTTTCTCCTGGGGAGGGGTAACTGGCCAAAAGAAGGTTGTAGTTAGTCCAGACCTCCCAGTGGATTGTTTGTTGGGCAATGATTTGGAGTCGTCACAATGGTCAGAAGTGGAGCACCGGACTCACATGGAAATGTTAGGTTTGCCAGCACATGTGTTCGCTGTGACTAGGTCACAGGTCAGGAAATGCCCCACTGAACAGGTGCTGGATCCTGGAACAACGGACCAGACACCTCCCAAGAAAAAGAGCAGTAGGGTTAAGGCTGCGCCTTCCCCTTTGCCCCAGGTCGAGGATCAAGTCTCAGAGGAGGCTGACCTACAGGAATTGAGGGAAACTGAGCCTAGGGAATTCGAACTTGATCAAGTTGAATTCTTGGGTTCGGGGGGACCCTCAAGGGAAGACCTGGGGAAGGACCAGTTAGACTGCCCTTCTCTTGAACCCCTCAGACAGCAGGCTGCTGCTGAGGCTGCTGGGAACTCCACAGGTACCCACAAGGTATACTGGGAAGATGGACTCCTGTACACTGAATCAAGAGACCCCAAGCCTGGCATGACCAGGAGGCTGGTCGTACCCTTGTCTCAGCGTGGTTTCCTACTTACCTTGGCCCACGAGATTCCCTTAGCAGGTCACTTAGGCCAGACGAAAACGTGGGACAGGCTTGTCTCACACTTTCACTGGCCTCACATGAACGAAGATACCAAGGAGTTTTGCCGCTCCTGTGTCACTTGCCAAGCCAGTGGTAAGTCAGGTGGCACGACAAAGGCCCCCCTTATACCAATGCCTGTGGTGGGGGTGCCCTTTGAACGGGTGGGGATCGACATCGTCGGTCCCATGGAACCACCTACAGCATCAGGGCACAAGTTTATACTGATGGTAGTGGATCATGCCACCAGGTATCCTGAAGCTATTCCCCTTAGGACCACTACAGCACCTGTTGTGGCAAGAGCCCTCGTTGGAGTGTTCTCCAGAGTGGGCTTCCCTAAGGAGGTCGTCTCCGACAGAGGTGCAAACTTTATGTCGAGCTACTTAACTGCTATGTGGAAGGAATGTGGTGTTAACTACAAGTTCACTACACCCTATCATCCACAATGCAATGGGCTTGTTGAGAGATTCAACAGGACCCTAAAAGGGATGATTCATGGACTACCGGAAAAGCTTCGGCGTAGATGGGACGTCCTGATCCCCTGCCTCTTGTTCGCCTACAGAGAAGTCCCGCAGAAGGGGGTTGGCTACAGCCCTTTCGAACTTTTGTACGGGCATCCTGTAAGGGGACCCCTGTGTTTGGTGAAGGAAGGATGGGAGAGACCTCTCAAAAAGCCTGCAGCCAACATAGTGGACTATGTGCTCGGCCTCCGCTCGCGGATGGCTGAATACATGGAAAGAGCATCTGAAAACCTTAAGGCCAGCCAAGAACTCCAAAAAGCTTGGCATGACCAAAAGGCTGTCTTGACTGTTTACCAGCCCGGACAGAAGGTGTGGGTGTTGGAGCCAGTGGCCCCAGCAGCACTCAAGGACAAATGGTCCGGGCCCTACACCATCCTGGAGAAAAAGGGAGAGGTCACCTACCTGGTCGACCTGGGAACTCCCCGGAGCCCCCACAGGGTGCTTCATGTCAACAGGCTAAAAGCATATGTCGACAGGAAGGACATGAGTTTGCTCATGGCCCTAGATGAGGGACAGGAAGAGGAGAGTGACCCTCTCCCCGACCTGCTCACTCAGAATCCTGACGATGGCTCGGTAGATGGTGTTGTCTTTTGTGGCAGCCTCTCCGAACATCAACAGAGCGACTGTAAACAGGTTCTTCAGTCGTTCAGACATATGTTTTCTCTAACACCCGGTCAGACCGATTGGTGCACCCATGAGGTTGACACTGGTGACAGCTTGCCCGTCAAGAGTAAAATCTACAGGCAGCCTGATCACGTTAGAGACTGCATCAAGAGTGAAGTGCAGAAAATGTTGGAGCTGGGAGTCATTGAACCCTCGGATAGCCCTTGGGCTAGTCCCATAGTTCTAGTGCCGAAACCTCACACCCAGGGTGGTAAGAGAGAGATGAGGTTTTGCGTAGACTACAGGGGTCTCAATGCAGTCACTAAGACTGACGCCCACCCAATACCAAGGGCAGACGAGCTTATCGATAGATTGGCTTCGGCCAACTACTTAAGTACGTTTGACCTGACAGCTGGGTATTGGCAAATCAGGTTAGCTGAGGACGCCAAGCCTAAAACCGCATTTTCAACCCCTGGTGGGCATTATCAGTTCGTGGTGATGCCCTTTGGTCTGAAAAATGCACCTGCCACCTTCCAACGGTTGGTGAATCAAGTCCTTACTGGGCTGGATGACTTCTGTGCGGCGTATCTTGACGATATTGCTGTCTTTAGCTCCACCTGGGAGGATCACCTGGTCCACCTGCGGAAGACGTTAGAGGCACTGCAAGCAGCAGGTCTCACTATCAAGGCCACCGAGTGCCAGATAGGGCAGACACAGGTTGTATACCTGGGCCACCTTGTAGGCGGAGGTCAGGTTCAGCCACTGGAGAGCAAGATACAGTCAATCAGGGACTGGGCTCCTCCAACCACCCAGACTCAGGTTCGAGCTTTCTTGGGCCTGACTGGTTACTATAGGAAGTTTGTCAGGAACTATGGTTCAATTGTGACACCATTAAACGAGCTGACAAGTAAGAAAATGCCAAAAAAAGTTCAGTGGACAGCGAGCTGTCAAAAAGCATTCGATGACCTAAAGCAGGCCATGTGCACGGCGCCTATCCTCAAGAGTCCGGACTACTCCAAACCATTCATTGTCCAAACAGATGCTTCTGAGTTGGGTGTGGGAGCTGTTCTTTCTCAACTGAATTTTGATGGTCAAGACCAGCCCATTGCTTTTATAAGCAGAAGGCTGACCCCTAGAGAGAAGAATTGGTCAGCTATTGAGAGGGAGGCCTTTGCTGTGGTTTGGGCCCTGAAGAAGCTGAGGCCATACTTGTTTGGCACTCACTTCAAAATTCAGACCGACCATAAGCCCCTCTTGTGGCTAAATCAGATGAAGGGTGAAAACCCCAAACTGCTTAGGTGGTCCATTTCCCTACAGGGGATGGACTTTACAGTGGAACATAGACCTGGTACTGATCATGGCAATGCCGATGGGCTCTCCAGATATTTCCACTTAGAACAAGAAGACTCACCTGGTCAAGGTTAGCTTATTGTTCCGACGTTTGGGGGGGGGGTCATGTAGGAGAGTAGGGTCTGCAATCCTATGATCACCCAGATTTTTTGCTTTTGTTTCACTGGTTTACGACTTTCTCTGGCTGTGGGCCTGCTAATCAGACCCACAGCCTGGCTGTTCTCTTTCTAAATTACGATATGTACCCTAGGTGCATTTACCAATTGGTACTGGGCCACCTTATCAGACCCCGTAACGCAGGGCATAGGTGTACCCAGGGCCGCCAGGGGCTGCAGCATGTATTATGCCACCCCTGGCTGGCCTCCTAAATTTGACACAACTGGCTGCATGACAGCTGGGGCGAAGTCGTGTAATCACACTTTGCTTTAGGTATAGTAGCTCTATATCTAACCATACAATGGACACCCGAGTTCCTATCAGTCACTCCTATGGCAGGCCTTAACAATCCTGAAGGCAGAGTGCGTGGGCTCGTGTGAGCTAGGTTCAGGCCCGAGCCGAGCCCGGTTGCAGCTTGCGGAATCAAGACCCAATAGCTGTTCCATGGTAACGCGTACCATATCGGTAACTCCGGTGCCGCGCTATCAAGGCATGTCGAGTAAGGTGTCATACGAATCGGGGTGCTCCCCTCTCACCAATTCTGGCGATGAGGTTAGCATCCCACCCTTCTAGAGGGACACGACATGTACGTAACTGTGAACCCCGGTTAAAGTTAACTGAAGCCTCAGCTCCACAAAATGGATGCTGCCACCACAGACACGAGTCTGACCTCCTGCTGCTGGGAGTCCTTCCAGCGAGGAGCACTTGGACAAAGGGTTTCCTGTCGAGGGCGGTGTTCGCACCGTCCCAGACAGGGTTTGTGTATTCTGGGTAGGTAGGGCTTTGGCGAGAAGGTGACTGCGGAGTGGCACCCCGGTGCTCACTGCGCATCTGCCGGTTAGAACCAGTTCCAGGGGCGACAGCCCTGGCCTGGGGAAAGCCCGGCAGGGGAGAGGGGTGTAACTACCCCCCTTCCTGGTCCCACCCTTAGGGCAGGACCTAGTCATGTACCCACCCCTTTCTTTAGAATAAAGACCGGAGCGGGGACCCTTCCAAATTAGATCATCTTTGATTCAAGAACTACTTTCTACGAAAGGACATTCAAGACTCTTCTCAAGATTTCTCCCTTGTGACTAAGGAGTAGTCACCCTGCATCAGCGGGCACCAACTAAGAACTCTGCGGTTTGCTGTAAGTCCTTCCTCAAGGAATCCGACGGCCCAGCTCGACGAGAACCGGCTTCCCTGGCACCTCTGACCTCTACCCACGTCATCAGCTCAGCTGTGATCTGTGGGTGCGACGAGACCTCGAGGGACCGGCCATCATCAGAACCTGCACGCTCTTAAAAACCAGCACGACCATCGAGGTAACTCTCTGGTGAGTGCTCTGGGGTCCGAGAAGCCCCGACCCTGAGCCGCTCCAGCACAGAAGTGCAGTCTCCCAGCATCTCCACGATCTGCGTGGGGCCCTTCTGCTCGCTGCTCAGCCTGTTGTCTGGTCACTAGCCGCTGGCTTGTGCCCTTCTGTGACGACATCCGAGAATCATCACTGCTGGTCTGGTTGCTCCAGACTGGCCCTTGCTTCCATCTTTGCGAGAAGCACCCCGGACCCTCCTGGTCCACTCAAGATGCCATCTTAGGCCCACCACGTGGCCCTGAGATCTGCCAAGGCTTGTTGCCCCATCCTGGGCCCAGCGACGCCGACAGCATCATCCTTCGTGGGACAGCTCGCACCTCCACCGTGGTCGCCGACAACGCCTCCTGGTCCGTGAGACTGCAGAGCCTAGCGTCGCCCACTCACCTGGTCGAGGTGACGGCCAACCGGTGCCTTCCTGGTACCCTCTGACTACTGGCTAGTAGTACGAACTTGGTCCCCTCTGCTTTCAGGTTTCATCAATCTCCGATCCAGGCTTGGATCTCTACGAACTATTCAGCACTGGTCGCCGGCCAGCAACTCCTTTCTTCCGGCTCCTGGCTCGTCAGCGAAGACCCCGACGCCTGTAAGACTTGTGCAGCCGCAGCCCTCGTGGCTAGGTAACTCGGCATTTCGGTGCCTGCATAGCCTCCTTACTCTAGGGTCCCGAGTCCCTCGCTTCCGACTTGCCTTATCGGGTCCGCCCGAGACCTTAACCTTTCCGTGTCCTCGGACACTTGTTTTTATTGTGCACTTGAAGTATTTGCTAAAGAGATTTGGTTTGTGCTTAGTACCCTGTCCTCATAAAGAGTACAGGGCTGTTGTGATTCTTAATAAATACTGTTTATTTTCATAACACTTGTGTGGTGTCCTTTCACTGGGTGTTCAAGGGGTACATGTGTGGTAAACAGCTGGCTTAACGCGCCCTCTCGAGTCTTTAGCCTTAGACTGCTCGTATCCACGCTACTAGGATAGCTGGTCTATAGGTTGACTTACAACCAAACACCATAAGGGACGTTGGAACGATACATAGCGGTCGCTAGAATAGCGAACGTTGCATATCAGGCCAACTTCTCACATTGGTGAGCAGCGGTTGGGATTTGAGCTTGCTGTTGTTTTGCCACACGTATCCTAAGAATATCTTGTTGAAAGATCGCACAAGTACTGTTAGTACATATAACTAAAAGCTTAGAATACTCTGAGTTCTACTGAACCAGCTGTTGTAGCTCCTCAAGGCTTAGCACACCTTGGCTACAACTCTTAGCAAGGGTACAGTAGGTAAACACGTAGTGTAGGTAGGTGCATCACTTACACCACACTAGAAGCAGTATGTCGGACAAAGGAGGAAACTCTGGGTCTCCCCTTGTGTCAGTTGACCCTCCACAGGTCATCCCTTCAGGATATACTGTGCTGAGCTTCAAGGAGTTAAGACGACTGTGTCACTCCAGGAAGATTCAGCAGGGGTCTAACCCCACAACGTCCTTTCTGATTGGTCTCTTGGAGACTTATGATGCCAGAAGAGCTGAGAAACTTCGTAGCTCTTCTAATCCAGAAGGAGACATGCCTCCCCTCGAGGGAACCCGAGACGATCCTGACCTCATCCACCTCGCAACTGAGAACGAAGATGTGGAGGAGGATGAGGATGAGGATCTCTCTGGGGATGAGGCAGATAAGGGACAGGTAGAAGTCGTCAGACTAAGCAGGTCCAACTTAAGCAAACATGATAGCGGTACTGGGGGACCCCTGGGGCCACTATCAGGTCAGCTTAACATTGGGAATGGACGAGCCAGATCTCTGTCAAGAGACTCTGGCAGATCCCTTCAAACCAATGGCTCTCACAACTCTTCACAAAGAGGGATGACGTCCCCTCAGCGGAGAGTGTACGAAGCTAAGGAAAGGGCAGCTAATCTGAGGATCGAAAGGGAAGAACTTGCCCTAGCCAAAGAAAGGCTTGCCTTTGCGAGAGAGCAACAGTTAAGTGGGGTAGTCCCCACTGGTGGCAGCAATGTACCTAGCAATAGGGAAAGGAGTTTTGATACGAAACACCTTGGTAAGATAGTGCCCCCCTTTAAACAAGGGGACGACATCCACAAATGGATTACTGCTTTGGAGAGGGCCTGCACTGTGCAAGGTGTACCCCAGAGTCAGTGGGCAGCTATCTTGTGGCTCTCCTTTGAAGGAAAAGGAAGAGACAAGCTCCTCACCACAAGGGTGGAGGATGGGAACAATTACCAAATCTTGAAAAGTACACTCGTTGAAGGGTTCGGCCTAACCACTGAGCAGTACAGGGTGCTGTTCAGGGATACCCAGAAAACGCAGTCTCAAGATTGGTCTGATTTTGTCGATTGTGCCACTAAGGCTTTTGAGGGCTGGTTGCTGGGCAGTAAGGTTACTGATTACGAAGGATTGTATAATTTGATGATGAGAGAACAAATTTTAAACAATTGTCAGAACCAGTTGTTGCATCAGCATCTCGTCGACTCGGATCTGACCTCTCCCCAAGAATTGGGAAAGAAGGCAGACAGATGAGTTCGTACGAGAGTTAAACAGAACCAGGGCCAGAATCAAGGTGGTCAGAAGAAAGCAGACCAGAAGGGTAAAGATTCTAAGGGGGAACAAAATGACCAGAAGTCTTCGACAGGTCCCCAACAACCAAAGAGGGTGGGGGTCAGGCTCCCCAAAAGAGGAAAGAAGGCCAATCCAAAAGATGGTGCCAGTACTGCAAAAGTAAATCTCACTGGTTTAGTGAGTGCACCAAGAAAGGAGGAGGGCAGACTCCTGCCACTGCAGCCCCTAAGGCACCTGTGCCCCCTAGTACAGTCAGCAGTGGCAGTGCGCCTCCCAAGGGTTTAGTAGGGTTAACCCTGGGTTCTGAGGGGCGTGACAACTTAGTTAGCACACTCACTCAGGCTGTCCTTGTCAGTACAGGGGACGTGGACGTGTCCCCTGACATAAGTCCCAATACCTTGGGCAAATACCGACAGACGCCTTTCATAAATGGAAAGATGGCTCAGGCCTATAGGGACACTTGTGCCAGCGTCACCATGGTGACGCCTAACTTTGTGGACCCTGGACAGATCATGCCAGGTACAGAATTCCTGGTGACCAATGCCAGCAATGTCACTACCAATCACAGTATGGCAATTGTAGCTTTCTCCTGGGGAGGGGTAACTGGCCAAAAGAAGGTTGTAGTTAGTCCAGACCTCCCAGTGGATTGTTTGTTGGGCAATGATTTGGAGTCGTCACAATGGTCAGAAGTGGAGCACCGGACTCACATGGAAATGTTAGGTTTGCCAGCACATGTGTTCGCTGTGACTAGGTCACAGGTCAGGAAATGCCCCACTGAACAGGTGCTGGATCCTGGAACAACGGACCAGACACCTCCCAAGAAAAAGAGCAGTAGGGTTAAGGCTGCGCCTTCCCCTTTGCCCCAGGTCGAGGATCAAGTCTCAGAGGAGGCTGACCTACAGGAATTGAGGGAAACTGAGCCTAGGGAATTCGAACTTGATCAAGTTGAATTCTTGGGTTCGGGGGGACCCTCAAGGGAAGACCTGGGGAAGGACCAGTTAGACTGCCCTTCTCTTGAACCCCTCAGACAGCAGGCTGCTGCTGAGGCTGCTGGGACCGCCACAGGTACCCACAAGGTATACTGGGAAGATGGACTCCTGTACACTGAATCAAGAGACCCCAAGCCTGGCATGACCAGGAGGCTGGTCGTACCCTTGTCTCAGCGTGGTTTCCTACTTACCTTGGCCCACGAGATTCCCTTAGCAGGTCACTTAGGCCAGACGAAAACGTGGGACAGGCTTGTCTCACACTTTCACTGGCCTCACATGAACGAAGATACCAAGGAGTTTTGCCGCTCCTGTGTCACTTGCCAAGCCAGTGGTAAGTCAGGTGGCACGACAAAGGCCCCCCTTATACCAATGCCTGTGGTGGGGGTGCCCTTTGAACGGGTGGGGATCGACATCGTCGGTCCCATGGAACCACCTACAGCATCAGGGCACAAGTTTATACTGGTGGTAGTGGATCATGCCACCAGGTATCCTGAAGCTATTCCCCTTAGGACCACTACAGCACCTGTTGTGGCAAGAGCCCTCGTTGGAGTGTTCTCCAGAGTGGGCTTCCCTAAGGAGGTCGTCTCCGACAGAGGTGCAAACTTTATGTCGAGCTACTTAACTGCTATGTGGAAGGAATGTGGTGTTAACTACAAGTTCACTACACCCTATCATCCACAATGCAATGGGCTTGTTGAGAGATTCAACAGGACCCTAAAAGGGATGATTCATGGACTACCGGAAAAGCTTCGGCGTAGATGGGACGTCCTGATCCCCTGCCTCTTGTTCGCCTACAGAGAAGTCCCGCAGAAGGGGGTTGGCTACAGCCCTTTCGAACTTTTGTACGGGCATCCTGTAAGGGGACCCCTGTGTTTGGTGAAGGAAGGATGGGAGAGACCTCTCAAAAAGCCTGCAGCCAACATAGTGGACTATGTGCTCGGCCTCCGCTCGCGGATGGCTGAATACATGGAAAGAGCATCTGAAAACCTTAAGGCCAGCCAAGAACTCCAAAAAGCTTGGCATGACCAAAAGGCTGTCTTGACTGTTTACCAGCCCGGACAGAAGGTGTGGGTGTTGGAGCCAGTGGCCCCAGCAGCACTCAAGGACAAATGGTCCGGGCCCTACACCATCCTGGAGAAAAAGGGAGAGGTCACCTACCTGGTCGACCTGGGAACTCCCCGGAGCCCCCACAGGGTGCTTCATGTCAACAGGTTAAAAGCATATGTCGACAGGAAGGACATGAGTTTGCTCATGGCCCTAGATGAGGGACAGGAAGAGGAGAGTGACCCTCTCCCCGACCTGCTCACTCAGAATCCTGACGATGGCTCGGTAGATGGTGTTGTCTTTTGTGGCAGCCTCTCCGAACATCAACAGAGCGACTGTAAACAGGTTCTTCAGTCGTTCAGACATATGTTTTCTCTAACACCCGGTCAGACCGATTGGTGCACCCATGAGGTTGACACTGGTGACAGCTTGCCCGTCAAGAGTAAAATCTACAGGCAGCCTGATCACGTTAGAGACTGCATCAAGAGTGAAGTGCAGAAAATGTTGGAGCTGGGAGTCATTGAACCCTCGGATAGCCCTTGGGCTAGTCCCGTAGTTCTAGTGCCGAAACCTCACACCCAGGGTGGTAAGAGAGAGATGAGGTTTTGCGTAGACTACAGGGGTCTCAATGCAGTCACTAAGACTGACGCCCACCCAATACCAAGGGCAGACGAGCTTATCGATAGATTGGCTTCGGCCAACTACTTAAGTACGTTTGACCTGACAGCTGGGTATTGGCAAATCAGGTTAGCTGAGGACGCCAAGCCTAAAACCGCATTTTCAACCCCTGGTGGGCATTATCAGTTCGTGGTGATGCCCTTTGGTCTGAAAAATGCACCTGCCACCTTCCAACGGTTGGTGAATCAAGTCCTTACTGGGCTGGATGACTTCTGTGCGGCGTATCTTGACGATATTGCTGTCTTTAGCTCCACCTGGGAGGATCACCTGGTCCACCTGCGGAAGACGTTAGAGGCACTGCAAGCAGCAGGTCTCACTATCAAGGCCACCGAGTGCCAGATAGGGCAGACACAGGTTGTATACCTGGGCCACCTTGTAGGCGGAGGTCAGGTTCAGCCACTGGAGAGCAAGATACAGTCAATCAGGGACTGGGCTCCTCCAACCACCCAGACTCAGGTTCGAGCTTTCTTGGGCCTGACTGGTTACTATAGGAAGTTTGTCAGGAACTATGGTTCAATTGTGACACCATTAAACGAGCTGACAAGTAAGAAAATGCCAAAAAAAGTTCAGTGGACAGCGAGCTGTCAAAAAGCATTCGATGACCTAAAGCAGGCCATGTGCACGGCGCCTATCCTCAAGAGTCCGGACTACTCCAAACCATTCATTGTCCAAACAGATGCTTCTGAGTTGGGTGTGGGAGCTGTTCTTTCTCAACTGAATTTTGATGGTCAAGACCAGCCCATTGCTTTTATAAGCAGAAGGCTGACCCCTAGAGAGAAGAATTGGTCAGCTATTGAGAGGGAGGCCTTTGCTGTGGTTTGGGCCCTGAAGAAGCTGAGGCCATACTTGTTTGGCACTCACTTCAAAATTCAGACCGACCATAAGCCCCTCTTGTGGCTAAATCAGATGAAGGGTGAAAACCCCAAACTGCTTAGGTGGTCCATTTCCCTACAGGGGATGGACTTTACAGTGGAACATAGACCTGGTACTGATCATGGCAATGCCGATGGGCTCTCCAGATATTTCCACTTAGAACAAGAAGACTCACCTGGTCAAGGTTAGCTTATTGTTCCGAGGTTTGGGGGGGGGTCATGTAGGAGAGTAGGGTCTGCAATCCTATGATCACCCAGATTTTTTGCTTTTGTTTCACTGGTTTACGACTTTCTCTGGCTGTGGGCCTGCTAATCAGACCCACAGCCTGGCTGTTCTCTTTCTAAATTACGATATGTACCCTAGGTGCATTTACCAATTGGTACTGGGCCACCTTATCAGACCCCGTAACGCAGGGCATAGGTGTACCCAGGGCCGCCAGGGGCTGCAGCATGTATTATGCCACCCCTGGCTGGCCTCCTAAATTTGACACAACTGGCTGCATGACAGCTGGGGCGAAGTCGTGTAATCACACTTTGCTTTAGGTATAGTAGCTCTATATCTAACCATACAATGGACACCCGAGTTCCTATCAGTCACTCCTATGGCAGGCCTTAACAATCCTGAAGGCAGAGTGCGTGGGCTCGTGTGAGCTAGGTTCAGGCCCGAGCCGAGCCCGGTTGCAGCTTGCGGAATCAAGACCCAATAGCTGTTCCATGGTAACGCGTACCATATCGGTAACTCCGGTGCCGCGCTATCAAGGCATGTCGAGTAAGGTGTCATACGAATCGGGGTGCTCCCCTCTCACCAATTCTGGCGATGAGGTTAGCATCCCACCCTTCTAGAGGGACACGACATGTACGTAACTGTGAACCCCGGTTAAAGTTAACTGAAGCCTCAGCTCCACAAAATGGATGCTGCCACCACAGACACGAGTCTGACCTCCTGCTGCTGGGAGTCTTTCCAGCGAGGAGCACTTGGACAAAGGGTTTCCTGTCGAGGGCGGTGTTCGCACCGTCCCAGACAGGGTTTGTGTATTCTGGGTAGGTAGGGCTTTGGCGAGAAGGTGACTGCGGAGTGGCACCCCGGTGCTCACTGCGCATCTGCCGGTTAGAACCAGTTCCAGGGGCGACAGCCCTGGCCTGGGGAAAGCCCGGCAGGGGAGAGGGGTGTAACTACCCCCCTTCCTGGTCCCACCCTTAGGGCAGGACCTAGTCATGTACCCACCCCTTTCTTTAGAATAAAGACCGGAGCGGGGACCCTTCCAAATTAGATCATCTTTGATTCAAGAACTACTTTCTACGAAAGGACATTCAAGACTCTTCTCAAGATTTCTCCCTTGTGACTAAGGAGTAGTCACCCTGCATCAGCGGGCACCAACTAAGAACTCTGCGGTTTGCTGTAAGTCCTTCCTCAAGGAATCCGACGGCCCAGCTCGACGAGAACCGGCTTCCCTGGCACCTCTGACCTCTACCCACGTCATCAGCTCAGCTGTGATCTGTGGGTGCGACGAGACCTCGAGGGACCGGCCATCATCAGAACCTGCACGCTCTTAAAAACCAGCACGACCATCGAGGTAACTCTCTGGTGAGTGCTCTGGGGTCCGAGAAGCCCCGACCCTGAGCCGCTCCAGCACCGAAGTGCAGTCTCCCAGCATCTCCACGATCTGCGTGGGGCCCTTCTGCTCGCTGCTCAGCCTGTTGTCTGGTCACTAGCCGCTGGCTTGTGCCCTTCTATGACGACATCCGAATCATCACTGCTGGTCTGGTTGCTCCAGACTGGCCCTTGCTTCCATCTTTGAGAGAAGCACCCCGGACCCTCCTGGTCCACTCAAGACGCCATCTTAGGCCCACCACGTGGCCCTGAGATCTGCCAAGGCTTGTTGCCCCATCCTGGGCCCAGCGACGCCGACAGCATCATCCTTCGTGGGACAGCTCGCACCTCCACCGTGGTCGCCGACAACGCCTCCTGGTCCGTGAGACTGCAGAGCCTAGCGTCGCCCACTCACCTGGTCGAGGTGACGGCCAACCGGTGCCTTCCTGGTACCCTCTGCTTTCAGGTTTCATCAATCTCCGATCCAGGCTTGGATCTCTACGAACTATTCAGCACTGGTCGCCGGCCAGCAACTCCTTTCTTCCGGCTCCTGGCTCGTCAGCGAAGACCCCGACGCCTGTAAGACTTGTGCAGCCGCAGCCCTCGTGGCTAGGTAACTCGGCATTTCGGTGCCTGCATAGCCTCCTTACTCTAGGGTCCCGAGTCCCTCGCTTCCGACTTGCCTTATCGGGTCCGCCCGAGACCTTAACCTTTCCGTGTCCTCGGACACTTGTTTTTATTGTGCACTTGAAGTATTTGCTAAAGAGATTTGGTTTGTGCTTAGTACCCTGTCCTCATAAAGAGTACAGGGCTGTTGTGATTCTTAATAAATACTGTTTATTTTCATAACACTTGTGTGGTGTCCTTTCACTGGGTGTTCAAGGGGTACATGTGTGGTAAACAGCTGGCTTAACGCGCCCTCTCGAGTCTTTAGCCTTAGACTGCTCGTATCCACGCTACTAGGATAGCTGGTCTATAGGTTGACTTACAACCAAACACCATAAGGGACGTTGGAACGATACATAGCGGTCGCTAGAATAGCGAACGTTGCATATCAGGCCAACTTCTCACAAGCTTGGTGAGTTGGGTGAATGGTTTAAACCTGAAAGGCAATCTCGACCCGAGGGTCGTACCGCTGGGGATTATAAATTCTCTAGGCGTGACATGTTTCTTGCACTTTTGGATGATGGTGTGAAAAGAGAGGACATCGATGGTGAACCTAATAATCGCTTGTGGGAAATGTTTCGTAAGCGTGGTTTGGATCGGAAGGAGGGTGCCCGTCGAGTACGAAAGAATGATTGTGATCGTGGTTCTGATGACAGTGGTGATGAGAGACGTCGTGTGGATGCTGATCGCCGTGATGACCGGCGCTATGAACGTCATGCTTCTCCCCGCCGCGATAATACAAGGGTGAGAGAGGGGGAGAGAGACAGAGGGAGAGATGATCGTGTCTCTAGTAGACGCAGAGATGACAGGAGTTGTTCCCCTGACGTTAGACGTCGGGATGATCGCCACAGGCTTTCTGACCGCAATTCTCAGTTTTTTGAACATGACAATAATCCATTTCGTAATAGAGATGGATATGAACAGGACGTTCTGATCCCGAAGAAAGTTGAAAGCATTTATCCCGATTTATTCTGGTTGGCTGACCACAGTAAAAATGACTAGGAAATAGGTCAAGCTCCAGTACGTAGGTGGGCTCACAGAGACAATAGACCCTATCTAGATATTGACATTTTTTGGAAACATCGTAATATCCAAAGGGCCCGAGCATTGGTAGATACTGGGGCGGAGGCCACTTTAATTCATGGTAAATCTTAGAAATTTAAAGGACAATTTTTCACGATTACTGGTTTGGGTGGAAAAGAGACCCCCGCAGTGCAAACTACTCTTGACATAAAAATTGGCAGACTTCCCGGCAAAGAATATTCTGTCTTAGTTGTGCCACTCCTAGAATACATAATTGGAATTGATATTTTGAAAGGAATGACTTTGCATTTAGATGATGGTTGTTATCAATTTGGAACGAAACATTACATTTCGTCCAGACCCGTACGGGTTGGTCGTTTACGAATGCCCCCCATCCACATTCCCCAGGCTACGAAAGTGGTTTCTCAAAAGCAATACCGTATTCCTGGTGGTCATGAAGAAATTACTGCCACTATTCAGGATTTGGTTGATGCTGGGGTTATAACTCCAATTACTTCTGCTTGGAATAATCCTGTTTGGCCTGTGCGCAAAAGTGATAATTCTTGGCGCATGACTGTTGATTATCGCGAATTGAATAAACACACTCCACATTTGGCTGTTGCAGTGCCAGGCATGGTTACTTTGATTCAGAGAATTCAGAAGCATCCAGGTACATGGTATGCGTCCATTGATATTGCTAATGCTTTCTTTTCAATCCCGATTGCCCCCGAGTGTCAGGAACAATTCAGTTTTACCTGGAATGGACGTCAAATGACGTTCCGGAGTCTTCCTCAAGGTTATGTACATAGTCCTACGATCTGTCACCGGCTGGTGGCGGAGCATTTATCTGAAGTGCCTGTTCATCCCCAAATTCAGGTGTGTCACTATATTGATGACATTTTGATTCAAGGTGAGACGCAAGACCAGGTCCAATCCCATTTAGACCAGATTCTTGACTGTTTACGTGCTAAAGGTTGGGAGATTAATGCCGATAAATTGCAGGGCCCTTCCCAGAATGTTAAATTTTTAGGAATTAATTGGCATGAAGGTCACAGAGAGGTGATCCCGCAGGTGAAACGTAAAATTTTGGATTTTGCTGTTCCATGGAACAGAAAGGAGACTCAATGTTTCATTGGCCTATTTGGTTTTTGGCATCAGCACATTCCCCATTTGAGTCAGATTTTGGCCCCATTGTATCGAGTCACCCGTAAAAAGAATGCATTTGAATGGGGTGAACCACAACAGAATGCTTTTAATTTGGCGAAAGAAGCAATTCAGTATGCCTTGGATTTGTGGCCTGTGAGCGAGGGTGATGTTGATTTGAATGTTTCTGTGGATGGTCTGTATGCCAATTGGAGTTTATGGCAGAAGCAAGGCAGACAAAAAGTGCCGTTAGGTTTTTGGACCAAGAAATTACCTGAGGCTGGTGAGCGTTATACACCATTTGAGAAACAATTGCTTGCATGTTATTGGGCTCTGGTGGATACCGAGCAATTGACCCTGGGTCATACTGTGATTTTGAGACCTGAAATTCCTATCATGCAGTGGGTGTTGAGTTCGCCGAAGTCCCATCGAATTGGACACGCTCAAGAGGCGAGTGTGATTAAGTGGAAATGGTACATCCAGGACAGGGCGCGTGTGGGTCCGAAGGGTGTGGCTGTATTGCATGAACGAGTGGCGCAGGCGCCCTCGAATGACACTGCAGATGAATGTTCTGTGCCTATGGTTCAGGAATCTCCTGTCAGATGGGGTAAGCCATTTGATGATTTGTCCGCGGAGGACAGAAAACATGTGTGGTTTACAGATGGTTCAGCGAAATTCATTGGTGAAAAACGGCATTGGAAATCAGTTTCTTATAATCCGATCACACAAAAGTTATTGAGCACAACTGGTGAAGGAAAGAGTAGTCAATATGCTGAGTTATACGCAGTTTACCAAGTTTTGAAACAAGAATTACCTGGCACATGTCATATTTTCACTGATTCCTGGTCCACAGCTAATGGACTGGCGATCTGGTTACCAACTTGGCATTCTCATAATTGGGAATTGCATTCAAAAGAACTGTGGGGAAAAGAATTATGGCAAGAAATTTGGGAATTACTCCCACAGAGTACTGTGACAATCTTTCATGTGGATGCTCATACCCCAATCGACTCCCTTGACAAATTCTTTCATAACATTGCAGATGAAAAGTCTAAAATTTCTGAGGCAGTGGTGGACATGCAGGATTCTGATTTGGCAGGATTGGCGAAATGGGCCCACCAAAAAGCAGGACATTTTGGAGAGAGAGCCACTAGCAGGTGGGCTTCCGATCGAGGAATTCATATTCCCTTAAATTTGATTAAAGATGTTATTCTGCATTGTCCTATCTGTCAGCATGCTAAAAAACGATCAGTGCCCCATATTGTTAAAGGCCATTTGCATCGAGGAAAAATGCCCGCTCAAATTTGGCAAATTGATTATATTGGTCCGCTCCCTATGAGCAGAAATTGCCAGTATATTTGCACAGCTGTTGATACTTTTAGTGGCCTGTTGGTCGCTTTCCCTTGTAAACAAGCTACCCAAGTTAATACCATTAAAACTCTTGAATTACTCATACTGTACTAAGGTGTCCCATTCCAAATTCAATCTGATAATGCATCCCACTTCCGTGGAAGATTGGTGCAGGAATTCTGTGTGGAAAATAACATTGAATGGATTTTTCATATTCCATATTATCCACAGGCCTCGGGCCTCATTGAACGCATGAATGGCTTGTTGAAAGAACAGTTGCGTAAATTGACTAATGACCACTATACAAATTGGAAAGATTTTTTGCTTCAAGCATTATTGATTTTAAATAATCGCCCTTTGTTGCATGCTGAATCTCCTTTAATGCGTTTGTTTCCTCCTACTTTTGATGCAAAACCTAATTCGATGTCTCATACTGTTATCTATTGGGAAATTACCCCCGGAGCTTTGGCTCCATGCAGAGCGACCCCAGGTTCCGCAGGCTTGGACCTGCATGCTATGAATGATGCACTTTTGAAAAGTAGAGACCGAATCATTGTCGAAACTGGCATTGGTGTCTGTATACCTGCCGGTAGCTTTGGATTGATTGCCCCTAGATCGGGCCTTGCCTTGAAAGGTATTCAAGTTCTTGGAGGAGTAATTGACAGCGATTATCAGGGAGAGATTAAGGTTCTCCTGCTTAATAGCAGTGAGCTTGACTTATCGATCAAGAAATCTGACCGTGTTGCTCAGTTGCTGATTTTGCCTGTTTTCAGTGGTGAGATTAAGAAAGGCACTGCCCCGACTTTGCTAACGATGCGAGGTCAAAAAGGGTTTGGTTCTTCGGACAACCCTGGCGCCAAAATTTGGGTGCAATCGCCTAAACATCCTCCTGAACAGGCTGAAATTATTGCGACCGGTCATGACAACACCATTTTGGTGATGAAACCAGGGAAAGATAGCTGGGAAGCTGTCCCAGCTGACAAATGTTATTTGCGAGAGTGATTAAGGCCTGTGTTTGTATTCTTTCAGATCATTCTCTGGACTGCTGCTGCAGGATGTGCCGGCGTTGGACTCCTTTTGGTCTGCTACGCCGGGAGAGAAGAGGACCCACCGACTTCGGTTGATTGGAGAACCCGAGTTCCGCGTTGCTTCGCTGCGTGGGACACCTCATCCAATTTTTGGATAACCCTTGCGAAAAGGGTTACGAACTCTCCTCATTTCTGTCTCACCCCTATGAGATCCGTGACTGATATTTTAGCGACCTGTTTGGTTGCTGTCCCCGCCTCCACTGAAACTTTACGACACATTTTCAACATTTCGAGTGCCCGTCCTAATATTATTTTGGGCGATTTTCCCGCCCATGAATTTTGCCCTTTATGTTCTGCCCTTTCTGACTCTGCCCTTCCGATTCCTTCCCAGATTACTACATATAACATTACACAGGGCGATTTGTGTTTTATTTTCACTTGTGATCCTAAGGCGATTTCAGAATGCCTGCGTTTGAAATTACGAGCTGCCACGACTTTTTCTGCTCATCAACGATTGCTTTGTTTACGAAGACTTCCAAATTCATGTACTTCTGTTAAAAATAATATGACATGTAAAAGTTTATTAGTTGTTCCTAGCTATTATCGTCCTATGTTATTACCTAATGGTTGGCTCTTTTCCTGCGGGAATACTTCTTGGCCCTATATTCCCGCTAATGTTACCGGAGGTCCGTGTGCTATCACTAGATTAAGTTTATTAATGTTTTCCTCACACCCTGGTTCCCATTCCCGTGTGGTACGAGACTCTATGACATTACAAGAAGACTGTGATTCCACTGTACACCTTTACTCTAAATCGGAGTATCTTAGTTTAGCTTTTTCTATTATTGGTGTCCCAGCATTAGCTGTTTATAATGCTAAAACAATTGGCAAGATGGCATGCTGGATGGTTAAATCCATTAATCAGACCTCGACTGTATTATCTGACTTATTATTAGATGCCCAGGGTGAACGACGAGCCATTTTACAAAATCGCGCTGCGATTGACTATTTGTTGTTAAAACATGGACATGACTGTTCTGACTTTGAGGGCCTCTGCTGTTTTAATTTGTCTGACCATTCTAAATCAATCCAAGCCCATATTCACAAACTCCACGATTTGACTGCAGAAGTTAGACAACATATTGATCAGGGCTGGTTCGACTGGCTCTTTAATTGGTTGCCAGACTTACATTCTTTACGACAAGTTTTAGGGGGTATTATAATTTTTATTTGTATTTTGGTAGCTATTTGCTGCTTTATCCAGTGCATTCCCTCTTTATTGCAGTTTTGTAGATTTGGTAGGAAGAATAAATCAGTTAATTTTGTTTCTTATTATTCCTCCACGGATGTTAGTTCAATATAGAATCTGGCTAATAGACTGGAGTCAAGGGTGAAATGTAATAACCGACTTTTCCGACCCTTTTTAGAAGGAGGATGATGGATAATGATTCCAGCCTATTACCCTTATAGTATAGGGATTAGGACTATAAGTAGGACCTATCCATAAGGCACAGTAGTGCATTTTCGTACCCTTTTCCTTAGATCAGGGCTTATAAGCTAAAGCTAGGGGATAGATATATAAGTATTAGTGATGATCCGTCCTTTTGTAAGAGTATTAGTACATTTTCTATGTAGCCATGCATATTTTGGGCCTTGCAGGCCCTAAACGGGACAGACTCCATCTTGCTCTCTGCCTGGTAGCTGGAGAGGCTTTTCTAGGTTAAATGTAATGTTTTAGTTTCAAGGTGTTGTTCGCTTGGAGAGAACCGGTTCAGGCTGGCCCTTCTCCTGTGTGGCCGTACCGGCCACACAGGAGGAGGAATCGCTATCGTCCATAAGAAATCAATCCGCATCTCAACCAGCTCAGACGTTTAATCTCGCCAACTCCGAACACCTCCACTTCCAGATCCACATCGACCCCAAGACCACACTCAGAGGCACCCTCCTTTACAGACCTCCAGGACCCCGCGCACAATTTAGTGAGGACATCACGGAATTCATCACTCCACACGCGCTCCCTTCCAAAGATTACATCCTTCTGGGAGACCTCAACTTTCACCTTGAAAAGCACAACGACCGCAACTCCACCACCCTTTTGGACAACCTCCCCAACCTCGGACTTAAACAACTTGTCACTTCACCCACCCACATCGCAGGTCATACACTCGACCCTATCTTCACCTCCAGCAATCATGTCTCCTTCAGTCACACCACGAATCTCCTTTGGACTGACCACATCTGCGTTCACTTTACCTACAACAAGCCCAAACCCAACAACTACCCCCAACCAACTCTGCAAAGAAACTGGAACAAAATCACCATCGACCAGATCTCCTCATCGCTTCTTCTTAACCCCCCAGCCCACTCCTCAAATCCCGATCAAGCCGCCTCCAACCTCACCCTATGGTTATCCAACAGCGCCAACATCCTAGCACCACTGAAAAAACGACAAAACAAACTCGGCAGCAAGAAGGCCTCCTGGTTCAACGATGATCTTAAGAAATCCAAGAAACTCTGCCGCTCCCTTGAGAAGGCCTGGAAAAAAGATCCAACCACCAGCACCAAGGAAGCCTTCAAAAACGCCACCCGCTTACACCACCAACTTATCCGAAAAGCCAAGAAAGCCGCTTTCAAGGACCAACTAGATAACAACGCCCACAACAGCAAAGAACTATTCAATATCGTCAAGGAATTTACCAATCCCACGGCCAACTCCAACGACATCACCCCCTCCCAAGCCCTCTGCGACTCCCTAGCCTCATTCTTCCACAACAAAATCGCAGACATCCACAACAGCTTCGACAACCAACCCGAAGACCAACCCACCCAACCCCTTGCAGGACCCCCACCTCCCTTGAACACCCTCAACGACTGGAACCCAATCTCCACTGAGGACACCATCCGCCTGATGAACTCCATCCACTCAGGATCCCCAACTGACCCATGCCCTCACCACATCTTCAACAAAGCAGACTCCATCATAGCACCACACCTCCGAGATGTCATCAACTGCTCCTTCAACTCCGCCACCTTCCCGGAAAGCTGGAAACATGCCGAACTCAGCGCCCTCCTGAAGAAACCCACAGCTGACCCCACCGAACTCAAAAACTACCGCCCCATCTCGCTCCTTCCATTCCCG
Source organism: Lissotriton vulgaris (assembly GCF_964263255.1). Classification (NCBI taxonomy): domain Eukaryota; kingdom Metazoa; phylum Chordata; class Amphibia; order Caudata; family Salamandridae; genus Lissotriton; species Lissotriton vulgaris. The sequence goes on along the minus strand of NW_028241413.1, from coordinate 186,808 downwards.
GCCAAAGTCATCGAGAAAGTGGTCAACAACCAGCTCGCCGCCTTCTTTGAAACAAACAAATCCCTCGACTCCTCACAATCCGGCTTCCGAGCCAAACACAGCACTGAAACCGCCCTCATCGCAGCAACAGACGACATTCGAACTCTCCTGGACAATGGAGACACAGTCGCCCTCATCCTCCTTGACCTCTCCGCAGCCTTCGACACAGTCTGCCATAGCACCCTTCTACAGCGCCTCAAAAACATCGGAATACAAGGAAAAGCATTGGAATGGATCACCTCGTTCCTCACCGGAAGAACCCAGAGAGTCCGCCTCGCTCCATTCATCTCAGAGGCCACTGAAGTCATCTGCGGCGTACCCCAAGGATCCTCACTCAGTCCCACCCTCTTCAACGTATACATGAGCCCCCTCGCGGCCATCGCACGCCAACACAACCTCAACATCATCTCCTACGCGGATGACACTCAACTGATCCTTTCACTCACCAATGACCCTAGCACCGCCAAAACTAACCTACACGAAGGAATGAAAGAAGTAGCCGAATGGATGAAACACAGCCGTCTGAAACTGAACTCAGATAAAACAGAAGTCCTTATCTTAGGCACCTCCCCCTCTGCCTGGGACGACTCTTGGTGGCCAGAAGCCCTTGGAAAAGCACCCATCCCGATGGACCACGCACGGAACCTGGGCGTCATCCTGGATTCCTCACTTTCAATGAATAGACAAGTCAACACCGTCTCTTCATCCTGCTTCAACATTCTTCGCATGCTCACAAAAACATTTAGTTGGATCCCCACCGAAACTAGGAAAACGGTCACCCACGCTCTGGTCACGAGCCGACTGGACTACGGAAACACCCTATACGCCGGTACTACCGCTAAACTCCAGAAAAAACTCCAACGAATACAGAACGCTTCAGCCAGGCTCATATTAGACATCCCGCGCAAAGAACACATCTCTGGTCACCTGAAAAACCTCCACTGGCTCCCCGTCAATAAGAGGATCACTTTCCGGCTCCTAACCCAAGCACACAAAGCACTCTACGAAATCGGACCAGAATGCCTCAACACACGACTGTCCTTCTACACCCCCTCACGCCAGCTACGATCATCCAACCAAGCCCTGGCCACTGTACCTCGCATCAACAAAACCACCATGGGAGGTAGATCCTTTTCCTACCTGGCAGCTAAAACCTGGAACTCACTTCCCACTCACCTTCGCCTTACTCAGAACCACCTAGCATTCAGAAAGCAACTTAAAACGTGGATATTTGACCAGTAATTCCCCACCCCTCTTCAAGCGCCTTGAGACCCTCTGGGTATGTAGCGCGCTATATAAATTTTCTGACTTGACTTGACTTGACTTATCGAAAGACTGTATTTTTCTCCACTCCGAAGACACAACTTCAGGCTGGCCAGCTGGGAACGTGTCCTTGGTACGGGGAGGTACAAGAATTTGGTGGGCGGCAGGTTACTGGCCGTAACTTTCCATGAAGGGACAGCTTCCATATTAGTGAAAGTGTTAGGCAATGAGTCAGTCAGTCCGTAGGCGGCAGCTAGCCGTTAGCATCTATGCCCTTAATTATTTCTGCGGCAGACAATCGCCATTTTGAAGTCTGAGAAAAGATTGTAAACCGAGACTCTCTGAGAACGAGAGAGAGAGAGAGAGAGAGACGGTAGCTAATAACGAGCAAGGTTCCAGTGACTTGGAGGGAAGCAGAGGAGGTTGAGCCTAGCGGTGCAGACGTGTACTTGTGACGGCTGAGGTGGACCCCCGAGACGAGCCAAGACACAGAGAGAGACGAGACGAGAACCTAGATGACTGCCGAGTCCAAACTTCATATTAACCAGGTGATATCTGCCCCTTCCCTTGCGAAGCGCGCACCTTAACCTCTACTTTTTCTTTGCAGCATATATACGTATAGACATATATATATATCGTATAGCATTGTGTTTATTTCTTTTACTGTAATAAATGCCCCCATTTTTGGTGACCCGACATGTGCCTTGTATTCTTGTTCGATCATAGTAATCTAGTTCTCCTAGTCAGGCGTTGTTTGCATGAACGGATGTGAATCCCGGTCAGGTAAGGAGTGACTGAATAAGTAGGGAGGCAGGGAACAGTTGATGTCAAGAACAGAAGGCACATATTATGATTCGAACACTATACTAATTTCCATTGCCGTAGTTTTACCCTGAATAGATAATTACAGATTTCATCCCTGAGGATTCATAGGAAAGTGATCGTCGTTGGTACACGGCGTTAATGAGAGCACCTAAGGATAGGTGTGTAGGTCTGCCGGATTGTAGACCGTGTGTAAATGAGAGCACCGGAGGGATACGGTGCGGAGGCCTGCCAGATTGTAGGCCGTGTGTGAGTGAGAGCACCCAAGATTGAGGGGTGTGTAGGTCTGCTGGATTGCAGACCGGGTATAAAGGAGAGCACTGGGACTGCAGGCCCACGTGTGTAGACGCGCCGGATCGCGTGTCAAGTGAATAAAGTGCGAAATGGTACATTATCAGACCTGCCCCAGGGTAGACTAGTCTGGGCTTATGTGGCCGCGAGACTAATAGGTGTGAATAGGATATTGTAGAACCAATGCTTGTTTTTTGCTATTTTCCCCATCCTTAGGTACGAGATGTTATACATATGACTATATCCATTGTAAATATGTTCTAAGGAGGGAGTTGTTTACGTTCCGGCTGGATTAGAGGGGCTCCTAGGAGCGGATTCCATCTGGTCCAAAAATCTGGTCGGTACAGGCGTCTGTGTCGGTGGGTGGTTTTTGGGAGAGAGTGGAGGTCAGCTGGTCTTCCGTGACTTTGCTCCAGCAGCGGCAAGGCAGATGTTGGGTGTGGTGGTGCGTGGTAGGTTTCTTGAATGTGAAGTGTATGCACCGGTGGTCTGTCCAGTTGAGTTTGGTGGTGTGGTTGAAGGCGACGTGGGTGCTTGAGGAGAAGACGGGGTCAAGCGTGTGGCCGGCGGCATGGGTGGGTTAGGTGACGAGTTGTCAGAGGCTGAGGTTGGCGAGGTTGTCGATCAGGATGGCGGAGTTGGCGTCATTGTTGTTCTCGAGGTGGAAGTTCAGGTCCCCGAGGAGGATGTAGTCCGTGGAGGCGAGTGCGTGGGTGCTGGCGACGTCGGCAATGGAGTCGCTGAAGAGAGCCCGGGGTCCAGGAGGTCTGTAGATGAATGTTCCTCTGAGGGTGGTGTTGGGGTCGGTGTGGATTCGGAAGTAAAGGTGTGCAGCGAAGTTGAGGGAGATCGTCTGCGAAGGTGTGGACCTGGAGGGTGGACTTGCCGACGATGGCTATCCCTCCTCCCATCCCGTTGGTGTGGTCTCTGTGGGAGATCTTGTAGCCATCCGGGATAGCTATGGTGATGTCAGGTGCTGAGGAGTCGTTCCACCAGGTCTCGGTCAGGAAGGCCACGTCTAGCGCTGTGTTGTCGTGCAGGTCCCAGAGTTCGATGGCATGTTTGCGTACGGAGCTGCTGTTGAGGAGTATGCAGCAAAGGTGGTTGGGTCCGGTCCGTGGTGGTTTGGTGGGTCTGTCGCATGTGAAGTTGCAGATGTGGCAGGAAAAGGGTCAGTGGGTGCATTTCGGGGCGGCCTTAAAGCAGTGGTGGTCTCTGCCGGTGTTCAGAGCATGGACGGTGTTGGCGTCGTATCAGAGTCTGGCGTTGTGGCGTGTGTGGGGTCCAGGGGAGACAGGAAAACACAGGCCAGGAGATGGTTTCAGTCCCTTCATCCCTCTTGGCAGAACTTCATGGCATGTTAAAGGATTATAAGGCCATGTTTTCTTAAGCTCCTCCTCCTGCTTCCTCTTTCTCTGCAGTACAGACTGTACCTGCATCATCAGCTTCTATGATGGTTTCTCTGGGAGCACCATCCCAGGTACTTTCACAGCCGCAGACACCTGGCCCAAGTGTACCTCCAGTGGTCAAGGATGTTCAGGATGATTCCTCGGACGAGGATCAGGGTGATGGCAACAGGTCTAACCAAGGTTTAGAGTGGGATGATTATGTGATTAAGGATCCAGCGTCACCTACTCCAGACCCAGTGGATTCTCCCCCGGCGGACATTGGGGGATTTCACAAGCTAATGGAGAGAGCCTCCTGTAGATTCAAACTGCCAATGCCTTCTGTTCAAACAGAGTGCTTCCTCTATGATTTTAAGGAACCCTACAGGAAAGTAATCCAGTCCATTCCCATTGTCAGCCATATCTGGGACGAGGGGTTAAAGGCAATGAAGAACCCAGCTATGGTGGTTCTGGTTTTGCCACGCCTGGAAAAGAAGTACAAGGCCCCTGAGGATAGTCCGGCATCTTTGATTGGTCAGCCGAAACCGAATTCAGTAATATCGCAGATGGCGCAGAGAAAGTCACGTAATCCTTCTGCACCACTGACACCTCCTCCTGATAAAGAGGGCAGGCGCCTTGATGATGCGGGGAAGAGATTTTCCCCTATGGTAAGTCTTCTGGTATGAGCAGCGAATTCGTTGGTGATCCTTGGCAGAATGACCACCAAATGTGGTGCGATCTATCACCATATTTGGACCAATTTACCCAGGAGTCCAAGGCGAAGGCCAAGAAGATCCTGCAGGAGGGAGAGGCTACATTGGCAGAGGTGATAGACTGCGCCATGGATATTGCCACTACTGCTGACCGTTCTCTGGCAGGCGCAGTGATTCTTCGTTGCCAAGGATGGCTCATGGCGACATGGTTCAGGCCGGATGTCCAAAACACGATCCTGGACCTCCCATTTGATGGTGAGGCATTGTTTGGCAAGCATATCGACGATGCCCTCCAGGACATAAAAAGGGATACGGAGACGGCTAGATCTCTTGGTACTCTTCAGTATCGGAAGGTTCCTTTCTGAGGGGCCAGTGGAAAGAGTACTACTTTCAACAGAGGTTCGTACCAACAACAACGGTATTCTTCTTATGGGTCAACGCCTCAATCATATCGGCAACCTTACCAGCAGAAACAAGGCCAGACCTCGTCTTTCTCTAGGTCCAACGCTAGAGGAAAGCAGAATCTCCAGGGGCGTGATTCTTCCAAGAGGCAATAGCGGCATTCTGGCTCTGTCTGCTGTACCCACCTCCTCATCAACATCTGTGGGAGGCAGGGTGTCTTAATACCTCCACAAGTGGAAATGGATAACATCAGACCGTTGGGTGCTCAACATCATTCAAGAGGGCCATACACTGGAGTTTACTCACTTACAACCTTCCAAGCCCCTTGCTGCCATGCCTTCAAAACATCTGCGTCTCTTGCAGCTCGAAGTTTTTCAGATGCTCCTCAAGGGAGCTGTAGAGCTGGTTGCCCTTTCTCAAAAAGGGGAAGATTTCTATTCCAGGTGTTTCCTGCTGAAGAAGACGTTGGAGAAATGGCGCCCCATTTGGGAGCTAAACACATATCTCATATCTCAATCCTTTTGGATGGTCTCTCTCCAGAATATCTTACGTCTCCTCAACCTGGGAGATTTCATGGCCACTCTCCATCTCGAAGATGTGTATTTTCACATACCCATTCATCCAGCCCACACAAGTTTTCTTCGAATCACAGTAGCCAAGAGCCATTTCCATTTCAAAGTTTTACCTTTCGGACTTCGTTCTGCCCCAAGGATCTTTACCAAGGTGCTGGCACCGGTGGCAGGTTTCCTAAGGAAACAGCATTTTCTAGGTCCTCCCATACCTGGACGACTGGTTACTGAAGGCCTCGTCCAGGGGGGCAGTGGAGGACACGATCAAGGCATGTACAACCCTGTTCAGGAATCTGGGCCTCACTCTAAAAAGGGAGAAGTTGTCTCTCTTCCCATCCAGGACAGCACAGTTCTTGGGGGCTATCCTGGACACGACTCTCAGCAAGGCTTCTCCATCCTTTGAAAGGCAAGAAAAACTGAGGTCCATGGCTCATTTGTTGAGAAAAAGAAAGTGTCTTTCAGTACGCCATTACAAATCCCTTCTAGGAGTGATTTCTTCATGCATTCCTCTGATACCCCACTGCAGATTGCGGATGCGATCGCTTCAGCATCAACTAGACATGCAATGGCAGCAAGTTCACGGCTTGTTCAAGGACAAGGTGGTGATTACTGCTGCAATGAGAAAGGTAGCCTTGTGGTGGACAAAGGAAGAGAACGTATCCCAAGGTCTATCCTTCGTAAGCAATCCAGCTCCTCAAGTGGTAACAACAGATATCTCGCTGGAGGGCTGGGGTGTGGTGCTTCAGGACATATATGTAAGCGGGCATTGTTTGCCCCGGCAAGCCTTCTTCACATCAACCTCCTGGAGCTCAGAGCGACCCGTCTGGCGTTGCAAGAATTTCTTTCACGATTGCAGGGTTTAGCGGTTCTCGTCCGCACGGACAACACCACGGTCATGCACTACATAAACAAGGAATGGGGTATCAAATCTCATCTGTTGTCAAGGGAGGCCAAGAAATTTGGGAATGTGCGATCCTACACGGAATATCGCTACAAGCAGACACCTACCAGGAGTACAAAACGAAAAGGCGGACAGGCTCAGCAGTTTTTCGTCATTCAGCCACGAATGGGAACAAAACCAGACAGTCTTGGAGGAAATTTTCCATCAGTGTAGCAAACCCTCAAAAGATCTCCTTGCCACCCCGGTGAACAGTAAATGCCAGTTTTACGCAAGCAGGCTACACCATTGAGGATCGCCGGGGAATGTGCTTTTGATAGCTTGGTCAAGAGCATTTGTATATGCCTTTCCCCCATTCCTTTGATTCCAAGTTTGTTCAAGAAGATCAAGATGGAACCGTGCAGGATGATCCTAATAGCTCCAGCTTGGCCGAGGCAATTTTGGTTCAAGGAGCTTCACCTCCTTTCTCTGGCCCCTCCACTTCCTTTGCGGGTGATCCTCGTTCCTTAAACCTGTCAGCATGGCTCCTGAGCATCGAGAGTACCTAAACCTTCATCTCTCGGATGAAATAAGAGATATTCTCTCTCTCAGGCTCGAGCTCCATCCACTAACAAGACTTACCGTTTGAAATGGAAACAATTTTGCATATGGTGCCAGAAAAAAGGTGTCGATCCTTTCTCATCTCAGCCTCATCAGGTTCTTCCTTATCTCCTGTCCTTGGCTAAGGCAGGATTGGCTCAATCATCCATAAAGGTTCATTTAGCAGCAGTTTCTCGCTACAGACGCACTGCATCTGGACAATCCTCTCGTGGAAACCGGCACTCCTTCTTGCTCTCACTTCTGCAAGACGTATTGGAGAATTGCAAGCTCCCACACTACAGGAACCTTTTCTCTAATTCAAAAGAAATACAGTAATTTTAAGGACTAATCCAAGGTTCATACCAAAAGTGCCTTCAGACTTTCATCTAAACGAGCAGTGATTCTCAAGGCTTTCTTTCCTCAACCTTCCACGCCGGTGGAAAGGACACTTCATTCACTGGATGTGCAGCGGTGCTTGAAATTTTATCTGAACCGCACTAAAGGATTTCAAAAATCTTCTCAATTATACATCGCATTTAGTGCTCCCTGCAAAGGCTTACCCTTGTCTAAGCAGGGTATTGCTAGATGGATCTTCGTGCCATACAGTATTGTCACTCTGCAGTGGGCAAGCCTCTAGTAGGCAGAGTTAGAGCACACTCGACAAAGTCCATGGCTTCCTCTACGGTATCTTTGCGGGAGTTCAGATTAAAGACATTTGAAGGGCTGCAACTTGGAGCAGCACGCACACCTTCAAGAGGCATTACTGCCTGGATTCCTCTGCACAAGAAGACACGTCTATAGGCCAGGCAGTCCTGAAGAACCTCTTCCATTGAGTGGTGAGCTTAACTTTCTTCCCTCCTTCCTTTTCCTACTGTTTTTACATTTACATTTACATTTTGCTTGGTTTTCTTTATTTGATTACACTGTTGATTCAGGTAAAAAAAAAGAAAAAAAGAGGTAATTGGAGAAAGAGAGGACAAAGAGGGAGCAAAATGTGCTCTCTGACTGCTATCTACTCTGATACAAGCTATGGGAATCTATGAAAGTTCCAATACTGGAGTAAGAAAACAAGTTACTTACCTGTAACTTTGGTTCTCCAGTATTGGTAACTTTCATAGATTCCCATGTGCCCACCCTCCTCCCCTGGGAAAGCTCAGCCTCAGCAAGTTTGGTTATACTGTTACACAATGGCTACGAAAAACTGAGGCTCTGAGGTACTCTCAGGAGAGTTGTATGGGATGAGGCTAATCTGATTGGCTGTTGCTTTGGTCTATTTTGCAAAAAGAGGTAGATATGCTACAAAATAGAATGAGGCCTAGGCCTTTTTCTTTCTCTTTTGTACCTACTGCTATGGTATTTTGTTACCGAGACTCCCATTCCGACGACGGGCTATGGGAATCTATGAAAGTTACCAATACCGGAGAACCAAAGTTACAGGTAAGTAACTTGTTTTCTTCTGGCAGCAGGTGGGTCATGTATTCTCTCAGAGATTGGGGATAGATTCACCTGTTAGGGTCATGGAAATTATGATTGGTTTTGTGAATACGAATCATAGACTTACCCGGTTATCTTTAATACTACTGGTAAATTACCCAGATATGGATTGCTCCAAAACCCCCCCTCTATAAGCGACTGGTGGATGTTAGTTAGGGAAACGTAAAAAATGGAACACACACTGGCAAAAGTAAGGGGTACTCGCTCTATGATAAAATTAAATGCAATATGGGGGCTTTTATTTTAGAAACAGGCCTATGTGATTGTAATTCGGTTTGATTTTGATATTTGGTAGGTTTTGGCAATTGCTTACTGCTTAATGATGTATGTCATCCTGTTTTGAATTCTTGTGCTATGTTTTTTTGGATGTTTTTTCTATGTAATTATGCACTGAGTTTGTTGCCCTATTGTTGACAAACAAAAATTGTTTACAAAAAAGGAAGAGTGCACAGGTGTCCTCTGCCCCCCATTCCAGGAAGAGTGCACAGGTGTCCTCCTGTCACCCTCCACCCCCTGTCCTGGGGAGAGTACACAGGTGTCCTCTGCGCCCCCACCCTCCCATGGGGGTAGTGCAAAGGTGTCCTCTGAGGCCCCCTGTCCCTGCGAGGGTGCACAGATGGATTCTGGGCCCCCCTGCCCCTGGGAGAGTACACATGTGTACTCTGGGGCCACAGGTGTCCTCTGGGGCACCCTGTCCTTGAGAGAGTGCACAGGTGTCCTCTGGGGCCCGTCCTGCCTTGGGGGTAGTGCAAAGGTGTCCTCTGGGGCCCCCTTCCCCGGGGAAAGTGCACAGGTGTCCTCTGGGGCCTAACCCTGCCATGGGGGTAGTGCAAAGGTGTCCACTGGGGCCACAGGTGTCCTCTGGGGCACCCTGTCCTTGAGAGAGTGCACAGGTGTCCTCTGGGGCCCGTCCTGCCTTGGGGGTAGTGCAAAGGTGCCCTCTGGGGCCCCCTTTCCCTGGGAAAGTGCACAGGTGTCCTCTGGGGCCTAACCCTGCCATGGGGGTAGTGCAAAGGTGTCCACTGGGGTCCCTGTCCCTGGGAGAGTTCACAGGTGCCCTCCGGGGCCCCTGTCCCTGGGTGAGTGCACAGGTGCCCTCTGGGGCCCCCTGTTCTTGGTAGTGTGGACAGGTGTCATCTGGGGCCCCCTGTCCTAGGAGAGTACACAGGTGTCCTCTGTAGACCCCCTGTCCCTGGGAGAGTGCACAGGTGTCCTCTGGGGACCCCTGTCCTGGAGAGAGTGCACAGGTAGCCTCTGGGGCCCCCCGTCTTTGGGAGATTGCACAGGTATCCTCTGATGCCCCCTGTCCCTGGGAGAGTACACAGGCGTCCTCTGGGGCCCCCTGTCCTGGGGAGAATTCACAGGTGTCCCGCCCCCCTCTGTCCTATGGAGCATGTACAGGTGTCCTCTGGGGCCCCTGTCCCTGGGAGAGTGCATAGGTGTCCTCGGGGCCACCCCTGTCTCGGGGAGAGTGCGCAGGTTTCCCGCTCCCCCTAAGTCCTTTGGAGCGTGCACAGGTGTCCTCTGAGGCCCCCTGACCCTCAGAGAGTGCACGCATGTCCTCTGGGGCCCCCTGTCCCTGGGAGAGTGCACAGGTGTCCTCTGAGACCCCCTGTCCTAGGGAGAGTGCACAGGTGTCCTCTGGGGCCCCCTGTCCTGGGAAGAGTGCACAGGTGTCCCACCCCCCTCTGTCCTGTGGAGCGTTCACAGGTGTCCTCTGTGGCCCCCTGACCCTCAGAGAGTGCACACATGTCCTCTGGGGCCCCCTGTCCCTGGGAGAGTGCACAAGTGTCCTCTGAGACCCCCTGTCCTAGGGAGAGTGCACAGGTGTCCTCTGGGGCGCCCTGTCCTGGGGAGAGTGCACAGGTGTCCCACCCCCCTCTGTCCTGTGGAGCGTTCACAGGTGTCCTCTGGGGCCCCCTGTCCTAGGGAGAGTGCACAGGTTTCCTCCGGGGACCCCTGTCCCTGGGAGAGTGCACAGGTGTCCTCTGGGGCCCCCTGTCTTATGGACAGTGCACAGGTGTCCTCTGGGGCCCCCTGTCCTTGGGAGAGTGCACAGGTGTCCTGCCCCCTCTGTCCTGTGGAGCGTGCACAGGTGTCCTCTGGGGCCCCCTGTCCTAGGGAGAGTGCACAGGTGTCCTCTGGGGCCCCCTGTCCTAGGGAGAGTGCACAGGTGTCCTCTGAGACCCCTTGTCCTAGGGATAGTGCACAGTTGTCCTCTGGGGCCCCCTGTCCTAGGGAGAGTGCACAGGTGTCCCCTCCATCCTGCCCTGGAGGTAGTGCACATACATTGGTGTCCTCTGGGGCCAGGGCCTCTGTTACCACTGGCCACTGATTACCTCCCGCTGATAAATTCGCTTGTCTTGGTTAATAGGTGAGTTCTTTCCACGAGCAGCTGAGAGTGGTCAGTGCCAGAGTTCATGACCTCAGGTATGTAATGTGAATACAACTTGTGAAACTGTCCATGTGCAGCGTTGCTTGGAGTAAGATAATGCCTAACTGAGCCTGAGGAGAGCGAGAATTCAGAATGAACAAAGTGAGTGTGTTAGTAGACATCAATGATCCGCAAACAATGTAATTGTACTATTGCTGACTCAACAATTCTTTTAAACTTGACAAACCTTGGTCTCAGATCCGGATGTATAACGTTAGAACGCATACATTGACAACGCGTACCTTTACAACGCGTTCGTAACAACGAAAGTTGTTACCACGCATTGCGCTGGGGGGCGCAAAATTGATTAATTTAATTTACTATTCCAACACCAGTCCCCGTGGATAGTAGGGAAGGTGTTGGGATAGTAAATTAAATCATTTACTATCCTTGAGCGCCCCCCAGTGCAATGCGTGGTAACAACTTTCGTTGTTACGCCCGCGTTGTAAAGGTATTCCGTGGTAATGCTTGCGTTCTAAACGCTGCATACCCTAAGATCCTCGCTCTTGTCTTTAATATACTCATATGTAACGTTGACAGGTTTTCTTGTTTCTCTGTCTGTTCAACTCGAGTTAAAATATGTCCTTCAGTGTTTTGCAACTTTTTTCCCTATTTTAAACAGTTTTTCAGACCTGCTCTGTTGTAACATAAATTGTATTATTTTTTCCTGTCTGTGATGTTTATGAAGGAAGGAACAGAGCTGGACTGTATCTGTGCAAGGCCACTTGCTCTGGCTAACAAAGGTTGCACATGTTGGGGCTTATTTATGGGATTTCGGCATAGATGAAGGCAAGAAGCCACTTCGCTGCGCTGCACGATGCCAAAGTGAAAGGTCAGAAATACACCATATTTATGCAATAGGGTGCATGCCTGTCTTTTCTCCTGGCGCTGGAGCCATTGTAGACATCTTGCACCATGATGCAAGGGTGCCTCCATTGCAGACAGGAATTTTTTGTGCCAGAAGGGGCACCTTCCTGCACAAAAACAATCCTACCTGGCATTTTCCTCTTTCTATGTGTGCTGCAGAATGCAGCGCACATGGAAAGAGGAAACAAAGAGGGAAAAAAACCTATTTCTCCTTGTTACCCCTCACCTCAGGAGGTGTACGCATCTGGCACTTCACCAGGTTTACATAATTTTGTAAATCTGGGGCAGCGTCAAACGTAACGCCCATGGAATGCCTCCAGGGTGCTGAGTAATTGGACGCAGCGATTTGCTCTGTGTCACCTTACTCATGATTTATGAGCCACTCAAAGCTGTGCAGTTTGGCTTTGCGTGGCTTCATAAATCTGATTCAGGACCCTGCGTCATACGTGCACCACTTTGTATGGTCAAATGTAACGCAGGGCTCCCATAATTTCAAATGTGCCATTGTTTGCTTTTGACCTGGTGCCAAGGGCAAAGCTATGGGAATGTTTATTAAAACTGGGTATGCCAGTAGAATTGGTGAGGCTTCTGGTAAACTTACATGCCCACACATATGCACAGGTTCGCTGGGGTAAGCCAGGTGAGGTGACTGCCAGATTTGATGTCTTAAAGGGTGTCAGACAAGGGTGTGTATGGGCCCCTACTTTTTTTTCCTTATTTATCGATGGGGTCTTAAAATATTTCACATACTACCCAACAGATGAACCGACCCTGGCTGGCATGAAAATCCCTCTGCTCATGTTCGCGGACGACACGCTCCTAATATCCAAAATGAAGCAGGGGCTTCAGTCAGCCCTGTCTCGGTTTGAGCTGTTTTGCCGCGAGCATGAGCTAGAGGTTAATGTGGGCAAGACCAAGTTTATAGTTCTCTGGGGGAGGAGCCCAATTAAAGCCAGGGTAACAATGGGAGGCGCTACCATTGAACAGACATCAGTTTTTACTTATCTTGGGGTCACCTTTAGTGATAATCTAAGCTGGAAACCCCAGATAGACCTACGTACTTTAAAGCCTGCTCAATTAGGAGGATCCCTCCTTAAAGAACATAGATGCTCCCTAACAAAACCTATGACCCCCCTCATGAAGATCTATGGCTCCAAAATGTTGCCAGCTCTGTTGTATGGTGCAGAGCTTTGGGGTTACAGTAATCTGGATCCCCTTAAAGTGGCCCAAAACAAATTCCTCAGAACAGCTGCAGGTCTTCCGCAGTCTACACCCCGTATCCCCCTACTTTACGACCTAGGGTGCCAACCGGTTGAGGATGTTGCGCGCTGCAGACCACTGGCGTGTTGGCGGCGCTTGTGCACTACGCCTGAATTATCTCTTTATGCTAAAGCCCTGTCGGAAGTTAGAAACCTCCAGGGTTCCTACAGGATAGGTTGGTTAACCGACCTTAGAACAACACTGACTGATATGTGGTTGGGGAAGCTCTGGTTAAATCCCGATACAGTTACTTTTCCCCCGAAAAAGTTGTTGAGAGATCTATACTGGGGATGGGCCGCTTCTAAAAGGCATGCATCATTGATCGGTGGCTCACTGACGGCATCATTCATGTCTGTGAAGGACGTCTGTCTCCTTGAAGATTACTGGAATACTATTACCAGGCCTTTGGATCACAAGCTGTTCCATCAGCTTAGGGTTGGTACACTACCTCTACGGGGTTTAACGAAGTCCTGGGTCAATAGTGGTATTGGTCATTGCCCATTTTGTATAGAGTCGGCAGAAACGGTTGACCACTTTCTCTTCGTTTGCCCTGTGTACCAAGCCCCAAGACATAAGTGGTTACGCCCAGTTTGTAGGGCACTGGGTACACGATCGGCAAAGACAGCTAGCAGAATTCTGAAGTCCGACACCTTATTGTTGGTGGTTATTAAAAACAAAAATGCAGGCAAGCCGAAAAAAAATGGAGGAAACACAAGACCGAGGAAACAAGAGCGGTCTTCCATCAAGCTCAATCTCAATACTATAAAAACATCAGACAGGCTAGGAAAAACCGTCTTCTGCAACAACTAGAAGAAGCTACTAACTGTCCTAAAGAGCTTTTTAAAATCCTCCAAAATTTTGTCAAACCCGCCGCATGTGAAAGCTCGGAAGAATTCTCACAGACCCTATGCGACGAGATATCATCCTTCTTTGAGAGTAAAATCAATACCATATATGAAAAAATAGTGGCTGCCAATAATAGTACGAATGGCACTAACAGGATCACACCTTCAAACCTGCCTAAAGATAAAAACAGTGCAAGCCCCATATCACACTTTCCCCTCATTGAAAGTGCTGACCTCCCTCATCTCATTACTCACATCAAATCAGGGTCTCCAAACGACCTCCTTCCTGCTAAGATGGTTCCCCCCCTGATCCCTCTCCTGGGCCCCTTCATACAGAATGTCATCAATACATCTCTTACAAAAGGACAAGTCCCAGCAGACTGGAAGAGGGCGGTGGTAAACCCAATACGCAAGAAAGCTGCTTCCCCATGGACCGACCTTTCTAACCTGCGTCCTATTTCACTCTTACCTTACATCAGTAAGATAGCCGAGAAGCATGTGAACACTTACTTGTCACAACACCTAGAAGCGACGGAGGGCCTGGACTACTCCCAATCTGGTTTCAGGCCAAACCACAGCACCGAATCTGCCCTCCAAACAGTGACCAATAACATCAGAATGGCACTGGATGGGGGCAATTCTATGATTCTGGTGCTGCTGGATCTCTCCGCCGCTTTCGATACGGTGTCTCACAAAGTACTTCTTGAGCGACTAAAAGACGTAGGTCTGGAGGGTATGGCACTGGCATGGATGGAAAGCTTTCTGTCAGGACGCTCTCAAGAGGTTAGGCTGGGCTCCCACAAATCCATCCACAGGGAGCTCAATAAGGGAGTGCCACAGGCCTCTTGCTTAAGCCCTACACTTTTCAACGTGTATGTGGCCCCCCTAGCCAACCTAGCTAGAACATTTGGGTTTACACCAGTGTCGTACGCTGACGACACCCAACTCCTCTTTCCCTTTAAAGAACTGACACCTGCGATAAAAAAATCTTTCGCAGAGGGAATGAGAGCAATATCTGCTTGGATGTCAGCAAACTGTCTCCAATGCAATATAGGAAAAACGGAGGTCATGCTGTTTGGACAAGCTGTAACACATTGGACACCGGATTGGTGGCCCCTGGAATTAGGTCCTGTTCCCAGTCCCAAAAACACAGTGAGAAACCTAGGAGTGTTATTAGACCAAACACTTACCTACAAGGACCACGTAAACCAGGTGGCGAGCACCTGCTTCCGAGCCATCGGAATGCTAAGGAGAGTGTTTCCCTACCTGCCAGACTGCCATAGAAAAACACTAGTGCAGGCATTAGTTATCAGCAGAGTGGATTACTGCAATGGCCTTCTTCTGGGAGCAAATGAAGGGCAACTCAAAAAACTGCAGGTAATCCAGAACACGGCAGCTAGGATTGTCCTCAACGTCCCCCCCAGGACTCCCTCCCTCCCACTGCTGACTAAACTCCATTGGCTACCAGTGAGGAAGCGAGTGCACTTCAAGACCTTATGCACAATCCACAAAAGTGTGATAGGCAAAGGCCCTAAATATCTCACCAACATCTTCCTGCCATACGCCCCTGGGCGAACCCTGCGCTCTGGTAGCCAGCAGCTTCTGCAGGTGCCTAGAATAAAAAGGGCCAGACAAGGAGGGCGAGCCCTGGCCTATCTTGGACCAAAGCTTTGGAACTCCCTACCCCTTGAGATGAGATCATTGACCAACCATCTGACCTTTCGTAAGGTCCTAAAAACATACTTATTTCCCCAGTAACTGATCCCCCTCTCTCAAAACGCACCATACAACTCTTCACTACCATCTAAGGCTATTCTCACTGGTAAAGCGCGGAGATACCCCTCCGGGGGTCTAGTCTTGCGCTATAGAAGAATATAAAATAAATAAATAAAATATTGGGGTTGCTAAATTTACTAGTTGGGCCTGGATCTTGCGGTCTAGGTTGATCAATTCCCTACCAAATACTTCCTAATCTGCCGATCGGGCACGTGTCTGATGTACTGGGGAATGCCATACTGTTCAATAATTGTCATTTTTTATACTGGTTTTTATTATGTATGAAGTCTTGTTTTTTGTAATTTTTTTATCTTGTTCTTAATGTATATTAATTTATAGGAGCCAAACCGAAATAGCAACTTTGTCCATCCCCACCCAAGAAATGTGTGTTCCTGAATGTACTGATGACTTAAAGGTTATTAATCTGTCAAATAAAGTACTTGACGAATATGAACTGGCTGTTTTGAGTAAGGGTCTTAGCTTCTGCCCAGCACAATATGGTGATATGACTGATGTACATGTTGATCTTTTTAAGTTTGTTAGAATGTTAAAACTAAAGGATTTCTTCTCACGCCAAACACCTAAGGTTCCATCACAGAGAGAGGTTATTCCACCAGTACCACACACAGTGGCAGACATTCGCACGACCCTATTACTATACAACTTAGATGAAGATCAGGAACAGGATATGTCCACAATGTTAAGGAATCTAGCAATAGAGCAGGATTATAGTATGGAAAGCCATCTTAAATGCAGGTCCACATTCACTCCCACCTTTAATTACCATCCCAACATTGATACCTTTTATGAAAGGGTGTCTGCTGACCTGTATAAACTTGAAGACACCGGAGTACTCTCTACCATTCCTAACCACAACATTTCCTCCTATCAACGACAGGCCCTTGAAAGACTCAAAGCTGATAAAACCATTGTCATCAAGGAGGCAGATAAAGGCGGGAATGTTGTGGTCATGAATCTGGGTGATTATATGTCTGAAATTGACCGACAACTTAGCGACACAAGTTTCTACAAACGTATTCCTCATAATCCTATAAATGGAGTAACGTGTATCAATCAATCAATCAATCAATCAGTGACACTTATAAAGCGCGCTACATACCCGTAGGGTCTCAAGGCGCTGGGGGGGGGGGGTGCCACTACTGCTCGAACAGCCAGGTCTTCAGCTTCTTCCTGAAGGAGAGGTGGTCTTGGGTCAGGCGCAGGTCGGACGGGAGGGAGTTCCAGGTCTTGGCGGCCAGGTAGGAGAAGGACCTTCCTCCTGTAGTCGCTCTTCGGATGCGGGGGACGGCGGCGAGGGCGTGGTTGGCTGATCGGAGGTGGCGTTTGGGAGCGTAGAAGTTGACTCGGCTGTTGAGGTAGCTCGGGCCTTGGTCGTGTAGGGCTTTGTGTGCGTGGGTGAGGAGGCGGAAGGTGATTCTCTTGTTGACGGGGAGCCAGTGAAGGTCTCTCAGATGTCCGGAGATGTGGCTGGATCGTGGGATGTCGAGGATGAGTCTGGCTGAGGCGTTTTGGATCCGCTGGAGTCTCTTCTGGAGCTTGGCGGTGGTCCCGGCGTAGAGGGCGTTGCCGTAGTCCAGTCGGCTGGTGACGAGGGCCTGGGTGACGGTCTTCCTGGTCTCTGTGGGGATCCACCAGAAGATCTTCCGTAGCATGCGTAGGATGTTGAAGCACGCCGAGGAGACGCTGTTGACTTGCCTGGTCATGGAGAGGGAGGAGTCCAGGATGAAGCCCAGGTTTCGTGCATGGTCTGTCGGTTTGGGTGCGGTGCCCAGGGCGGGAGGCCACCAGGAGTCGTCCCAGGCGGAGGGTGAGGAGCCCAGGATGAGGACCTCCGTCTTGTCCGAGTTCAGTTTGAGGCGGCTGGTCGTCATCCACTCGGCTACCTCTTTCATCCCTTCGTGCAGGTTGGCTCTGGCGGCGGCGGGGTCGTTGGTCAGGGAGAGGATCAGCTGGGTGTCGTCGGCGTAGGAGATTATGCTGAGGTGGTGTTTGCGTACGATTGCCGCGAGGGGGCTCATGTAGACGTTGAAGAGGGTGGGGCTCAGGGATGATCCTTGGGGGACGCCGCAGATGACTTCGGAGGCCTCTGACTTGTACGGTGGTAGGCGGACTCGCTGTGTATGATAACAGCTAAACTACTAGAATGGAAAGAAACGGGTCTTCTATCTGAAGACGAACTTAAATATCTTAGGGTAATTAAACCACGTTTTCCATGCATATATATCCTGCCCAAAGTCCACAAGGGGGGGGCATTCCCACCGGGACGTCCGATCATCTCTGGAATTGGGTCCCCCACAGAGAAAATCTCAGAGTTTGTGGATCTCCATTTACAGAAACATGTCATGAACCTTCCATCATATGTCAAAGACAGCAAGGACATCCTAGCAAAGCTTAACAACTTTCAGTGGTCAGAGGAACTCTCATTCGTCACATTTGACGTTGAAAGCCTATACACTTGTATCCACAGAGACATGGGCATTGAGGCACTGCAATCGTTTCTGGATAGGGAACCAGCTGACAAGCATGATTTTAACAACATGTTACTGGACATGACTGATATCCTTCTCAGTAACAATTATTTCCTACATGACTCTACCTGGTATCACCAGACCCGTGGCACAGCCATGGGTTCAAAGGCAGCACCATCGTACGCGTGCCTGTTCATGGGTCACTTTGAGAGGGTACATGCCTGGAACAAACGTGCCTCCCCCTGGACCGAACACATTGTGTTCTGGGGGAGGTACATTGACGACATCATCATGTTGTGGTCAGGATCGGTGGAATCCTTGCTGCAGTTCCATGCGTATCTTAACATCAACAAACACAACGTGAAACTAACCATGACACATAGCAAGGAAACCATTAACTTTCTAGACATCTGCTTTTACGTCACGGATGGGGTGGTACACAGTAAATTATACAGGAAGGAAACTTCATGCAACTCTGTACTGCACGCAGACAGCGCCCACCCTCGCGCTGTAATCGAAAACATACCGTATGGCGAGATGGTAAGACTGCGCAGAAACTGTAGCGAGGAACACACTTATGCCCAAAACCTGGTTAGTGCAAAAAACAGGTTTCTCAAAAGAGGGTATAAACAAAAGGTTGTGGACACAGCCATACAGAAAGCGAAGACCCTTTGCAGGGAAGATACTATAAACACAACATCTAATGCAAGACAACATAAAGAAACTGACCGCAGTATCACCTTTACAACTCAATACAATGCCAACAGTAACCGAATTCACAATGTATTGAGGAAACATTGGGAGATACTGCAAAGTGCCTCTGGGTTACGAGACCTAATACCTAACAGATTGCCCATCTCATACAGAAAAGGCAGATCCCTTAGAGATGACTTATGCCACAGCTATGTCACCAACCCACGTGAGTCATGGTTTCCATCAAAACCCTCTGGCTTTTACACATGCGGGTCATGTATTGTCTGTGACTCAGGCTTAAATAAAACGACCAGCTTCACTTATAACACCTCGAAAAACTATAAAATCAACAGCTTTATCAATTGTAACACGACTCACGTGATATATGTTTTAGGGTGTAGCTGTAACATCATTTACGTGGGGAGCACCATCCGCCCTCTGAAATCAAGAATACAGGAACACAGAAGGGCAATCATTAATAAGGACAAACGCTACCCAGTAAGCTCACACTATGATGAGAAACATCCAAATGACACCTCTTTCTGGTTCCATGGTATTGACCACATACCACAGGATAAAAGAGGGGGTGACCGTGAACTAGCTGTTAGACAAAGGGAAGCTAAATGGATTTGCCGCCTGCGGGCGACACAAAGGGGACACAACACAGACAAGGAATTACATTATTTCTTGATATAATCTCCTCCCCAGCATAACAAACTTCCCTGTCTCTATACCTGCAACCTAAAATTAGAGGTTTAGCTTCCATTAGAACATAGGGGTTTTTCAATGAAACCAGGTTGAACAAATGGAGGGATACTATGTTGCTCTGTAAGATACAAATTGCTGTAACACCTTTTCCTCCATGTTTCTCCTATATATATATTTTTTTCCTTTTTTACAGGTACAATATTGATTTCTCCTATGAAGTTATAACCTCTTGTTTAGAAATATAAATTCTTCACACATTCTGTAACCCCTTTACACTGTAACTCTTGTGCATAGTATAACTCTTGTACAACTGTTTTCAATACTGCCCTTTTTTTGTAACACCTGTTATCTTTGGTAATGTTTGTATAGCAACATCTACTACATCCTGTATCCTTTGATATGATGCATTTGATTGTTCACCCCGGACATTTTTTACTGATAAGACATCTCACCATACCTAACACTTTTGCTGTCTCTCTATGCACTTATCGGTGGGTATCGACCTCTTAATACCCATTAACTCGTGCTGGCACGTACATTCACCAACTACAATCTGATCGTTTTCTTAATTGTAAACATGGATGGCCTTCCATCATATACTCACCAACAACTAGTGTGGACTAACCCTTGTCAAATAACAATGCCTTGGCGCTGGTTCTTTTTGCTCCATGCAGGCATTTTTTACCAACAATCGCCTAGCACCACAACAGATTGCTCCTTATGTTCCATTAACATCAGTTGCAAACAACATGGATCTGCACAGTTGATCTGTCTACTTAAGTGTCTGACTTTTCATTATTGGCTATTCTTCACTTTTATGACATCAAACGCCCCTCGTACAGACCTACTATATTTAAACAGTAGCAGCCGCAAATAGCACAGACTTTTACTTTTTATTTTGGTGCTCATGTAACTGACTTGCGGTGAGGCACTATGGCGGTTAATTTTTTCTTTATATCGAAACAACAAGTTTCATATTCAATCTCAATTTCGTCTGAATAATATTCGTCAATAAAATGCATTGACTTTTACACTTGATCTTTCTACTTAAGTGATTGATTTGTTGGATTACTAAAGACTGTACCGCCGGCAGCACACTAAGATGGCCGCCACATTAGTACTAAGTTTCCGCTGCTTTTTGGCTTTGTCTGAGCGCGACGTCATGTGACCACTTTCTAGCCATGAAGCACCGGGCTTCAAATATGGCGTCCGACGTATCACCGGTGCATCCAGCATTCCACGAGGAGGAGCGGAGGAAAACGGGGGTCATAGGTAAGCGACATTGCTAGGTAGTTCTAAACTCTCGCAAACGCGCGTTTTTAAGTATATCCACACAAGACTTAAATCTTATGTCTTTGATTATTTACAGGCTCCGTTTGCGTCAACTCGCTATTTCAATACCCCTACTGAAGTCGGATACTTCATCGAGTACTCGGAACCCCCCCCCTTTTTTGCTTTTGGATTTCCCTCGAGGTATAATTTCTGCCATTTGGGAGATGGGCAGATAAGTGGGGGAACTAACAAATCGGGGCGAGGCTAGCTGTTCAGTATTGGCCATTTGCTATCTGGATATCCTTGATATTACTGCTTTAATGCTAACGCTCATTTAGACAATGCTTGCGGCTGTAAAACATTTGTTGCATCGCAACCTTTCTCTGTTAATTTCAATTAGATGCACGCTGCCCATATCAGTAGGACAGTTATCTAATGCAGCGTAGCTTCATTACTCTGCATAACTCATATGAGGGGGCCCAAACAGATGATTATAAATGGGGGCACCCCTTGGGGATTAAAAGACACACTTTGATCTACGTTACTCGCATACATGGGCCAAAATTCTTTCTTTTAAAACTTAGGACTACGAATTCAAGGATGCCCTTTTCTATCTCAATACTTATAGGACTAACATCTATATATATTTTTTTTATATAAAGGGGCCCGGAACTTTCTTCTTCGTTTGACTTATACAAGTTACAGTGATCAGAAACACCGGGGGGACTTGGATCAGTATTCCACTTGGAAAGAAGCACAAAGCAGCTTGCAGGTATTATAGACCCCTGGCTGTAATATAACCATCCAAAATGGACCTTTGGAATTGCCACTTTGATCACCACCTATGATTTTTATTAAAAGAAGGCATCATTTGGTTTTTAATAAAAAGATAAGAAACTTAGATTCCTTAAGTCCTTCAATTCTCATATTGTAAATATATAGAAGTGAGGTTTATCATAGCGACACTTCTTGAAGGCATCATTTGGTTTTTTAATAAAAAGATAAGAAACTTAGACCTCTTAAGTCCTTCAATTTTCATATAGCAAATATATAGAAGTGAGGTTTATCATAGCGACACTTCTTGTCTACTCTCCCCTCCCAGCGTCATTATAAACAGGATCCCCTTGTTCCCGCAAGGACAATTGGATTTATTTAATATAATATTTTTTTCTCACCTTTTGTATAATACTCTCATTATAGGCACACTTTGTGACCTTCCGTGACCGGCTTACATACGGTTCTCAAAGAAGCACGACCGCTATAAACTGTCTATACATGGTGAGCGACAGCAGTTTTTCTAACCTTCCCTTTGCGTATTTCAGTGGCACTTGGACTCGGGCACTTTGGGTAATATCTTCTCACCATGAACCTTTTTTCATCCTGGTTTTCACCTGTCGGCTTTGGACTCTAGGCCTGAACACAGGGTAGTTGGATCATATTCTTTCACCCTTGACTTCTTTTCTCCATGCTGGGACTAAGGGTTTTTGATTCTCATCTCTTTCCCTTTCTCTTTCCGTGTTCACATTTGTCTGCATGACTTGAACACTTGCACGTCTCGGATGTCTAATTCTCCAACAGGCATGGTGTCATGTTTTTAATCAGGACCAAACTTTTCGGCCTGTGCTGGCCCTGTGATCGCATAGTACCGGTGAGGGGGTATATGCTTTCACTAGGTTATTTCAAACTTAAATCTGTCACTTAGGAGATTTATAACTTGGTCAATAATTTTTGGATCTATGGGTGTGCACTTCAATGTAATTTGGTTTGGACTATTGCCCTTACGGGTGAAGGTCTTTTTAATACGTGTTAAATATTTATACTTGTTAATGTATCTTTGCAGCCCTGATGAAATTCCCAAGGCACGAATGGGAATGAAACGCGTTGGCTGTGCCGCTGTACATGAAAATAAATAACACTTTTTTAAATAAGAACTGAAGATCTGAAACTCCTTTTGGACTCTTATAATCATTGACTTCATTGTGTGCGCCTCTCTGCTCTTATACATATATTAATTTATTGTTTTAACCATAGTACACAAACACATTCATATTTGCGAATTTGCACTGTAGGATAATGAACCCATATCTAAATGGTTGTTTTTAGGGGTTGGGACTGTTTTATATGGTTGATTTGTGTAGTATGTCTTTTATGATGAAATATCAAAATTAAGACTTTTTTGAATTGCTATCCGTTAGTTTTTATGGGATAGCAAATTCACTGCTTATCATAAATGCAGGATTTTCTTTTTATTTTCCATGTGATGAATTTTCTCTTTTACCATTGGCTATTGTGATGCAAATTTTCTTTCACGCTATGTTGAGAGTGCGATTTCTCTGTTTGACAAGTTATATACCACACTGTTTCTGGGATGTGAGCCATTTCTTTACCCTTTGATAATTCTCATTTATTTGTTTTTTGAGATTATTTATTTGAATTGACTAGTAACTATTGTTGCCTTCTGTTATGATTTTGAATATTGTCCCGTGTGGGTATTCAAGTGTGGATTTTCCTATGTGGGTTTTCTTGTAATCCAATGTCCTCATCCGTTGACCTTCACGTGACCCGATTCGTCTTATCAGCTCTTTTAATAGTAAAAAGCACTGACAGAAGCTCAGAGAGCTCAGCGAGTTAAACGCTCGCTGCTGAGATCTGCTTGTAATCTTCAGATCAAATTTCTAAATTTTGCAGGGGGGACTCAACTTTTCATCCTTGCAAGCAGTACTGATGTTTGTGAATTATCAGTTCCACTCTTGGTTCCTTATGGTTCTGGGGGCCACGGAGGGTGCCCCTTCTTCCCATCCTTCCTGACACCCCCTCAGCTACCAAATCAAAACATTCAGCCCCAGTCAAGAGATCTGGGTTAAATCCATCAATATTTTGCTCACCATGCCACCCCAGTTTAGAACTGGCCATATGCAAATCAGTTTTGACCCTGTGTCTCAGGGGAACAGGCCAGCCCGAACTGCCAAGCCAGGTCCTCCCAGGACGGGAAACAAGCATCCTACGACAGGTTTCGGGGTTTCACCCATCTTCAGCCAGGATAGCTTGATTCCAGTGGCACAGTGAGCCCAGGACCCATGTCTGGGCGTACCTGGTGCACTTAGGGCGAGAAAGCAAAAGACACACAATTGATGGACGGAATGCAGAACAAATCAAAAAATGTACCCCCAGTCAAGAGATCAGGGTTAAATCCATCATAAGGTTTTGCGCTCAAGAAAAGCAAGGGTGTAACCACCTCCATTATGAATTACAGCGATCTTTTCACAGTGGAAATGAGGGGAAAGCACGCTTTCTTAGCCTTGACCATGCCCACAAAGTTAGGCAGATAAATGTGTAACAGAAGTGGAGCTTCAACTCGGGCACCCGCTTTCCTCATATCTGTGAGTGCTTCCTGTTGAGGTTTAATTTTTGTGACAGGAGCATTGTGCCAGGATGAATCCTTCCCTGCATATTTAGCCAAGAAGAGGCCACTGTTCTGTGCAATACCTGTACTCGACTGGAGTGCTTTCTGATAGCTAATCATAAGTGTTCTTTCAATGGGTAAACTTATAGTGCATCTCCTACACTACAGCTGTGTGAAGGACCAAAGGAAATGTCTCCAGTGGCCTGGTGTGTCTGTTACTTTGCCACCGAGTGGGAAGCGCGCTGGTGTGCTTTCAGTAAGCTGTTCATTCTTGTGGGAAAAGGGCGGGAAGAAGTTGCATTCCGCTAATGTATATGGGGCGGGGCCAAACAGGTAGTGCTTCTCTGAAAGTTTACATGCCTGTTATAAAAGGTCAAACAAAGGGACCCTTGTCTGGGCATTGTCTGCCAACTTACGGTGAAGAAAGCAAACACATGGAGAAGATGGATGGAGTTTTGACATTTTTCAGACACTCTTCCCCCAGTCAGAGATCTGGATTGAATCCATCATCATCCTTTTGCTCACTTCGCCACCCCAGTTGAGCCCCAGCTATATGCAAAATGGATACTGTCCAGCCCAAACTGCAAGTCAGGTCTTTGCTGGACCGGAAACAAGCATCCTGAGACTGGTTTTGGGATAACACCCCACATCAAGTTAGCCATTGTGTTTTTAATTCTAATAAAGAATTTGTCAAACTGCTCTAGGTTTTGATCTGATGCTTGGATAAGAATGTTCCCATTGTTGTGAAGGAATCTGCTGAGATTAACTTTGAAGACTGGTGAGGGACTAATGGACAATCCAAAACCGTGAGGTGTTTTCTTTAGTGGTTTGGCACAGAGCATGCACTTGAAGGTTCTTCTGTTTGTGAAAAAGGTTAGGTCGTTAATGACGATGCCTTTAAACGTACAGAAATATTCATCTGAGATAAGTGTTTCTGGGTGCCTTTTGAGTAGATTATGTTTAAAGTTCTTAGCAGCATTTTCTGTTAAGTTAGAAGTTAGGCAACCTTAAAGGCATTATGACCCACACGGGAGAGCTGGTTTTCATTGGGGTTAAGGAGCTTTGGAGCCATGGTGGAAAGAGAGAACAACAAAACTAGCTAAAAGCTGAGGTGGGGGTTTGCAAGAGCTAACTGTGGGCACAACTCATGATGCTGAATTATTTGATTCTATTCAGACTAGTAGTAGTTACATGAAAATGACTAGAAAGTGAATAGGGGCCTGGCAGGTGGAGCAAGCACAAGTCGCTGTGAAGACGTCTCAGAGAGAGAGACTCTCTCCACCCGTCCCCCGACAGAGCTGACTTGCCATACAAAAAAGTTACAGGTACAAGTCACTTATAACAAGTCATTGTGCTATTAAGCACAAGTAAGAAGAAGGGTAAGTGCATTACTTACCTACGCATGTGAGGAAACAGTACATTTGCAACCACTTGGTCTGAATAAAGGCCAATGACCCGGCTGGGCACCCAAGGGCTGAAACATGTCGACCACTCACGTTTTTAAGCAGGTGCTATAGAACAGTGACTCTTTCATTCACCCACCACCTCTCTTTTTAAGCTTTGCAACACAATAAAAACTAGCCCTAATAGATGGAGGTAATTTTAAACGCACTTCACTCCCACCCTCAGCATGCCTGATCACTACTGTGAATACCACCTCCAGGTGGAGGAAAGCATAACAAATGACCCAATGATGATGCTTTTCACGTAATAATCCTTGTGGAAATTGAGATATACTGCACCTACAACTTTCACGTAAATGTGTTCATGCTCTGCCAGTGAGTTCCTCCCAGAATGATGGAATGTTGGGGTCAGAGAATACAGTTGGAGACGGGCTGAGCAACATGCTGGCTGCCTAGGTGGGGCTAGTCCTGGACTGAACATCTGGACATGTAACCTGTACAATAAACGAGTTGTCTCAAGAACCTACGTCTGCTACCTCTCAAGATCAAGTGGGAATAGCTGGTAACCTACTATCAAAGAAGCAACATCTGCATCTACAGCTGCATATAATCAACTAACTGGCACACCTCAGCTCCACCAGTAACCCTACATCGGTCGCCCTCTACCCAACAGTGCCAGCTCCTGTCTCAACTGCAGCTCAAGTCTCTGCAGGCTGTTCCTACAGTGTCCGTTTCAATTGCAGCTCAAGTCTGTGCCTGCTGTTCTTACAGCGTCTGTTTCAGCTACAGCCCAAGCCAGCTCCTGCTGTGCTTACAGAGCCTCGACACGGAAGTTGATCAGCTGCTGCCTCTGTTTGTGTCTCCAGTGAGGTGCTTCTGTTTCTGCGCAAACTTGTTCTCTGCATGCGCCTTACAAAATCAAGTTGGCTTGGTACACGTTTTCCTTTGCATACTGGTTGTCACTGGTTGTGCTTCGGTCAGTCACCAGGCCATTACTTACCACATCCTTTCTCAGGATCCAGAAAGGCACCACATTTCACAATACTTACCCAAGAAAGGAATAGACACTGACATCATATAAGACCATTGCCGAGGAGCTCGCAAATAACAACAAGCCACAACACCTCCCCATCCGAGAGGGTACGCAGCAAATCACAACACCTCCCCATCCGAGAGGGTCCACAGCGCATGCTCCTCCTAGCAATGTAATTTAGACATCCCTGATGGGAGCCGATTTCCCTCCTGTATCAACAATTACCCATTAGAGGGGAATCGCCCATCCCTCTGTAAGTACTTGGTAAAAAAGGGTCCCGACCTTCCCTCACAAGGAATACAAACAAATGATATGCTCTAGGGTTTCTTTATTACATGATAAAAGGATGACAAAAGAAAGAAATAACTAAACATCACAGTAAACATAAGTAGCAATCATCAACACATACATATACATAGAGCCTGAAAATAAAAGCATAGTTAGATACAATAAGTACACCTGGAACACCTCACCATAATCTTAGGCGTCTAATCATCTGAAGAAGGGTCCGTCTCTCTTTCCTTCTCTGGCTGGGTCAGGACTCTCTGTTGCACACACACGACTGCACGTCTGCACCGTGATGTATCATCAGACCGCCAAACCACCAGACCAGCATCTCAGCATCTCTGAGTCTCAGAATCTCTCTGCCTCTCAGAAAACTCTCCCTCTCTCTCGGACCCCCTTTCTCTAATATGGAATGCAGCTCTCCATCGAAGTTTCTAGCTAACTCCGCCCACAGTTCTCACTGGATTCCTGTACCACCTCGTACCAAGAGCACAACAAGCAGCTGGCCAAGCGTTTTGCTCTGACTCGGCACGAAGAGAGCACATTCCACCCGATAAGAACCGGTCCTGTCTGGTTCACTACTGGTGGACAACACATGTAATCTAAAATATAACCTCTCACCTACAGAGGCTCAGAAGATGGCTGCAGTTTAGAATATGGAGTTGCTCAAGCATAGGCCTCTACTACTTGGAAAGCAGAATGATATTAGACCACGTCAAAGCCAACAGGCTAAAGTCATAATTCACCTAACTCAAATAACACTATGCACTTAATCCCTCAGTATCCACTATGGAGCACCTGTGTGCACCATCACCAACAACTCTGCACCTCGACATCCCATACCTTCTATTCTTTGGCAAGATTATTCTAATGCAAGACCATCCTGCATTAAGGCTAAAGTAACATAGCACACTAAAGTCAGTACACAATGGTGGTGATCGAGGGTCATCACAGAGCATCAGACCACTAAAGTGGCTCATTCACTACATTAAACCCCTTGACCCTTGAACATCACCATTCACATATATAAAAAATAAAATCACTGAACTAAGGGTACAGCTATGACTGCATCTTTTAACAGCAAAATCGGCATCATTGCAAAGTTACTAGCAACCGAATAACATCTAATTGAAGATATGATTGTCATTGAAACATTGCATGTCTCATTTAGAGGCAAACCTTAAAAACTAAATTGTCAGAGTGAAACATTCAAGACTGTAGGCCATATTTGAAAGAGTAAAAACTGCACCACATAATCAAAAATATAAGCAATAACTCTTGTGTTAAAGTGACTACTCAAAAACATTGAATTCAAAGCAGATCATAATTAACTGTTTTTCTCTTTTTGTTCTTTTTAAACTTATTGCATTACCTAAAACAAAAACTCAGGTGAAATATCTAAAAATAATTCAGCTTGTGTCATCTGAACCTCTAATAATGAAACTGCAAATTCTACTGCCAAGGCAGCCAACTGTAGCTCAGAAAATATCTACTCCAATTGCAGCAAAGTGTCTCTACTGTAAAAAAGTGTTCTTTTCTGTGAAAAAAAAAGGAAAACAAAGCACACCACTGTCAATTGTCAGGGTGCACAAGCAGTTCTCCTGTGCGAAAGACACACAGCTCTCATGCTTTCAAAGTCAGCCTCACTCGAAGGGGACAGTTCTAATTGCAGCACACTCTGCTGATCCCTTCTTCACTTAGAAAGAAGAAGTCCAACTGTGTAGAGGACAGCTCTCTGGCATCCATCTTCATCAGTATCCCCTCGACAAGGAAGAACCCCATCTGATCTGGTCCTCCATAGATCATCAGCTCCCGTCTGCCATCAGCCCCAGGACATCACCACCGTCCAGTCTGGCTCCAGGCTTGGGGGGGGGGGGCTTGGGGGTCCACTCTCCAAAAATAATAAACTAAAATAACAAAATTAAAATAAAAAAAAGACAAAAAAAAACAAGAGGGCGGGGCGGGGCAAGGCATCACTCGCACCCGGCACCGCAATCTGAAACGATAAACAAGTATCACATGTCTTGCAAAAACTTCAATTCAAAAGCACATAATTTTGTTTTATATCTCTCAAAGTCCAATATTTTAATTTCTGTCTGCAAAGCTCTCCTCTAGATCTGGGGAATAGCTTAAGAATGCTACCTGCATTATATTCTCTAAGTTTATTTGGGCAAAATATAATTTTTCCTTACACAGCCAAAAGGGCTGGGGCAGTCAACTGTACGCTATTCTCACTCCCAGCTATCAGACCCCTCCCTTACAGGACTGTCCGCGTCTCAGGGCGGGCTCAGTTTCAACCATAACAGAGACACACTGCTCTGCCTCGCAACTCTCCCTTCGAGGAGCTCACATTCCAAGAGCGAAGCGCCTGCCAATTTCTGTCTGCCCTGCCTACCTCCTCTTAGGGAGGAGGCACCTTTGCAAGCCTCCCTATCTTTCAAATTAAAGGAAGCTTCACAGTCTGAAGAGTGGAATCCCCCCTCCTTTACACGGAGCTCTTCCGCGGACACAATTTGGGTGCTCGCCAAACATAACAAGCAGAGAGGAGACTGCTCCTACAATCACCCCCTCCCTTACAAAGAGCCCGGGGAAGAGGAGGCTCCGTGGAATGCATGTTATCTCCTCAAGCTCAAAGCACAAGTTCCCAGCCCTTCACAACCCAAAAGCTGTGGAATTTTCCCTTATCTGAATCGTTTTTGGCCACTATAGGTGTGGCAGGGTATACTCAGACATGAGTCCCTTTCTCACTGCACCATCAGGATTCAAGCAAGCCGGGCCGACGGCGGCTAAAATGCCAGAAACCGGTCCCCGGTAGCTTGTCTCCTTTCTGGTGAAGAATTGGCTTGGTAGTTTAGTCTGCCCTGTTCCCATGATGCACTGGGCCAGGGACAGACTGATTTGCATATAGCCAGGTTCTGAGCTGGGATGGTGCAGTGAGATAAATAACGGTGATGGATCAAGCCCTGATCTTTGGACTGGGTAAGAGTGGTCTGCTTAATTCAGACACTCTGTTCATCACCACCCCCTTTTCTGAATCGTTCTTAAATGGAACAGCATGTTGTTAAAAAAACCCTTTCTTTTGTCTAAGACAAAAAACAGACTCAACCTCTTTTGACCTCCATCAAAATCCTGCGCTCTACTTCTAAATGCTCTGCTCTTCTGTTTAGCTAATTCAGGCAAATGTAAACTATCATGTATAAAACATTGGCAACCTTAAAAAGTCGCATAACAACATCACATTGCATTTCTGTAACAACATTTGGGGCAGCATCAGTTTATTGTCATAATCTAGGAATTCTCACATTTACTAAAACATTTTATTCTTGTGATTGATGTTACCAAATCTGTTTCTGTTCAGTTCTGCTCCGCGCATACAGCTTTCCCTGTCCAATTGGGCCATTTTACCACTAGTGCGACCTCCCATAAGCAAATTACATTTTCTCTCATGCTGTTCTGTCCAGTATCTTTTAGTGTGCACAAGCACAGATTCATGGGCATTTGTTCTGCATCTGAATTGAAAAGTCCCTGCACTTCACTGTAGCTAAAATGGGCACATTGCTTTTGGGTAATATCACAAAATACATGTTTAAACCTTTTAATTAACCAGTCATACACACTCTGCTGCTGTACACTTTCAAAAACATATGGGTACATTTCTCTTTTAAAGCACAGTTCATCATACACTGTTGGGTCTGATTTATTTCCACCACTGCTGATCGTTAATTCTAAAAAACGGGACTTCTTATGTTTCCTTTCTGATTGAAAACCCTCTTCGGAAGAATTAATTAAAACAGCCTGTGTAATTGGCAACCTGACTAGATTTTCTGTAACATTTTTCACATGTAAATCATGCACGTTTAATTCTGTTTACAAAGGTATATCCTCACGCAATTGTGGATGCATATTAAACAACACATTAAAAATAACCCCACTATCTCTGCCTGAAACATCATCCCACCTTTCAGGGTTATATTCTGAGATGTTACATTCATGTTGCAGCTCAGCACATTTTAAATGCATTTCTTTTTACTGAACACTGTAAAGGGATCCCGCCCTTTCTGCCTAACGTAAAAAAGCTATTCACAAGCCCTTTATACAAAACACATTTAAACACACAGCAATTCTCGTTCAACCCAACATAATTGGCTCACTCATGAGCCAGAACACCATATGGGCTACCCCCATGCACATAAATCAACTGATATCTGAGATTCTGCTTTCAATTGCTAAAAAAAACAATATTTTCCCCTTTTAAATCAACGTTCATATCCTGCAACCGACTACGCCAATTTGTAATGACCTACTTCTCTGTATGTTTTGGTGCTTCGGTCAGTCACCAGGCCATTACTTACCACATCCTTTCTCAGGATCCAGAAAGACACCACATTTCACAATACTTACCCAAGAAAGGAATAGACACTGACATCATATAAGACCATTGCCGAGGAGCTCGCAAATAACAACAAGTCACAACACCTCCCCATCCGAGAGGGTACGCAGCAAATCACAACACCTCCCCATCTGAGAGGGTCCACAGCGCATGCTCCTCCTAGCAATGTAATTTAGACATCCCTGATGGGAGCCGATTTCCCTCCTGTATCAACAATTACCCATTAGAGGGGAATCGCCCATCCCTCTGTAAGTACTTGGTAAAAAAGGGTCCCGACCTTCCCTCACAAGGAATACAAACAAATGATATGCTCTAGGGTTTCTTTATTACATGATAAAAGGATGACAAAAGAAAGAAATAACTAAACATCACAGTAAACATAAGTAGCAATCATCAACACATACATATACATAGAGCCTGAAAATAAAAGCATAGTTAGATACAATAAGTACACCTGGAACACCTCACCATAATCTTAGGCGTCTTATATCTGAAGAAGGGTCCGTCTCTCTTTCCCTCTCTGGCTGGGTCAGGACTCTCTGTTGCACACACACGACTGCACGTCTGCACCGTGATGTATCATCAGACCGCCAAACCACCAGACCAGCATCTCAGCATCTCTGAATCTCAGAATCTCTCTGCCTCTCAGAAAACTCTCCCTCTCTCTCGGACCCCCTTTCTCTAATATAGAATGCAGCTCTCCATCGAAGTTTCTAGCTAACTCCGCCCACAGTTCTCACTGGATTCCTGTACCACCTCGTACCAAGAGCACAATGAGCCGCTGGCCAAGCGTTTTGCTCTGACTCGGCACGAAGAGAGCAAATTTCCACCCGATAAGAACCGGTACTGTCTGGTTCACTACTGGTGGACAACACATGTAATCTAAAATATAACCTCTCACCTACAGAGGCTCAGAAGATGGCTGCAGTTTAGAATATGGAGTTGCTCAAGCATAGGCCTCTACTACTTGGAAAGCAGAATGATATTATACCACGTCAAAGCCAATAGGCTAAAGTCATAATTCACCTAACTCAAATAACACTATGCACTTAATCCCTCGGTATCCACTATGGAGCACATGTGTGCACCATCACCAACAACTCTGCACCTCGACATCCCACACCTTCTATTCTTTGGCAAGATTATTCTAATGCAAGACCATCCTGCATTAAGGCTAAAGTAACATAGCACACTAAAGTCAGTTCACAATGGTGGTGATCGAGGGTCATCACAGATCATCAGACCACTAAAGTGGCACATTCACTACATTACACCCCTTGACCCTTGAACATCACCATTCACATATATAAAAAATAAAATCACTGAACTAAGGGTACAGCTATGACTGCATCTTTTAACAGCAACATTGGCATCATTACAAAGTTACTAGCAACTGAATAACATCTAACTGAAGATCTGATTGTCATTGAAACATTGCATGTCTCATTTAGAGGCAAACCTTAAAAACTAAATTGTCAGAGTGAAACATTCAAGACTGTAGGCCATATTTGAAAGAGTAAAAACTGCACCACAGAATCAAAAAACTAAGCAATAACTCTTGTGTTAAAGTGACTACTCAAAAACATTGAATTCAAAGCAGATCATAATTAACTGTTTTTCTCTTTTTGTTCTTTTTAAACTTATTGCATTACCTAAAACAAGAACTCAGGTGAAATATCTAAAAATAATTCAGCTTGTGTCATCTGAACCTCTAATAATGAAACTGCAAATTCTACTGCCAAGGCAGCCAACTGTAGCTCAGAAAATATCTACTCCAATTGCAGCAAAGTGTCTCTACTGAAAAAAAGTGTTCTTTTCTGTGAAAAAAAGAGGAAAACAAAGCAGACCACTGTCACTTGTCAGGGTGCACAAGCAGTTCTCCTGTGCGAAAGACACACAGCTCTCATGCTTTCAAAGTCAGCCTCACTCGAAGGGGACAGTTCTAATTGCAGCACACTCTGCTGATCCCTTCTTCACTTAGAAAGAAGCAGTCCAACTGTGTAGAGGACAGCTCTCTGGCATCCATCTTCATCAGTATCCCCTCGACAAGGAAGAATCCCATCTGATCTGGTCCTCCATAGATCATCAGCTCCCGTCTGCCATCAGCCCCAGGACATCACCACCGTCCAGTCTGGCTCCAGGCTTGGGGAGGGGTTGGGGGTCCACTCTCCAAAAATAATAAACTAAATTAACAAAATTAAAAATAAAAAAAAGACAAAAAAACAAACAGGGTGGGGCAAGGCATCACTCGCACCCGGCACCGCAATCTGAAACGATAAACAAGTATCACATGTCTTGCAAAAACTTCAACTCAAAAGCACATATTTTTTTTTTATATCTCTCAAAGTCCAATATTTTAATTTCTGTCTGCAAAGCTCTCCTCTAGATCTGGGGAATAGCTTAAGAATGCTACCTGCATTATATTCTCTAAGTTTATTTAGGCAAAATCAAATTTTTCCTTACACAGCCAAAAGGACTGGGGCAGTCAACTGTACGCTATTCTCACTCCCAGCTATCAGACCCCTCCCTTACAGGACTGTCCGCGTCTCAGGGCGGGCTCAGTTTCAACCATAACAGAGACACACTGCTCTGCCTCGCAACTCTCCCTTCGAGGAGCTCACATTCCAAGAGCGAAGCGCCTGCCAATTTCTGTCTGCCCTGCCTACCTCCTCATAGGGAGGAGGCACCTTTGCAAGCCTCCCTATCTTTCAAATTAAAGGAAGCTTCACAGTCTGAGGAGTGGAATCCCCCCTCCTTTACACGGAGCTCTTCCGCGGACACAATTTGGGTGCTCGCCAAACATAACAAGCAGAGAGGAGACTGCTCCTACAATCGCCCCCTCCCTTACAAAGAGCCCGGGGAAGAGGAGGCTCCGTGGAATGCATGTTATCTCCTCAAGCTCAAAGCACAAGTTCCCAGCCCTTCACAACACAAAAGCTGTGGAATTTTCCCTTCTTAAATGGAACAGCATGTTGTTAAAAAACCCTTTCTTTCGTCTAAGACAAAAAACAGACTCAACCTCTTTTGACCTCCATCAAAATCCTGCACTCTACTTCTAAATGCTCTGCTCTTCTGTTTAGCTAATTCAGGCAAATTTAAACTATCATGTATAAAACATTGGCAACCTTAAAAAGTCGCATAACCACATCACATTACATTTCTGTAACAACATTTGGGGCAGCATCAGTTTATTGTCATAATCTAGGAATTCTCACATTTACTAAAACATTTTATTCTTGTGATTGATGTTACCAAATCTGTTTCTGTTCAGTTCCACTCTGCGCAGACAGCTTTCCCTGTCCAATTGGGCCATTTTACCACTAGTGCGACCTCCCATAAGCAAATTACATTTTCTCTCACGCTGTTCTGGCCAGTATCTTTTAGTGTGCACAAGCACAGATTCATGGGCATTTGTTCTGCATCTGAATTGAAAAGTCCCTGCACTTCACTGTAGCTAAATTGGGCACATTGATTTTGGGTAATATCACAAAATACATGTTTAAACCTTTTAATTAACCAGTCATACACACTCTGCTGTTGTACACTTTCAAAAACATATGGGTGCATTTCTCTTTTAAAGCACAGTTCATCATACACTGTTGGGTCTGATTTATTTCCACCACTGGTGATCGTTAATTCTAAAACACGGGTCTTCTTATCTTTCCTTTCTGACTGAAAACCCTCTTCGGAAGAATAAATTAAAACAGCCTGTGCAATTGGCAACCTGACTAGATTTTCTGTAACATTTTTCACATGTAAATCATGCACGTTTAATCCTGTTTGCAAAGGTATATCCTCACACAATTGTGGATGCATATTAAACAACACATTAAAAATAACCCCACTATCTCTGCCTGAAACATCATCCCACCCTTCAGGGTTATATTCTGAGATGTTACATTCGCGTTGCAGCTGCGCACATTTTAAATGCATTTCTTTTTACTGAACACTGTAAAGGGATCCTGCCCTTTCTGCCTAACGTAAAAAAGCTATTCACAAGCCCTTTATACAAAACACATTTAAACACACAGCAATTCTCGTTCAACCCAACATAATTAGCTCACTCATGAGCCAGAACACCATATGGGCTACCCCCATGCAAATAAATCAACTGATATCTGAGATTC
Source organism: Lissotriton vulgaris (assembly GCF_964263255.1). Taxonomy (NCBI): domain Eukaryota; kingdom Metazoa; phylum Chordata; class Amphibia; order Caudata; family Salamandridae; genus Lissotriton; species Lissotriton vulgaris. Next base: position 151,368 of record NW_028241413.1, on the reverse strand, counting down.
TGCTTTCAATTGCTAAAAAAAACAATATTTTCCCCTTTTAAATCAACTTTCATATCCTGCAACCGACTACGCCAATTTGTAATGACCTACTTCTCTGTATGTTTTGGTGCTTCGGTCAGTCACCAGGCCATTACTTACCACATCCTTTCTCAGGATCCAGAAAGACACCACATTTCACAATACTTACCAAAGAAAGGAATAGACACTGACATCATATAAGACCATTGCCGAGGAGCTTGCAAATAACAACAAGTCACAACACCTCCCCATCCGAGAGGGTACGCAGCAAATCACAACACCTCCCCATCTGAAAGGGTCCACAGCGCATGCTCCTCCTAGCAATGTAATTTAGACATCCCTGATGGGAGCCGATTTCCCTCCTGGATCAACAATTACCCATTAGAGGGGAATCGCCCATCCCTCTGTAAGTACTTGGTAAAAAAGGGTCCCGACCTTCCCTCACAAGGAATACAAACAAATGATATGCTATAGGGTTTCTTTATTACATGATAATAGGATGACAAAACAAAGAAATAACTAAACATCACAGTAAACATAAGTAGCAATCATCAACACATACATATACATAGAGCCTGAAAATAAAAGCATAGTTAGATACAATATCTACACCTGGAACACCTCACCATAATCTTAGGCGTCTTATATCTGAAGAAGGGTCCGTCTCTCTTTCCCTCTCTGGCTGGGTCAGGACTCTCTGTTGCACACACACGACTGCACGTCTGCACCGTGATGTATCATCAGACCGCCAAACCACCAGACCAGCATCTCAGCATCTCTGAATCTCAGAATATCTTCCTCTCAGAAAACTCTCCCTCTCTCTCGGACCCCCTTTCTCTAATATAGAATGCAGCTCTCCATCGAAGTTTCTAGCTAACTCCGCCCACAGTTCTCACTGGATTCCTGTACCACCTCGTACCAAGAGCACAACAAGCAGCTGGCCAAGCGTTTTGCTCTGACTCGGCACGAAGAGAGCACATTCCACCCGATAAGAACCGGTACTGTCTGGTTCACTACTGGTGGACAACACATGTAATCTAAAATATAACCACTCACCTACAGAGGCTCAGAAGATGGCTGCAGTTTAGAATATGGAGTTGCTCAAGCATAGGCCTCTACTACTTGGAAAGCAGAATGATATTATACCACGTCAAAGCCAATAGGCTAAAGTCATAATTCACCTAACTCAAATAACACTATGCACTTAATCCCTCAGTATCCACTATGGAGCACATGTGTGCACCATCACCAACAACACTGCACCTCGACATCCCACACCTTCTATTCTTTGGCAAGATTATTCTAATGCAATACCATCCTACATTAAGGCTAAGGTAACTTAGCACACTAAAGACAGTTCACAATGGTGGTGATCGAGGGTCATCACAGATCATCAGACCACTAAAGTGGCTCATTCACTACATTACACCCCTTGACCCTTGAACATCACCATTCACATATATAAAAAATAAAATCACTGAACTAAGGGCACAGCTATGACTGCATCTTTTAACAGCAAAATTGGCATCATTGCAAAGTTACTAGCAACTGAATAACATCTAGCTGAAGATCTGATTGTCATTGAAACATTGCATGTCTCATTTAGAGGCAAACCTTAAAAACTAAATTGTCAGAGTGAAACATTCAAGACTGTAGGCCATATTTGAAAGAGTAAAAACTGCACCACAGAATCAAAAACATAAGCAATAACTCTTGTGTTAAAGTGACTACTCAAAAACATTGAATTCAAAGCAGATCATAATTAACTGTTTTTCTCTTTTTGTTCTTTTTAAACTTATTGCATTACCTAAAACAAGAACTCAGGTGAAATATCAAAAAATAATTCAGCTTGTGTCATCTGAACCTCTAATAATGAAACTGCAAATTCTACTGCCAAGGCAGCCAACTGTAGCTCAGAAAATATCTACTCCAATTGCAGCAAAGTGTCTCTACTGAAAAAAAGTGTTCTTTTCTGTGAAAAAAAGAGGAAAACAAAGCAGACCACTGTCACTTGTCAGGGTGCACAAGCAGTTCTCCTGTGCGAAAGACACACAGCTCTCATGCTTTCAAAGTCAGCCTTCCTCGAAGGGGACAGTTCTAATTACAGCACTCTCTGCTGATCCCTTCTTCACTTAGAAAGAAGCAGTCCAACTGTGTAGAGGACAGCTCTCTGGCATCCATCTTCATCAGTATCCCCTCGACAAGGAAGAACCCCATCTGATCTGGTCCTCCATAGATCATCAGCTCCCGTCTGCCATCAGCCCCAGGACATCACCACCGTCCAGTCTGGCTCCAGGCTTGGGGGGGGGGTTGGGGGTCCACTCTCCAAAAATAATAAACTAAAATAACAAAATTAAAATTAAAAAAAAGACAAAAAAACAAAGAGGGCGGGGCGGGGCAAGGCATCACTCGCACCCGGCACCGCAATCTGAAACAATAAACAAGTATCACATGTCTTGCAAAAACTTCAATTCAAAAGCACATAATTTTTTTTTATATCTCTCAAAGTCCAATATTTTAATTTCTGTCTGCAAAGCTCTCCTCTAGATCTGGGGAATAGCTTAAGAATACTACCTGCATTATATTCTCTAAGTTTATTTGGGCAAAATCAAATTTTTCCTTACACAGCCAAAAGGGCTGGGGCAGTCAACTGTACGCTATTCTCACTCCCAGCTATCAGACCCCTCCCTTACAGGACTGTCCGTGTCTCAGGGCTGGCTCAGTTTCAACCATAACAGAGACACACTGCTCTGCCTCGCAACTCTCCCTTCGAGGAGCTCACATTCCAAGAGCGAAGCGCCTGCCAATTTCTGTCTGCCCTGCCTACCTCCTCATAGGGAGGAGGCACCTTTGCAAGCCTCCCTATCTTTCAAATTAAAGGAAGCTTCACAGTCTGAAGAGTGGAATCCCCCCTCCTTTACACGGAGCTCTTCCGCGGACACAATTTGGGTGCTCGCCAAACATAACAAGCAGAGAGGAGACTGCTCCTACAATCGCCCCCTCCCTTACAAAGAGCCCGGGGAAGAGGAGGCTCCGTGGAATGCATGTTATCTCCTCAAGCTCAAAGCACAAGTTCCCAGCCCTTCACAACCCAAAAGCTGTGGAATTTTCCCTTCTTAAATGGAACAGCATGTTGTTAAAAAACCCTTTCTTTCGTCGAAGACAAAAAAACAGACTCAACCTCTTTTGACCTCCATCAAAATCCTTCGCTCTACTTCTAAATGCTCTGCTCTTCTGTTTAGCTAATTCAGGCAAATGTAAACTATCATGTATAAAACATTGGCAACCTTAAAGAGTCGCATAACAACATCACATTACATTTCTGTAACAACATTTGAGGCAGCATCAGTTTATTGTCATAATCTAGGAATTCTCACATTTACTAAAACATTTTATTCTTGTGATTGATGTTACCAAATCTGTTTCTGTTCAGTTCTGCTCCGCACAGACAGCTTTCCCTGTCCAATTGGGCCATTTTACCACTAGTGCGACCTCCCATAAGCAAATTACATTTTCTCTCACGCTGTTCTGTCCAGTTTCTTTTAGTGTGCACAAGCACAGATTCATGGGCATTTGTTCTGCATCTGAATTGAAAAGTCCCTGCACTTCACTGTAGCTAAATTGGGCACATTTCTATTTACTTCATAATGGTACTCCTCTATCTCCTCATAAAAATGCTCTCTCCACAGCGCGGGGACACGCCGGGAGGCGTCACCAGGCGCTCTACAAACTCCTTTAAACTAAACTAAACATTGCTTTTGGGTAATATCACAAAATACATGTTTAAACCTTTTAATTAACCAGTCATACACACTCTGCTGCTGTACACTTTCAAAAACATATGGGTACATTTCTCTTTTAAAGCACAGTTCATCATACACTGTTGGGTCTGATTTATTTCCACCACTGGTGATCGTTAATTCTAAAACACGGGTCTTCTTATCTTTCCTTTCTGACTGAAAACCCTCTTCGGAAGAATTAATTAAAACAGCCTGTGTAATTGGCAACCTGACTAGATTTTCTGTAACATTTTTCACATGTAAATCATGCATGTTTAATTCTGTTTGCGAAGGAATATCCTCACGCAATTGTGGATGCATATTAAACAACACATTAAAAATAACCCCACTATCTCTGCCTGAAACATCATCCCACCTTTCAGGGTTATATTCTGAGATGTTACATTCATGTTGCAGCTCAGCACATTTTAAATGCATTTCTTTTTACTGAACACTGTAAAGGGATCCCGCCCTTTCTGCCTAACATAAAAAAGCTATTCACAAGCCCTTTATACAAAACACATTTAAACACACAGCAATTCTCGTTCAACCCAACATTATTGGCTCACTCATGAGCCAGAACACCATATGGGCTACCCCCATGCACATAAATCAACTGATATCTGAGATTCTGCTTTCAATTGCTAAAAAAACAATATTTTCCCCTTTTAAATCAACGTTCATATCCTGCAACCGACTACGCCAATTTGTAATGACCTACTTCTCTGTATGTTTTGGTGCTTCGGTCAGTCACCAGGCCATTACTTACCACATCCTTTCTCAGGATCCAGAAAGACACCACATTTCACAATACTTACCCAAGAAAGGAATAAACACTAACAACATATAAGACCAATGCCGAGGAGCTTGCAAATAATAACAAGTCACAACACCTCCCCATCCGAGAGGGTACGCAGCAAATCACAACACCTCCCCATCCGAGAGGGTCCACAGCGCATGCTCCTCCTAGCAATGTAATTTAGACATCCCTGATGGGAGCCGATTTCCCTCCTGTATCAACAATTACCCATTAGAGGGGAATCGCCCATCCCTCTGTAAGTACTTGGTAAAAAAGGGTCCCGACCTTCCCTCACAAGGAATACAAACAAATGATATGCTCTAGGGTTTCTTTATTACATGATAAAAGGATGACAAAAGAAAGAAATAACTAAACATCACAGTAAACATAAGTAGCAAGCACCAACACATACATACACATAGAGCCTGAAAATAAAAGCATAGTTAGATACAATAAGTACACCTGGAACACCTCACCATAATCGTAGGCGTCTTACCATCTGAAGAAGGGTCCGTCTCTCTTTCCCTCTCTGGCTGGGTCAGGACTCTCTGTTGCACACACACGACTGCACGTCTGCACCGTGATGTATCATCAGACCGCCAAACCACCAGACCAGCATCTCAGCATCTCTGAATCTCAGAATCTCTCTGCCTCTCAGAAAACTCTCCCTCTCTCTCGGACCCCCTTTCTCTAATATAGAATGCAGCTCTCCATCGAAGTTTCTAGCTAACTCCGCCCACAGTTCTCACTGGATTCCTGTACCACCTCGTACCAAGAGCACAATGAGCCGCTGGCCAAGCGTTTTGCTCTGACTCGGCACGAAGAGAGCAAATTTCCACCCGATAAGAACCGGTACTGTCTGGTTCACTACTGGTGGACAACACATGTAATCTAAAATATAACCTCTCACCTACAGAGGCTCAGAAGATGGCTGCAGTTTAGAATATGGAGTTGCTCAAGCATAGGCCTCTACTACTTGGAAAGCAGAATGATATTATACCACGTCAAAGCCAATAGGCTAAAGTCATAATTCACCTAACTCAAATAACACTATGCACTTAATCCCTCAGTATCCACTATGGAGCACATGTGTGCACCATCACCAACAACTCTGCACCTCGACATCCCACACCTTCTATTCTTTGGCAAGATTATTCTAATGCAAGACCATCCTGCATTAAGGCTAAAGTAACATAGCACACTAAAATCAGTTCACAATGGTGGTGATCGAGGGTCATCACAGATCATCAGACCACTAAAGTGGCACATTCACTACATTACACCCCTTGACCCTTGAACATCACCATTCACATATATAAAAAATAAAATCACTGAACTAAGGGTACAGCTATGACTGCATCTTTTAACAGCAACATTGGCATCATTACAAAGTTACTAGCAACTGAATAACATCTAACTGAAGATCTGATTGTCATTGAAACATTGCATGTCTCATTTAGAGGCAAACCTTAAAAACTAAATTGTCAGAGTGAAACATTCAAGACTGTAGGCCATATTTGAAAGAGTAAAAACTGCACCACAGAATCAAAAAACTAAGCAATAACTCTTGTGTTAAAGTGACTACTCAAAAACATTGAATTCAAAGCAGATCATAATTAACTGTTTTTCTCTTTTTGTTCTTTTTAAACTTATTGCATTACCTAAAACAAGAACTCAGGTGAAATATCTAAAAATAATTCAGCTTGTGTCATCTGAACCTCTAATAATGAAACTGCAAATTCTACTGCCAAGGCAGCCAACTGTAGCTCAGAAAATATCTACTCCAATTGCAGCAAAGTGTCTCTACTGAAAAAAAGTGTTCTTTTCTGTGAAAAAAAGAGGAAAACAAAGCAGACCACTGTCACTTGTCAGGGTGCACAAGCAGTTCTCCTGTGCGAAAGACACACAGCTCTCATGCTTTCAAAGTCAGCCTCACTCGAAGGGGACAGTTCTAATTGCAGCACACTCTGCTGATCCCTTCTTCACTTAGAAAGAAGCAGTCCAACTGTGTAGAGGACAGCTCTCTGGCATCCATCTTCATCAGTATCCCCTCGACAAGGAAGAATCCCATCTGATCTGGTCCTCCATAGATCATCAGCTCCCGTCTGCCATCAGCCCCAGGACATCACCACCGTCCAGTCTGGCTCCAGGCTTGGGGAGGGGTTGGGGGTCCACTCTCCAAAAATAATAAACTAAATTAACAAAATTAAAAATAAAAAAAAGACAAAAAAACAAACAGGGTGGGGCAAGGCATCACTCGCACCCGGCACCGCAATCTGAAACGATAAACAAGTATCACATGTCTTGCAAAAACTTCAACTCAAAAGCACATATTTTTTTTTATATCTCTCAAAGTCCAATATTTTAATTTCTGTCTGCAAAGCTCTCCTCTAGATCTGGGGAATAGCTTAAGAATGCTACCTGCATTATATTCTCTAAGTTTATTTAGGCAAAATCAAATTTTTCCTTACACAGCCAAAAGGACTGGGGCAGTCAACTGTACGCTATTCTCACTCCCAGCTATCAGACCCCTCCCTTACAGGACTGTCCGCGTCTCAGGGCGGGCTCAGTTTCAACCATAACAGAGACACACTGCTCTGCCTCGCAACTCTCCCTTCGAGGAGCTCACATTCCAAGAGCGAAGCGCCTGCCAATTTCTGTCTGCCCTGCCTACCTCCTCATAGGGAGGAGGCACCTTTGCAAGCCTCCCTATCTTTCAAATTAAAGGAAGCTTCACAGTCTGAAGAGTGGAATCCCCCCTCCTTTACACGGAGCTCTTCCGCGGACACAATTTGGGTGCTCGCCAAACATAACAAGCAGAGAGGAGACTGCTCCTACAATCGCCCCCTCCCTTACAAAGAGCCCGGGGAAGAGGAGGCTCCGTGGAATGCATGTTATCTCCTCAAGCTCAAAGCACAAGTTCCCAGCCCTTCACAACACAAAAGCTGTGGAATTTTCCCTTCTTAAATGGAACAGCATGTTGTTAAAAAACCCTTTCTTTCGTCTAAGACAAAAAACAGACTCAACCTCTTTTGACCTCCATCAAAATCCTGCACTCTACTTCTAAATGCTCTGCTCTTCTGTTTAGCTAATTCAGGCAAATTTAAACTATCATGTATAAAACATTGGCAACCTTAAAAAGTCGCATAACCACATCACATTACATTTCTGTAACAACATTTGGGGCAGCATCAGTTTATTGTCATAATCTAGGAATTCTCACATTTACTAAAACATTTTATTCTTGTGATTGATGTTACCAAATCTGTTTCTGTTCAGTTCCACTCTGCGCAGACAGCTTTCCCTGTCCAATTGGGCCATTTTACCACTAGTGCGACCTCCCATAAGCAAATTACATTTTCTCTCACGCTGTTCTGGCCAGTATCTTTTAGTGTGCACAAGCACAGATTCATGGGCATTTGTTCTGCATCTGAATTGAAAAGTCCCTGCACTTCACTGTAGCTAAATTGGGCACATTGATTTTGGGTAATATCACAAAATACATGTTTAAACCTTTTAATTAACCAGTCATACACACTCTGCTGTTGTACACTTTCAAAAACATATGGGTGCATTTCTCTTTTAAAGCACAGTTCATCATACACTGTTGGGTCTGATTTATTTCCACCACTGGTGATCGTTAATTCTAAAACACGGGTCTTCTTATCTTTCCTTTCTGACTGAAAACCCTCTTCGGAAGAATAAATTAAAACAGCCTGTGCAATTGGCAACCTGACTAGATTTTCTGTAACATTTTTCACATGTAAATCATGCACGTTTAATCCTGTTTGCAAAGGTATATCCTCACACAATTGTGGATGCATATTAAACAACACATTAAAAATAACCCCACTATCTCTGCCTGAAACATCATCCCACCCTTCAGGGTTATATTCTGAGATGTTACATTCGCGTTGCAGCTGCGCACATTTTAAATGCATTTCTTTTTACTGAACACTGTAAAGGGATCCTGCCCTTTCTGCCTAACGTAAAAAAGCTATTCACAAGCCCTTTATACAAAACACATTTAAACACACAGCAATTCTCGTTCAACCCAACATAATTAGCTCACTCATGAGCCAGAACACCATATGGGCTACCCCCATGCAAATAAATCAACTGATATCTGAGATTCTGCTTTCAATTGCTAAAAAAAACAATATTTTCCCCTTTTAAATCAACGTTCATATCCTGCAACCGACTACGCCAATTTGTAATGACCTACTTCTCTGTATGTTTTGGTGCTTCGGTCAGTCACCAGGCCATTACTTACCACATCCTTTCTCAGGATCCAGAAAGACACCACATTTCACAATACTTACCAAAGAAAGGAATAGACACTGACATCATATAAGACCATTGCCGAGGAGCTTGCAAATAACAACAAGTCACAACACCTCCCCATCCGAGAGGGTACGCAGCAAATCACAACACCTCCCCATCTGAAAGGGTCCACAGCGCATGCTCCTCCTAGCAATGTAATTTAGACATCCCTGATGGGAGCCGATTTCCCTCCTGGATCAACAATTACCCATTAGAGGGGAATCGCCCATCCCTCTGTAAGTACTTGGTAAAAAAGGGTCCCGACCTTCCCTCACAAGGAATACAAACAAATGATATGCTATAGGGTTTCTTTATTACATGACAATAGGATGACAAAACAAAGAAATAACTAAACATCACAGTAAACATAAGTAGCAATCATCAACACATACATATACATAGAGCCTGAAAATAAAAGCATAGTTAGATACAATATCTACACCTGGAACACCTCACCATAATCTTAGGCGTCTTATATCTGAAGAAGGGTCCGTCTCTCTTTCCCTCTCTGGCTGGGTCAGGACTCTCTGTTGCACACACACGACTGCACGTCTGCACCGTGATGTATCATCAGACCGCCAAACCACCAGACCAGCATCTCAGCATCTCTGAATCTCAGAATCTCTTCCTCTCAGAAAACTCTCCCTCTCTCTCGGACCCCCTTTCTCTAATATAGAATGCAGCTCTCCATCGAAGTTTCTAGCTAACTCCGCCCACAGTTCTCACTGGATTCCTGTACCACCTCGTACCAAGAGCACAACAAGCAGCTGGCCAAGTGTTTTGCTCTGACTCGGCACGAAGAGAGCACATTCCACCCGATAAGAACCGGTCCTGTCTGGTTCACTACTGGTGGACAACACATGTAATCTAAAATATAACCTCTCACCTACAGAGGCTCAGAAGATGGCTGCAGTTTAGAATATGGAGTTGCTCAAGCATAGGCCTCTACTACTTGGAAAGCAGAATGATATTATACTACGTCAAAGCCAATAGGCTAAAGTCATAATTCACCTAACTCAAATAACACTATGCACTTAATCCCTCAGTATCCACTATGGAGCACATGTGTGCACCATCACCAACAACTCTGCACCTCGACATCCCATACCTTCTATTCTTTGGCAAGATTATTCTAATGCAAGACCATCCTACATTAAGGCTAAAGTAACATAGCACACTAAAATCAGTTCACAATGGTGGTGATCGAGGGTCATCACAGATCATCAGACCACTAAAGTGGCTCATTCACTACACAGGTATGGTCTCTGGTCCCAAAATACTATTTACAGCAAAGGAGCCCCTCTTTCGTATAAATCCCCCTTCCAAAAGAAGAAAGTTGCTGCTTTGACAGCGAAATATGCTCCAGACGGTGAGAATCCTTCTCCTCCTGGGCAGGAGTTGGGCTGTGATACTCCTCAACAGCGCAGCAGAATTCACTATAATGCCCCAGTACCAGACACTCCACAAGTTTCTGGAGGCGATAGCAACTGATACATTTGTTACAGTAGAGACAGTGGATACCAGCGTTGCACCTCCTGATCGCTTTTATCATTTGGGCATTCAGACTGAAGGTGATATTAAACTCACCCTTAATGCTATTTTTCGGAGTAATTTGACTTCTTCTAATGACATTTTGTTGGGGAAGGTCACTTGCCCTCCCTGCTTTGTTCTCACCTCTTCTTGGGGAGAAGATATCATCCTTCCATCTTTTTTGCATCTTGTCTCTGGGGAGACGAGCATGCTTATGCTTTTGAGTGGGTCCTTGCTTTGGCTCCTACCCTATACTGCAACCAGGTTGGGTGGGATAGGGATTCTCCACAACATGTTATTCTGATCCATTCCACCCCCTCAACCACAGCCATAATATCCAATTAAATGTGATGCAAACGCATTCATTTGGAGACTTTCTTAGTCAGCTGGAGTATCAGGGTGTTCAAGAGCCCTATATCTCTTCTTTGATAAATCCTCTTTTTCCGGTTTTGTACCTTGACAGTTCTTGTTGCATAGTCTTAGATTATAGACATTTGAATAGTCATACATGCACTTTGTGGAGCAAAATACGCATAGTACTGCCCTGAATAGAAATATGATCTGTGAAAGGTTTAAAACTACGCTAGACATTTTTAACACGTTTTTCAATCATAACTTGGCTCCTGAGAGCAATGATTGATCCACGTTTCCCACCCTCGATTCTAAAATAACGATACACTTGTTTACCAATGGGATATAAGAATAGCCCCGGTGTGTTTTCAGCAAATATTGTGTCACTTTTACATGACATTGATCCTGACGCTTTGTCCCACGTAGACGTCAGATACCTAACCGATGACTGATTAAATCCTCATTTGGATCGCATTATTACACGATTCGCTGAACTTCGTTACAAGTTCAATTTTGCAAAGTTTCACATTGGGTTTCTTGCTGTTCTTTTTCTTGGTTATGAATAAACCCATGAAGGTAGAGGTTTGGCTTCTCATTTCTTGGAGAAGTGTGCACAATTGCAACCCCCTTCTTCCTTCAAGAAGTTGCAGTCTCTTCTTGTTTTTTTTAAATGTTGTTAAACCTCTCTATGCTTTAATGCATCCAAATGTTCCTGCATCCTCATGGATTCCTGACCATACTATTGTCCTACGTGATTTTCAGTCCGATCTACTGCTACGCAGTTGTTACAGACCAGGCTTAACACTACTAATTTGGTCATCCAGATAGTACCAGGTGCAATTGGTTTCACTTATGTCACATTCAATGGGGTTGACACAATTACCATTACCTATAAATCACATCTATATACTCCTGCTGAGATGTGCTTTTCATCTACTAATTCTTTTTTAACTGCAGTATTGATGGCCATCCTTAAAGTATGGCCTCTCGCTCACTGTAAATACATCTTTGTTGTTTCACCTGTGCCTGTCACATGGGCAAGTGAAATGTACTCCGCACACAAGTAAGAAGAGGCGAGGTAAATCTTGATAGAAGATTTATTCAGAGAAGCAAGTAGGTACATCCATCAAGCCCGGGCCAACCGATACATCTGGAACCTCAGAACACCCTTCACACTGAGTTTTCTGAGTTCCAGATGGAACAGAGGACACCACACATCTCCCTCCTTAAAGAAAAGATTAAAAAAAGAAGTAAAATTTGGTAAAATAAGAAAAATGAAATTCAAGAAATAAAAACAGTAAAAGTAGCAACCACAAGGAGGTAAACATGAATAAAATACAATATACAGATTATCAATGCATAACATAGTCTTTGGACCAAACAGGAAATTGTCTAGACCTAAAACTAGCCCTTGGTAGACTCGTGATCGGACTGCGTTGACGCCGCAACATAGACGTGTCAACACGAATCACCTTGAAATCCAATCCTATGGGAAGGCCCACCAACATGCACCACCTGACGTGAACCTACAGAAACGGGAGACCTGGGGACTCTCACAACCTTTGACAGACTCCAAACATTACCATCTGACAACTCGACAACCTGTTTCCCAACCCTAACAACCTGTATAGGATCAGAAAAACGAGACTCCCCAGATCTGATGAAACCAGCTTTCCTCACTCGCACCCAATCACCGACTGAACATGGGAAAAACACAGATGAAGAAAATGAACTAGACTTTTTAGATTTACCACAAACCAGATCCCTCATCCACTGTTGACTCATGTTACACAAACTCCTTCTACCCCTCATTTTTTCAAAAGGAGACAATTCACCAGCATTTCTTGGAGTATTTCTATAGTTCCACAAAAGTTTTTTAACCGCATCATAACAATTTTGTCCGTTACACAAAGCAAGCTGCAACCCTTCCTTTAACACCCTGATCCACCTCTCCACAATTCCGTTGCCTTGGGGATAATACACAGAGGAACGTTTATGAATAATTCCGTGATTATCACAGAACAATTTCATTTCAGTTGATGTAAACTGAACACCGTTGTCAGATAAGATAGAAAACAGGAAAACCCTCCTTTTCAAAGATAAAGTTAAGAAAATCAATAACAACTTTAGATGTCACATGGGGAACAAACTTAACTTCTGGCCATTGAGAGAACTGATCAATTAAGACAATGGCGTAAACAGGTCTGTGACCAAAACTCATAGGCCCTGCAATATCAATGGAAATACACTCCCATGGTTTTGTGGGCCTAGATATACAATCATGATGATACCTAACTGTTCTCTGAGACTTATCACTATTGGTATATTCTATACACGCTCTAACTTTTCTTTCAATGGACCTATCAATACTGGGCCACCAAAATTCACATCTGATTCTTCTTTTCATACCAGTCATTCCAGGATGTCCCTCGTGAGCCATCTCAAGTACAACATCTCTAAAATCACGAGAAACCACCAATTGTAGCCCTCTTAGTAAAATGTCATTCTCAACAGATAACTCACTGGCAATTTGAAAGTAAGGTAAAATATCATGAGACAAATTAGACTTGTTAGGCCAACCATTCTTAATGAAGGAAAAGACACAAGTATAATCTTCATCATTACTGCCAACAAGCCTCCAATCTTCCTCTTTGATGCAACCATTAGAGACCTCACAAATGGAAATTACTCTATCATTGTCATCATCATGAGCAACTATGTCATCGTCTGCAATGGGCAATCTTGAAAGACAGTCAGCCAACACATTTTTTGCCCCAGGAATATATTCAACAAGAAAATGAAATTCCTGTAATTTATATTGCCATCTCGCAATTCTGGAGGTAGCTTTGTTACAACCCTTAGTAGTAAAAAGGTCAACAAGTGGACGATGATCAGTTCTTACAATAAATCTAGACCCATAAACATACTTTCGAAAATATTCAATACCCCACCAACAAGCAAGAGCTTCTTTTTCTAGGGTGGAATATTTGTCTTCCGCACCACGCAGTGGCCTAGATGCAAATGCTATAGTGACAAGACCTTCTTTTTGCTTTTGCATAAGAACAGCACCTATACCAACATTGCTAGCGTCAGATACGATCACAGATTGACAAGATGTATCAAAAGGAGCCAGGGCAGGAGCAGAAGCAATACACTTTTTAAGATAGGAGAATTGTTCTATACAATTTGAGTCCCACACAAATAACTGTTGATTTTTCATAAAATTTCTTAGATGTTTAGTTTTGTCGTAGAAAGTGGGAATAAACTTAGCATAATATTCAGCTAAACCTAAAAAGGATCTCAGTTGATCCTTATTGGTGGGTTCAGGGGCATTCTCAATAGCTTTGACCAAACTCTGCTTTGGAGAAATGCCTTTCTTGCTGATGGAGTGACCCAGGTAATCGACAGACTCCATATTGAACTTGCATTTCTCTTTAGTTAAAGTTAATCCACTATCTTGCAAAATAGAAAGGACTTGATGTAAGATCACTGAATGTTCTTTCTCATTTTTCCCAAAGACTAATATGTCATCTTGAAAATATAGAACATTAGCCACATTTTTAAACAGATTATGCATGACACGTTGAAAAACTGATGAAGCAGACACTAGCCCGAAGGGCATTCTTTTGTATCTATAGGCTCCCTCAGTAGTGATGAAAGATGTTAGGTGTTTGCTTTCATCATGAAGAGCTATTTGATGATAAGCATTGGATAAATCCAATGTTGTAAACACCGAAGCATCTTTAAGTTTGGAAAACATTTCGCCAAGGTTGGGAAGGGGATGTCTGTCCACCCATACCTTGGAATTAAGATCCCTTAAATCAACACATAATCTAATTTTACCATTCGGCTTATGAGCAACAACAACAGGGGAAAGCCAGTCAGAAGATTCAATTTCTTCTATAACGTCCAGTTCACAAAGACGTTCCAACTCTTTCTTGACAGATTCTTTTAAAGTTAAGGGAATGTTTCTAACTTTATGAACCTTAGGAATGGCATCATGTTTTAAAACTTTTTTATGAAAATTAACCATATCTGAGTAACCCAAAACTTGTTGAGGATGGTTGGGATCCAATTTGATCATTAAATCATGTTGTTGTGGCCAACCTAACAAACATGAACCTTCCTTGGCAACATACACTCTAGACTTAAAAGTTTTTCCTTTAAAAGCAATGTCTGTAATGAAATAACCTAAAACATCAATTGGTTTCTTCGCATAACCAACTAATCTAATGTCTGATGGTAATAAGGATATAGTAGGAAATTCCTTAAGCCACTCATCTCCAATTAATGTATGCTTGGCACCAGAATCAGCCATAACCTTTATGTCTTTAGAGCCAACTTGTAACATACAGAACGGTGCATCTTTTTTTTCATCATCAATTTCATACACGGTTAACAAATTATCATATTCATCACTATCATCAACAATTTCATGAACATTGTCATGTTTGTTAGTTCTAATATCTGAAAGAAATGAACGAAAGTCTCACCGTTCACTGTGAAAGAACGGGAATTTCACCACAGAGGATGTCTTCGATAGTGCTGGTGTGCGATAGCAATCGTAGTGAAAATAAACGCCAGTGAGAAGCAACGGACATCAAGATCTGCAACAAGCAGTGCTCCGGGCTTGTAATATTCAGAAGGTTCGTTAACCCGATCGTCGCCAGTGAAATGTACTCCGCACACAAGTAAGAAGAGGCGAGGTAAATCTTGATAGAAGATTTATTCAGAGAAGCAAGTAGGTACATCCATCAAGCCCGGGCCAACCGATACATCTGGAACCTCAGAACACCCATCACACTGAGTGTTCTGAGTTCCAGATGGAACAGAGGACGCCACAGCAAGTGCTCCTAAATCTAAAGCCCCCCACCTACATTGGATTCAATGGGCTGCTTCTATAACTTCTGTTGATGTTTCCTTCGTTTTGATCCATATTTACAGACACAAAAGTTCCTTCAATATAAACATGTTCACTCCTCCACCTTCCTTGCTTCTTCCTCTTGAGCAGTAGGAAAATATCATTTATACTGATGGTTCGGCACAACCAGCCATTAGTTCTAAGAAGACTTATTCTGCAGCTTACGCAATTGTTGTGAGCTCTATGATTGATGGTGTTTTTCACACCAGTATCATTCATACTCAGTCCTTACATGACTGTATGGCACAATTGGCCGAGTTGAGAGCTTTGCCTCCTGCTCTCAGGTATTCTGATCCTGAGTCCCTCACCCTTGTAGTGGGAAACACTTTTAATTGTGTACAATCTTACAATGGTAATTTGCACTTTTAGAAAAAAAATTACTTTCGGGATACAAAAGGTAGCATAATAAAGCATGATATGTTTTGAAGTAAGTTGGCTGATATTAAAGATCGACTACCACTTACACATGCTTTAAATACCTTGGGCCATCAAGGTGCGGGAGCACATGCTGTTGGTAATTTGATGCCTGATGAAGAAACTAAGAAATATTTTGGTCTCTACTACCGTGCTCCTGTACCAGTGATTGGTCTTCAGCGTACCCGAACTGTAATTTTGCCTCTACTTCCTGGATACACAGAAAATCGCTTTGTTTCAATTGAGCATGCCAAGCAACACCATATGGGCATTTCTAAATAGTATGCCTTGAGGTGTCCATTTACAGAATATGCCTTTACAGCCTGTGAACACCCTCCTTGCTGACTCTCCCCGGTGGCAGGAGGAGATATTGAGACTTCATTTGACTTGATACCTGTTACACCTTCTTCACATTCAGTAATAGGTATTGTTTATTCTGATACTCCAGTTGATGACCCTTCAGAGATACAAGAACTGAGTATTCATCCAAATTCGCAGCTTCCGTTATTCCAGCTGAGTCCTTCTGGTTGCTATATCAATCAAGATAACTTTTCTTTGGACAGTTGTTTATTGTCTTCTGTTTTTCCCCTACAACTAGTGCAGATTTGTGTTTTTATCTCCTGGTTAAGACACACTTATCTGATTCCACCATGTATATATATCTGGATCATGTTTTCTATAGTATTTTTGTTGATTGGATTTAAGACTGTTTTCTTCCTTCCTTTTGATCAATGGCCATTACCTCCCTGAGCGTTCTGGTTGCAGAACTGGTCAATGGGGCGTTGGCCCTACATTCTTCTTCACATACAATGAAAAGAGATCAGTACTCTAGTTAACATTTCAGCGGTTCCAGTCATGGAATTGTATGAAATAAAGTACTATTCAATGTATTCAGTATTACACTGTCTTTAACTTTGAGGATTTGTATTTAAATTCTGCTAACTATGACAATTTGTTTATGTCTAAAACCCCCAGGAGAATTGGGAACCACTCATCAGAGAGATTATCCGGTTTTGGCGTTTTTCCAGGGCTGGGTATAAACTGGGGAGAATTCTAATTTTTTTTTCTTACGCCTAGCACTGCATGTTGGGAATGTGAGTTCCCACTGACGTGGTGTAAGGAGTCAGCCAAATATTTGGGTATTCAGATCCACAGAGAAACCAAGCAAATTATCAGACTAAACTTTGGCCCAACGTTGTATAACCTGGAGAAGCAGGTTGAGCGTTGGTTGAGGCTTGCTATTTCTCTGGCTGATCGAGTTGCACTTGTGAAGATGATTGTACTTCCAAGGTTGTTGTACCTGTTTCACAACATTCCTATCCTGCTCCCCAACAGTTTTTTCCGCACTTTGCATTCCCATCTCATCAGATTGGTCTAGAGGGGAGGGAGACCCCCAGTTAGCTGGGACACCATGTTCTTTCCTTATGAGAGAGGTGGTTTAGGGGTCCCAATCTGGTTGCTCAGTGCAGTTTGCATACTCCTGGCATCACCCGGTGGTGCGGATCCCCTACACTGGACCGGAGGCTGATTTGGTGCTCCTGGTGCCCCTAAGTACGGTGTTGCCACTGGGTTTTCCCAGAGATCCCCGGGATATCCAGAGGGTATGCAACACTAGTTGGGCCTGGCGTAAGTTGACGAGAGTGACAGGAGGTGGTGCTCTATACTCATCGGAGATCACTATCAAAAATAACCATTGACTCCCCTTTATGGGAGACAAACTGTTACAGCGTACACTCACTACATAATCAACAAAAACAAGGTTGGTGATCTGTTTCCAGGGGGCCATGTTTTCTATAGCACAGAGGGCGGGAAGTTCAGTGAGGCAATATTTATGAATCACTTTGTATTTAGCCGGATACGAAGGACGCTCAGAGCTAAGAATCTGGAGTACCCGCTGGAGCCTGAGTCCTTCCCTCCGCTTACTCTCTTAATCACACATTTTGGGGGAGAACACCTAATCTCGAAGCTATACAAAGCATGTATGTCCTTAGTGCCTAGCAGGGATGCCAAGATATGGGAGACTTGGGTGCGGGACCTTAGGCACCCAATTGAAGACTCTCACTGGTTCTTTTGTTGTGCACACACCAAAGAGGTCTCCTTAAACAGTAGATATAAGCTTGTACACTTCAAATGTTTGTGACTTGTGGGACACCCCCGCGCCGCACGGCCACCAGCTGCTGCGTGTGCCCCAGTGCCTGCCTTCTGCCTCAGCGCCGGCCTCGCTGCCGCCTTGGTCGCTCCCCTTTGGTTTTCACCGGTTTTGCCCTAAATTTGTGCTTGTTTTCTTTGTGTGCCGTATGATCGTTTCTTTGGCTGTTTTTCCACTGTTTTGCCGCCATTTGTGCCTGTATTTTTTGTGCCGTTTTCCTTCCTGTTTTGCCCTCCATTTGTGCCTGCTTAATTGATTGTTACCTCTGTGCCGTGTTTGTCTCCTTCCTGTTTGCCCGCCTACCTCGCCGCCCTCCGCTCTCCCTCCCCGCTTCCCGCTTCCTGCCACCGCCATTTGCCCCGCCCCTTTTCTCTTCTGTTCCCTCCCCGCTCCCGCCTCCCAGCTGCTCCGCCCACCCGCGCACTTGGCCTTAAATGGCGACCGTGCGACGCAGGTAAGTGTGACCCACTTGTGGGACACCCCCGCGCCGCACGGCCACCAGCTGCTGCGTGTGCCCCAGTGCCTGCCTTCTGCCTCAGCGCCGGCCTCGCTGCCGCCTTGGTCGCTCCCCTTTGGTTTTCGCCGGTTTTGCCCTAAATTTGTGCTTGTTTTCTTTGTGTGCCGTATGATCGTTTCTTTGGCTGTTTTTCCACTGTTTTGACCGCCATTTGTGCCTGTATTTTTTGTGCCGTTTTCCTTCCTGTTTTGCCCTCCATTTGTGCCTGCTTAATTGATTGTTACCTCTGTGCCGTGTTTGTCTCCTTCCTGTTTGCCCGCCTACCTCGCCGCCCTCCGCTCTCCCTCCCCGCTTCCCGCTTCCCGCCACCGCCATTTGCCCCGCCCCTTTTCTCTTCTGTTCCCTCCCCGCTCCCGCCTCCCAGCTGCTCCGCCCACCCGCGCACTTGGCCTTAAATGGCGACCGTGCGACGCAGGTAAGTGTGACCCACTTGTGGGACACCCCCGCGCCGCACGGCCACCAGCTGCTGCGTGTGCCCCAGTGCCTGCCTTCTGCCTCAGCGCCGGCCTCGCTGCCGCCTTGGTCGCTCCCCTTTGGTTTTCGCCGGTTTTGCCCTAAATTTGTGCTTGTTTTCTTTGTGTGCCGTCTGATCGTTTCTTTGGCTGTTTTTCCACTGTTTTGACCGCCATTTGTGCCTGTATTTTTTGTGCCGTTTTCCTTCCTGTTTTGCCCTCCATTTATGCCTGCTTAATTGATTGTTACCTCTGTGCCGTGTTTGTCTCCTTCCTGTTTGCCCGCCTACCTCGCCGCCCTCCGCTCTCCCTCCCCGCTTCCCGCTTCCCGCCACCGCCATTTGCCCCGGCCCTTTTCTCTTCTGTTCCCTCCCCGCTCCCGCCTCCCAGCTGCTCCGCCCACCCGCGCACTTCGCCTTAAATGGCGACCGTGCGAACGCGCAGCGGTCACGCGCAGCGGGCGCGCCGATTGTGCGCCAAAGGCGCGCCAAAGGTAAGCCCGTCTGCGCCCGTCCGCGACCGGATCGCGACCAGCGCCAGGACCCCTGGCCCCCGAAGACCCCGACCGATCCACCTGACGTACTCCGCCGCCTCCCTCATCGCACTCAACACCGGCCGACTCCCAGAATGCCATCAAGCAACTCCACGACGTACCCACGGACCTTTCAGCTGCCACGCCTGCAAATTCTCCTGCATCCGGACCTGCCTCGCACCAGCACCCGCCAAGTCGAACACCAGCAGCACCCACCTCAAGTGCATCCTGCTCAACACCCGCTCTGTCCACAGACACGCCATCGAACTCTGGAACCTCCTTGACGCCACAGCCCCTGACGTTGCCTTCCTCACGGAGACCTGGATGAACGCCTCTTCAGCTCCCGACATCGCCATCGCTATCCCAGAGGGCTACAAGATCGTCCGGAGGGACCGCAACGCCAACCAGATGGGAGGAGGCATCGCCATCATCCACAAGAACACCATCCGTCTCACGACCAGCACCGACAACACCCTGACCACCGCCGAACACCTACATTTCCAGATCCACACCAACCCGAACACCACCCTCAGAGGCACCCTGATCTACCGACCCCCTGGACCACGCACACAATTCAGCGAGGACATCGCCGACTTCGTCAGCCCGCTTGCCCTCCCCTCCTCTGACTACATCCTCCTGGGGGACCTCAACTTCCACCTGGAGAACAACAACGACCGCAACACCACCACCCTGCTGGACAACCTCGCCAACCTGGGACTCAAGCAACTGGTGTCCACCCCCACCCACCTCGCCGGACACACACTCGACGCAGTCTTCTCTTCCAGCACAGACATCGACTTCAGCCACGCCACAGAGCTTCAATGGACGGACCACAGCTGCGTCCACTTCACCTTCAAGAGAACGACGACCCACCACCACAAGCAACAGGCCGCCCGCAGAAGCTGGAACAAGATCACAGCAGACCAGCTCGCCACCTCCCTGAGCCAGCACCCTCCTGCCAGCTCAGCGGACCCCAGCCAGGCCGCCGACAACCTCACGAAGTGGATCAGCATCTGCGCGGACGAGCTCGCCCCGCTGAGGACCCCGCCCAGCAGACCCGGCAGCAAGAAAGCCCCGTGGTTCACCGACGAACTCAAGAGCTCCAAGAAGAACTGCCGAGCCCTCGAGAAAGTCTGGAGAAGGGAACCTACACCGGACAACAGGACCTCCTTCAAGCTTGCCACCCGGAAGCACCACCAGCTGATCCGCGCCGCCAAGAAAACAGCATTCAAGGAACGGTTGGACAACAACGCACACAACTGCAAGGAACTCTTCAACATCGTGAAAGAGCTTTCCAACCCCAGCGCAGGAAACAACGACATCACCCCATCGCAAGACCTCTGCAACTCCCTCGCTTCATACTTCCACAACAAGATCGTGGACATACACAACAGCTTCAACAACCAACCAACGCACACCATGACCGAACAATCACCCCCCACCACCACCCTCCACGCCTGGACCCCGATCAGCACCGAAGACACCATCCGCACGATGAACTCCATCCACTCCGGATCACCGACCGACCCCTGCCCTCACCACGTCTTCAACAAGGCCGACGCTGTCATCGCACCCCACCTGCGAGACATCATCAACACATCCTTCGACACCGCCACCTTCCCTGAGAGCTGGAAACACGCCGAACTCAGCGCTCTACTCAAGAAACCAACAGCGGACCCCACCGAGCTCAAGAACTACCGCCCCATCTCGCTCCTCCCGTTTCCAGCCAAAGTCATCGAGAAGACCGCCAACAAGCAGATGGCCGCCTTCCTCGAGACGAACGGTTCCCTCGACCCCTCACAGTCCGGCTTCCGAGCCAATCACAGCACCGAGACCGCCCTCATCGCTGCCACCGATGACATCCGAGCCCTGATGGACAATGGAGAAACAGCGGCCCTCATCCTCCTAGACCTCTCCGCGGCATTCGACACGGTCTGCCACCGCACCCTAGTACAGCGCCTCAGCAACATCGGAATCCAGGACAAGGCGCTGGAATGGATCATCTCCTCCCTCGACGGAAGAACACAGAGAGTCCGCCTACCTCCGTACAAGTCAGAGGCCTCCGAAGTCATCTGCGGCGTCCCTCAAGGATCATCTCTGAGCCCCACCCTCTTCAACGTCTACATGAGCCCCCTCGCGGCCATCGTACGCAAACACAACCTCAGCATAATCTCCTACGCCGACGACACCCAGCTGATCCTCTCCCTGACCAACGACCCCGCCTCCGCCAGAGCCAACCTGCACGAAGGGATGAAAGAGGTAGCCGAGTGGATGACGACCAGCCGCCTGAAACTGAACTCTGACAAGACGGAGGTTCTCATCCTGGGCTCTTCCCCCTCCGCCTGGGACGACTCCTGGTGGCCTCCCGCCCTGGGCACCGCACCCAAACCGACAGACCATGCACGCAACCTGGGCTTCATCCTGGACTCCTCCCTCTCCATGACCAGGCAAGTCAACAACGTCTCCTCGGCGTGCTTCAACATCCTACGCATGCTACGGAAGATCTTCCGGTGGATCCCCACCGAGACCAGGAAGACCGTAACCCAGGCCCTCGTCACCAGCCGACTGGACTACGGCAACGCCCTCTACGCCGGTACCACCGCCAAGCTCCAGAAGAGACTCCAGCGGATCCAGAACGCCTCAGCCAGACTCATCCTCGACATCCCACGAACCAGCCACATCACCGGACATCTGAGAGACCTTCACTGGCTCCCCGTCAACAAAAGAATCACCTTCCGCCTCCTCACCCACGCACACAAAGCCCTACACGACCAAGGCCCGAGCTACCTCAACAGCCGGATCAACTTCTACGCTCCCAAACGCCACCTCCGATCAGCCAACCACGCCCTCGCCGCCGTCCCTCGCATCCGAAGAGCGACTACAGGAGGAAGGTCCTTCTCCTACCTGGCCGCCAAGACCTGGAACTCCCTCCCGACCGACCTGCGCCTGACCCAAGACCACCTCTCCTTCAGGAAGAAGCTGAAGACCTGGCTGTTCGAGCAGTAGCGGCACCCCCCCCCCCCAGCGCCTTGAGACCCTACGGGTATGTAGCGCGCTCTATAAGTGTCACTGATTGATTGATTGATTGACAGGTCTACATGACCCCAGCGAAGGTTCACTCCATTGATCTCAATTGACTTCACGCCTGTCGTAAGTGCAGAGGTCCACAAGCCGATTTTGACCACCTGACTTGGAACTGTGCTAAGATTGGGAACTTCTGGAGATTTGTTTTCATAATAATAACACAAATGACACACATTGAGATGGACCCTACGCCTGAGGTCGCCTTGCTAGGATATGGGGTGGGGGTCTCCCGAAGAAGTTGCGCAAAGTCACGGTCATTGCCCTTTTGCTTGCAAAGAGGGAAATAGCTCTGAAAAGGGTGAGTAGGGCCTCCACCACAGTGAAAGATTGGCTTAATAGCCTAACATACTGTAAGACTAATTGTGAACTTTATGCTACGACTCACCACCCGGTATCCCGACCAAAAGACATTTGGGAGCCTCTTCAAAATTACTTACTGGAGATCATCAGTGATATAATTTGAGATGTCATCAGTGATGTCATCAGTGATGTCACTGACCATATCATGAATGATGTAATATGTGACGTCAACAGCAGTGCATTGCGGGGCCATGGTTATAGTTAGCTCAACTAACTATAATAGGGGAATTTCTATGCTTTTGTATGAGTGAAATGTCCAACTAACAATAACGTCCCTAAAACCTATGTTTTTTTCAGTGAATTTCTAAGGTTTTTTAAATGCTAATTTCTAACTATAACGTGCCTGAAACCTATGGTTTTTTCAGTGAATTTCGAGGTTTTTTAAATGCTAATTTCTAAATTTTAATGTTCATTAAATCCATCTTTTTTCTGAGTTTTCAAATTATCATCCCATTCTCAACCTGCTGAAAACTGCAAATCTCACCACTTTTCCATCAATACTTCTGCCGCAAAAATCGCCACAAACGAGAGTCACAACTAACGCTAATGATATGCAAAGTAGGTGTTCCCGTGCAAAAAACCCACGAAAACACAACTTCCCCATATTTTCAACAACCAGCCAAATTTGCAATGTGATCCCAAAAGCAGGCGATAAACTGAGTTAGCAGTAACAAATTAACATCAACCTTTAACTGGTGTAAGGAGGTCGGCTATCTACAGCGTGAATTGGACAGAACTCATAGCCACATCTAAAGACCAACACGTGATAGAGCTACTGATCATGCAGTTCCGAAACCCAACAAGGCCACAACACCCAGGGCCATCACCCCAGAACCTACCCCACGGACTACCCCCCCTACTAACACCGAGGCAACGCAAAACAGGACAACGGACCTTTCGCAAAATGCCATGGCCCCCCCAGCCGCACAATAGCTGAATGTTGGGAGATGTGGCAACCAACTACGTATGAAGGAGGCAAGTCACCCATCAATAATAAAGCACACAATACCAAGTGTAACGCTGATGTGCTGCACAGACCTCACTATGCAAAGCACAAACCTCTCCATGTGGAGAAATACTATTGATACTTGTAGCGTTGTGCACAGTGGACGCAACCATGTTACCTCAGGCAGTGGGGAAGATCTCGGTCATGTAGCTTTGTTGTCCCCCCCTGGAAGCGGAAGCGGAGTGGGCTGGTCCAACATACACCACTCCACCGTAAAAGCATGAATAAATAGGCCAGACCATGGGTGTGGTTCACTTGTGGGAAGACCAACGAGTCTGCCAGAGTGGCGGCCCTCACCGTGGCACGTGGCTGCCGCCATAACCACAGGCCTCCTCCACACAAGCCCCATGTGAATACAGCGGCAGAGCACTGCAGACTTATGTCTGTACCGACTACTGCCTTCGATTTACACTGCGGACAAAAGGGATCACAATTCATATGCAGTGGCAATTGCAGATGACGCAGTCCAGTACGCAAGGCACGTTGCTCCCAGTGCGCCCCGCAAAGACCATTCATTACCGCAGGCTGCGCACACGCTGTGTGCTTCAGGTGCCGCTAACTCACTGCACCATAAGTCATCGCCATTTGGCCTTATCAAAGCAGAATTCATTAGACTAAAGACATTTCTCCCAGTTCGGCCCGCCGGGACCACGTATTATCGCAGGGTACACACACGCTGAGCGCCAAAGGTACTACTAACTATGCAGCTCAACCCCACATGACTGTGCCCCCATCCTGATAGCTGCCTCCGTCCTACACTGGGGTTAGTACGGTACACAATTCAAGATTAGTAGCATCGCAAATTTTGCAAGAGACTATAATGGGTTAAGAGCACCAAATGCTGCCAATCTGTGCAGCTCAAGTCAACGCCACATGGTTGTGGGCCTTTGCTGGCCGCTGCCTTTGGCCTACACTGTGGAAGACCGGCGACACGTGGTGCCAACTTACCCTGTTCAACACAAGCAGATCCCACATGTGTAACTGTGTCCTGAGCCCAGTTAACCTTTGATCATTGATGGGTATTTGCATATGGAAGGCCTGCAACAAGTGGTGCCACTGAACCTGTACTACGCATGCCGGTGGGTCCACCAACGTATGCAAGTGGCTGTGGGCCCTTGCTCATCACCACCTCTGGCCTACACTGTGGAAGACTGGTGACACATGGTGCCACTAACCGTCTTCAACACAAGCTGATACCACATGTGAAAATGTGTCCTGAGTCCTGAATGCCAGTGACCCATACTCCGTGAGACAACCACAGCAGCAGACTCCCTTTGATCAGTGGGGCATATTTCCATATGGAAGTCTGGTGACACGTGCTACCACTAATTCTGTTCAACACAAGCCGATCCCACATGTGTAACTCTGTCCTGAGTCCTGAATGGCAGTGACCCTAAGTCCATGGCAGCAACTACAGCACCACTTGCATATTGAAGGCTGGTGACAAGTGGTGCCATTGAATCTGCATTACGCAGGCTGGTGGAGCCACCAACTTATGCATGTGGCTGTGGGCCCTTCCTCACCGGTACCTCTGACCTACACTATGGTCAGCAGTGAGAAGTTGGCCTGGCATATGCTGTCCAATATTCTAGTGGGCACCTTGCACCAGTCCAAACGACCCCTTATTGATGGTAGCCTGGTAGGTTAAAGACAACCTTATAGAACGCTATCCTAGTGGTAGCTGTGAAGAGCAACCTTCAGGCTGAGTCTTGAAGGAATGTAAAGCAGCTTGTTTTACCAGTCTATAATATAGTGAATGACCAAATGAAAGGAGAACCACACCAGGTATTTATAAAAATATATTTATTTATTCTAAACACATCCCTCTTGTCTCTTTATGAGAATAGAGGCAAAAGTACATTCAGTGAAATTAATTGCACACAGTAAATTAGCACAATATACGTTGAGCCCTAGGGGCTTACCAAACCATATATCAATAAAGTGATATAAGAACCACAGCTTGCATAGATACAAGGCCAAGAGCCCTTAACTCTTTCACCAAAGCACCGACGGAGGCTGAGTCAGAAGGCTCCTAGCGCTTTTCTCTTTTAACCTCACTATTATTTTTACTATGTTCCATGTCACAAATGTTGTTTGATTAATAAATTACTTTTGTGTTTATGAGTTGGGCGTGATAACCGTTCCACCACTGATTGTTCAGTTTGCTGTGGAGGGATGGATCGCCTCGCCAGGAAGTGTCTCTCCCCACTTCCGGTTTGCACTGAGGTTAGCAGTCTAGCTGCTCTCCGGGTGCTCCGCGGGCGCGTCGAAGGCACGCCTAAGGCAAGCCCGTCTGCGCCCGTCCGTGCCTGGATCGAGCCCAGGACCCCCCCTGGTCCGATGGTCGTTCAGGCCGTAGGTCCTATATTACGCTACTCATCATCGCAGCTCAAAGAATAAACATTTACGCTAGCACTATGCAGTGCATGGCGTTACCACTTGCCTCCTGCTTTCCATCTGCACCGTTACCATGCCCTTTCTGCCCGTTTTCTCTTCCTACCCCCCTCCCAGCCACTACCTGTACCCCCACCACTCCCAAGCTTCACTTCCAGGTGGCGCTAATCAACGCACGCTCCCTTCCAAAGCACAAGCTGGAAATTATGGAGTTAATTACCAGACACAAGCTGGATATCCTCTTTATCACGGAAGCCTGGGGGGATCTCGCCTCAGGGCCGGACTTTCGCGCAGCTTTACCTGACGGTTTCTACGTGGCGAGGCAGGACAGACTATCGGGCACAGGAGGTGGCCTAGCGATCATTTATGAGGCCCCGTACCACATTAAAACAGAATTAATCTGCCATATTGACTGTGAGGCCATAACTTTCACCATTGCCCTCAATAATAATCAAACCTTCAAAGGTACTCTCCTGTATCGTCCCCCTGGCCCTGGTAATAGGTTTCTCTCAGCCCTTGTAGATCTTATTGAACCATCCGTAGGATCCTCGGACTACACTATACTGGGCAACTTTAACTTCTACTTTGAAGCCCTCAGTGATAAGGACACTAATCAGCTTATCAATGAATTACAAGCAGTAGGTCTACAGCAGTTAGTACTAGGCCCAACCCATCTAGCAGGCCACACGGTTGACGGGCTGTTTACCAACAATCCCTACATCACGCTGCCCAAAGTACTCCCCTTGGCATGGTCCGACCATGCGGCAATCATGTTTACTCTGAAATCACACAACCCGAACCCTCCCCAGTGCAGAGCACACTTGCCTAAAACCACTCGAGCCTGGAATAGAGTAGGCATACCAGGTCTATCTAAGGTACTGGCCACCTCCCATTACGAGAGCTCAGCTGATCCCAACCTACTCTCTGATAGGTATCTTGACTGGGTCCAAGATGCACTCAATGAGATAGCCCCGACAAAATCTTTTTTTCCCAATCAGAATATGCCATGTGCCCAATGGTTTTCAGAGGACCTCAGGCTCCTGAGTCAACACTGTAGGAACCTGGAACGACACTGGCGCAAACACTTTAACTCTCACGAGAAATAAACTTATAAAGCTGCGCTAGCAACCTACAAGCGTTCCATAGTTGCGCAGAAAAGCTCCTTTTACCAATCTCAAATTGAGTTTGCCGGCAACTCTGCAAAAACACTGTTCAAAGTAGTTAATTCCCTGGCCAACCCATCATCCTGCCGGCCATTGAGCCTTCCCAGGAGCTATGTAATTCCATAGCCAATTTCTTTTCCTCCAAAGTGGTTAATATATACTCAGCATTTACCACCCAGTATCAATTAGAGGAGTCTCATCCAGACTCTCCACTGCCTATACTGCGACCCATTTTCTCCAATTTCCGCACAGTATCCAGGGAACATATTAGCAAACTTGTCACCTGCATCAGGTCAGGGTCTCCGCTAGACCCGTGCCCGCCTACCATACTTAAACTTATCAATGAGGACATTACACCCCCCCTCATGGACATTTGTAACTCTATGTTCCTTACAGGTTCCTAACCGGATATATGGAAAAAGGCAGTGATTAAGACGCTGATAAAAAAAACTCCTTTGACCCTCTAGACTCCGCAAGCTACAGACCAATTGCTTGCCTCCCCTTTCCATCTAAAATATTCGAATCTATCATGAATCAGCAGCTCTCAGAATTCATTGATCAGGAACACCTCCTGGACGATACCCAATTTGGGTTCCGAAAGAGTCATTGAACAGAGACCGCATTAATAAAGGCGTCTGACGAAATCAGGGTTATTCTAGACCATGGGGGGTGGCGGCTCTCATTCTGTTGGACATGTCCGCCACCTTTGACACGGTCGATCACTCCATTCTGATCGACCGTGTCGCGACCCTGGGGATTAACCATCTAGCAAAGGAGCTCATGGCATCTTTCCTGGCGAACCGCACGCAATCGGTGAAACTGGGTGAATACTACTCGCCCATCTTCACCCTCCCTTGCGGAGTGCCCCAGGGATCATCGCTAAGTCCGACACTATTTAATATATATGTGTCGGACTTGGCAAGGGTGAGTAAACAACATGGACTGAGCCTAACCACCTATGCGTACGACACCCAGATGGTGGTGGCGGTGCATAAGGACGGGTCAGCTGTGGCAACTAGATTTCAGGAGGGGATACTCGCCATCGGTTCCTGGATGGCGAGTAATTGCTTAAAGTTAAACTCGGACAAAACCGAGGTCATGACCTTTGGAAACCTTCTGCCAAGATGGTTTTCCATCTGGTGGCCAAGTTAAATAGGCCTTCCACCCGTGCCAGTCACTAAGGTCAAAAACCTTGGGATCATGTTCGATGATAAGTTGCTGTTTAAACAACATGTGAATTCAGTGGTATCCGCCTCCTTTCACATGTTAAGGAAAATCAAGATAATACTTCCATATCTTCCTCCATCTGCAGGAAAAACGCTGATCTCCACTCTTGTATTTTCTAAGCTGGATTACGGTAATGCCCTGTTCCTGAATGCTCAGGAAAAGGTGCTCCAGAAACTACAATCGATTCAGAATGCGGCAGCGAGAGCTCTGCTTGGCATCCCCAAATGCCAACCAACCTCAGCGGCCATACGTCAATTGCACTGGCTAAGGGTCGGAAATAGGATTACATTCAAAGCGCTCTGCATCACCTACAAGACAATGCACAATGTAGGACCACAATTTTTGAGGACTGCATTTCACATCTACGCCCCCAGCAGATCGTTGCGATCTGCTTCGTCATGTCCTCTTTCAGTTCCCGGTACTAGAACCTCCACTTGGACCGACGTTTCCTAGTGGCATCCCCCAAACTTTGGAATTCGCTTCCTTTGTCCATCAGAAGCAGTCCCACTCTCACCAGCGGTCGTAGACTGCTCAAGACATGGGTATTTGATCAGTGATTCTTTCAGCATGCTTTGTCCTGGGAAACACATGCGCCGAGACACCTCCGGGTATTTGCGCGCAATACAAATCACAAAAACATAAACATAAACATAAACATAAACATAAAAAATTGCTAGAGCCACCAGGAACCACCCAAGGTAGTGACACAGGGGACCCACGGGGGACGCGTGCAGTCTCTAAACACAGCAGCGAATCACCATTAACTTCTATGGGGAAATTCACGGTTGGAAATTCAAAGATAAAGGACACTTAGAAGAGGACTTGCAGCAAACCCCTTTAGAACTAGGAGGTTCTAGAGTCAACACCCGCAGGAGCACTGGAGTACTTGAGTTACCTCACCTTGGGAAGCGGGGTGCATAGGTGTCTTTTTGTGTCGGGTTTTGTTGTCGTTTTCAATGGCAATCTGCTGCAAAGTGCTTCTGGCGGCCAAGTCAAAAGTGTCCGGAGGGATCCAAGCCTGGATCGGAGATGTGAAGAACTTAAAGGGGAGAGAGTCTGGGTCACTTTACAGTGACCAGGAGGACAATAGGCGGATGCCCACCAATGTCGTGTGATTTCAGGTGAAGATGGTGAAGCTTGACGCTTCAGCCACGAGGTCCCAGAGATGTCAACGCTGACCAGGAGCTGGATTCGAGCTGTCCCACAAAGGATGTCGAGTGCTGCAGTGTCGGTGCCCGGATTGGACTCAACAAGCCTTGGCAAAAGCACGCACATAGAAAGCAGAGATAGGCTTCGGTGCAAACCAGCAAGGTCTGGGCAACTCACCACTTTGGTAGGGAGTCAGTGCACGTCTGGAGCAACCAGGGAAGCCCAAGGAAAAGTAGAGTTACCTTCGAGGGGACCCATCATTCAACAGACCAGGGATCGCAAAATAGACTCAAGTGGAAATGCAAGAAGGGGGCTCACGGAACACTCGTGGAGTGTAGGCCCACAATCGTCGGTACAGATGGTGCTCATAGCTTGGACCACAAGTAGCCCAATGCACAAATTCGGGAAAGCTTGGGAAGTTAATGCACTAGCAAATGTGCACAGTGTCCAGGAGTTCTGGTCCCACGTCTCTCATGAGGGCTGCGAGTCTCAGCTTTGCTGGGATCTCGTATCAGCCTCTGAGAAGTCTGGAAGTCTGTGTCCTGAGTTGCAAATACTTCGGAGTTCGGCGGGAGCTTCAATAATGCAGACTGGCAAGATGCTTCTTTGGTGCCTGTTTGAACAGGGGAGACACTCCTTGACCCCAAGGGAGATTCTTCAGTCCTCTAGTCTTTACTAGTGTGTTGAAGTTCCAGGATTCAGTTTCAGAGTTTCATCTAGGTATAATCTAATATCCTGTTGCCAGGGGTCCCTAAGGGAGGGTCAGGAAAGAGGGGTGGTTACACCCATTTCCTTTATTCAGTTTCGTTCCAAAGCAGGGGCTGAGCACCCCTGCAACTGGTTTAAACTGGGGTATGCAGAGGGACACCAAGTGTGCCCCAGCACTGTCTGCAAAGCACTCTCTGAGTGCCCCCACCCATCCACAATACCCTAAAGCCTGTCTGGGAGGTGGTTACACCTCCCTGTGACAGGAAACCTATTGTCCAGGCCTCCCCTGCCGGAGTTTCAAACAGCAGCAGGAGGTCAGACCTGTGTCTGTGGAATCCCGCTGTAAGGACTGGTGGGGGGTAGGATTCCAAAGTGTTTGACATCAAACAAGGCATGTTTCCATGCAGCCATTCCAAAGTTAGCATTTACGGCGAGGTTATAATGCACTTAAGAGTATATGGTCTGGCTGCATGACAGAACAGCCTCAGAGAATATGTTTCAGTGATTAAAGGTAGATATAGGTAACATGCATCTCAGTAAGGGGTGCATGCACCACCTTACCCAGGCTGCAGTAGCTGTCCTGTGGTGCCATTTTGGAAGGCTTCCCCGGGGTGACATAATACATGCTTTAGTCCTTGTTAGACCTCTGGAGTACCTATGTCCTTAGTACCTAAGGTAACATATACTAGGGACTCACAAGGGTAACCCAGTAACTAATCTGGAGTGTACCTAATGTAAATGCAATCAATTTAGAGAGGAAGCAGCTAGGCTAGGTTCTTGGATAGCAGGTCCCCAGCCAGACTAAAGTAAAAAAAACAGTGAAACACCAGCAAAACGTGGGGGAAACCATAGTAATCAGATCCTACTCTCCTACACGCCGGCCTCACAATTTTGATAGACTCCCGATTAAACATTATGCAGTCCAGTAGGCAAGACACCTTGCTCTCAGTGTGGCCCATCCACACCAAACATTATCACAGGCTCATACAGACTCAATGCTTCTGGTGCCACTAGACCTATTTAATACAAGCAGATCTCACATGTGTAACTGTGTCCTGAGTCCTTAATAGCAGTGACCCCAACTTCGTGGCAGTGACCACAGAACCAAACTCCCTTCAGTTTTATTTGCTGTTGTTTTCTTTAAATAAATTGTTTTATATGTAAATCTATACATAACTAAGATTCTTCTTTGTCCAACCACACCTGGACACTTCCGGGCCCAAGAAGGTTGTTGGGGGTATGTTGCTAATGTGGGAAGAGGGTGCGTTACCTAGTGATGTGGGGAGAGGCAGCGTCAAAGGGGTATCTCTCAAAGAAAGAACTCCGGTATGATTTCACAAATGCCTACGACCGTTGCCACCTGACGGACTGAATCACAAAATGATTTTTCAATACTTATGTAGTGTGAGTTATGAACAGTTCGCACCCAGGTTCACAGAGGGACAGCTCAGCCCATCCGCTTGACTCACAGACACAGTACTATGAGCCGTCCATGTCATTATGGCTAGCCCTGCCAAGTTCCTTCGTTCGCCACACCACGTCACTCTGATTACGTTCTTACATTGGCCCCACATAGCTACCCGCCGCAGGCGTACTCGCTGTTGGTGTGCAGGTCAGTGGTCTAGTTCTCAACATCTTACAGCCTCTCCCTGGGGGCAGGTTTGCACACACACCATACCCATTTGGCACAAGCATCAAAGGCCATGTGGCCACGCAAACATAATATTTATAATATAATATAAATATTATATTATATTAATATAATATAATAATATAATATAATATAATGGATCGACAACGTTACATCTTTTATTTCCGGTGCTGTCTGGATGGAGGACGCTCCACGGGTCTCAATCATAAAGAGTCCATGAAAAGTTGTGCCGAAGGTTAGTTGCATCCTGAGTTGTATGGCCGCCAGGGCCTACCACCATGTGGCACGGACTTGAGGTGCACAGGGTTTGTGCCACCGTAAGCTGATGTGCCCATCAGAGGTCTACCACCACTAGGCACGGACTTGTGTTGCACAGGCTTAGCGGTACTAAAAGCTGATGTGGTCGCCCCCATTGATGACTCAGGACTCAGCGACATGTGTGAGATCTGCCGGGCCGCAGAGAACCTGATGTCATGTCCGCCATTGATGACTCAGGACTCAGCGACAGCTGTGAGATCTGTCGGGCCGCGAAGAAGCTGATGTGGTCTCCACCATTGATGACTTAGGACTCAGCAACATGTGTGAGATCTGCCGGGCCGCAGAGAAGATTATGTGGTCTCTGCCATTCATGACTCAGGACTCAGCGACATCTGTGAGCTCCACGGAGAAGCTGATGTGATCTCTGCCATTCAGCACTCAGCGACATCTCTGAGATCCGCAGAGTTTTGACGGTCACGTGGAGTGCCCACTGCTGCACACTCTGGTGGCACCAGGTCATTATTTGCTCATGGATGTGCAGGGGCGGCAGTGTCTCTCTCTCTATCTCTCTCAATACCCTATCTTCACTCTCTCTCTCACTCTCTTTATTCCTTTCCTTCTATCTCTCTCTCCCTTCTCCCTTTCTCACTCCCTTTCTTTGCTTCCCTCTGGATTTTTTTTCCTTCTCTGTTTCTCTTTGTCTCACTCCTTTGATATGCACATTACACACGTCCTTATTTTGTGCTTTATTTTCCAGGCTCTGCCATCCACATCCATTGTCCCCACAGGAGTGTTCCGCCTTGTTGTTTTATATTATTTTTTTAAAATTTAGTTTCTTAGTTTATCGTTTACATACATATCTTTATAAAAAAAGAAAGATATGAAAAATTAAAGAATAATAAGATTTTTAGTTGTTTTCTTAAGTGCTGTGTGACTCTTCCTTGTTCTTTTTAATGTTATTTGGTGGTGTCCACCATGGTGCTAAATTTTGGGGCAGTTGTCACGGGAATACTGGTGATGTCTGCAGTTTGCACCAACTTCTGAATAGTGTGTTAGATTTATCTCAACTTTAGTTGCATTAAAGTGCTGATAATGAAATGAAGAGTAGCCGTTCCCGTGCAAAAAGATACGAGGTGCATCTTTGTGATTTATTGTAAATACAAAAATCCTGTATTGAACTGCACTGTGGTAGTGGGTGCACTTACTGTGTACACACAAAATCAATGAAATCTCATTGTATGTTTATTGATTGAGAATAGTGGGTCAGGTGGTGGATCGTGACGGGTTACACTGCCCAGTTCTTTTATTGTTCATTTATTGCTCTGCATACAAAAACATCACATCACAACTTTCACAACAACTGCAATGCGAAACAATTTTTTGCAATAAGCCGCGTTAGCACCAGTATTTTAACACCTGCTTTCTGCTGGTGTTAAGCCGGACGATTACCTGCAGCATGAAAGGGAACACAGCCAAGAGGCACCCAGGAACACCCACAGGTGCCATAGAGTCAATGAGCATGATACAGGCATACCCATGAGGGCCACAAGACTCATCGCAGCAACCCCAGGACCGTACACAGGTCAGCGCAGAGGTAATCCTATCCAGCAAGGGGAATGGGGTGCCTCGGACATGTCCATATGCAGGAAGTGCAGTAAGTTTGTCTCTGTTTTCTCGTGTGGCCACCAAAAGGGCTGCAGCAATCGATGTTGTAAAGTGGCATGCACCACCTCCAAACATCAGTGTCACAATTGTGGTTGGAATGCCGCAGGACATGCACGAATAGGCATTACAATGGTGTGCCGTAGGAGTGCATTGGATACAACTGTGCACCGTACAAAAGTGTGGGGGCTCGTGGGAGGGAGGAGAAGCTGTTTGGCAATGTAACACACAGTGAACTTGCCCGTGTGGCACGTGCTGGGCATCTCATCCATGATGACCACGGTCCCAGACATCTCACAGCACCCATTAATGGCCTTATACACATCCTATATGAATGCAGCTGCAGAAGTTACTGTAGGGATGAAAGGTTCTTTGTCTGAGCTATCTTGCGCTAGCAAAACTTCTGCTCCGAGAAGGAACTTAGAAGTGGCCAGCCCTCCCTGGCAGATACATTAATATTTGCATCCATCTCCCACACTACACACTCACTACCTGATTTGAGAGCATCCAGTATACATCCTAAAAGTCCTTCGTCATAGTTAACGTGCTCGAAAGGGCCTTCACACGTACTCCATCACACCCCTGCCCTGCACCCATTGCACAAACACCCGGCTCATTGCACCAAGCTGTGCCATTTCATCCACAACACTGGCACATAGCAAGCCAGTGCAGCTACAAGCAGAGTCACTGATGCAATGGCAGGGCATCCCGAACACATGGTCAACTCCATTCTCGTCCACCTATACTTTACACGTCTGCTGCATATCCTGGGTGCACTGCCTTTGGCAGTACTGCGGATCACTGACCGGCTGAGCTTCCGCATTGCAGACAACACCTGCATTCAACCTGTATTGCAATGTCGCACGTGCCTGTCCGAGTGGTGCATGGACGTGTGCCTCTCCAACGAGAGGGTAGCTGACATGGATTACAACGTGTGTGTTTGCCCCCTGTTGCCCGTTTATGGCATGCAAAGATGTTTGGCATGCATGTTGTGAACTTGGGAGGTTGCACATGTCGTAGTATGCAGTGACCAAATTGCCCCTCTTCCCGATTCTGCTTTGATGCACATTGGGTACAGTGGTTGGAGTCAGCAAATCTGTCCCGGTCACCTGATGGATTACATCGACGACATGTCAAATATTGTGGCCAACCATCGCTTATTAGAGATAGTGGCTTAGGCAGCTCCACTCGCGTTCATAGACGAGTGACAAGGTACCTGCAACCTTGACTCAATGTGCCACATTGCACGTGTCCCACCGCATCATTGCACATTGTGCATCTGGTCACATGTCCCAAAAGAACAGTGGACATGGCTGCATTGGTATCCAATTATGTCAGAGGAGCGGACAACCAACGCTGCTTGACACTGACATGTGTTGTTGATGGACTACACCGAGGTGAGTATTGACGTTTTCCTACTTTCTTTATTAAGGCATGCTGCTGAATTTGTCTGCATATCGTGGCACTACTCTTGGTTGTACTGACACACACTTTTTTTTAATAAAGTTTCCACATTTTCACTTGTCTCCAAATGTGTTGTGTTTTGATTTGTTTGCCAATGTGTGTGTCATGCACTCTCTGGCTGCCTGCCATACATGAATTGCTACCCCATCTGGACTGTGGGTTTGTACCTTTGCGTTGTCATGTTCCTCTTTCGTACTGGCGCTTTTGAATGCTTATCCGCAACAGGTGAGCGCATTTGAGTCCTGTGTTCGATTGAGCAAATGTTTGTGTTTGGACAACATTGTGTTGGATGTTGATGTACTCTTCTTCGTATGTGTGTGTGCAGTATTATGTGTGAGATGTCCCTTCATGTGAGTTTTTGTTCACCCTTCTCCCTTTTAGGCTGTGTGGTTTTCACTTCTATTCTCGTTCAGTGGCGTGATGTAGGCGGGTTGTGTGACTTGTGCTCCTTGTTGGTGTGTTTAATTTTGGCCATGGTTTGTCTATAGTTGTGGTGTACTTAATTGTGCATGTGTGCCATTGTGCCCACCTCCCCCACCCCCCACTCCCTGCTTCTTCCTCTTCCTGGTGTTGTTGTGTCTGTAATTTTGTTGCTCCACACATAAATACATGTAATGAACACATTAGAATAGTCCCTTGATTCTTTTAGGTTTCAAAACTTCTCTCTATTGTTTTTTTAAAACTTTCCATATAATTTTTTTTTTTAATATTCAAGGACACATAGAAGTCAGAAGTGCATTGTATTCTATCAACACACTTTCTAGAACATTCTACAACTCGTGCAGGTTAAAAGTTCATCACTTTTTTTTCAACCTAGCAATATTTTTTTGCAACATTTTCTCGAACATTTAACGGCATGTGCAGGTTAAAAGTTCACAATTGTTTTAAGTTTGAACAGTGCCTTCCAAATGCAAGTAGCAGGTGTGGTTGAGTTGAGCATATTTTATCCTATGATATGTACTCCACGTTGAAACTGCTTTTTCTTAACCAATCACAAAGATGCTTTTCCACAAAATGAATGTGCACCCTACTTTTAAAAAACAATGCTTTTCATCTCCCAATCCGGTATCATTTGGTATGGCAAGAAAAAGTAGTTCCCCATCTTTAAACATATCTCTTATTCTACAAACGGACTGCATGAGCTACAGACATCTATCCATTCCTTCTACCCCTAAGGTAGGTGCTGGATAGCTCAAAGGGCAGGGTACACTGTATTTGAAGAGCAGGACATGTACGTTTAGGTTTTTCATGTCCTGGTAGTGAAAAACCCCAAAATATGTTTTTCTCTCCCATAGGATAACATTGGAGTTGCCTTATCATATTTTATAAGTTTAGTTTCCAAATGGGAAGAGATGAGAGGTTCATGTTTGGTGCTTCTAGAATCACAATTTCAAATACTATTTTGTGGTGTAGACAGATTTAAAATACAATTCTGAAAATGCGGATTTTATGAAAGTTGGCATTTTCTTGCCTTAGCCATTTGGCACCTTCAGCCTGTCTCTGGTTCACATGACTGGGTATGGGTGGTATGTGGGCTTTGTGTCTTCCTCCTATATATTCACACACAATGGGAGCTTATGTGTGATAAGATGGGCCATCACTGGCTGGATGGAAAGGAGGATCTGGTCATAGTCCCAATTACCCTTGATTAGTCTCTGACCTCTCTCTACACAAAGGGCTACATACCCCCTGTAGTTAGCCTCAAGCCAAGAAGGTGGGGCATATGTACCTGTTAAAGGAATGCCTCTAGAAGCGTCTGCCTACTTCAAAGGCATAAAAGAAGACATCAGACATCAAGTCTTCAGTACACTTCTGGACCTGTAGATACTCTGCCAGGAAGAAGGACTGTTTTTCTACTGAAAGGACTGCCACTTTGTTGGACTGCAGCTCTAAAGGACCAGTACTCTGAAGGACTGCTGTCCTGCTGTGCTGACCTGCTTACTACTGCTCTCTTGCCTGGGACCTGCATCTCTTGAACCCAGAACTCAGAGTGACTCCAGGGGCTAGCTGGTTGGCCTCCTAATCAGAAGCCCCAGTGACATAACAGGCACTTGACAGATGGTCATTATAAGTAGGGGTCAGAGTAATGATCATAGTTCTCTCTAGCATAATCATTTGTAATTAAAGCAATTGTTTGTAATTATGCATAACTATTTAAGAGGAATATTCCAGCATTTAGCGCTAAGAAAATGACTATCTGTCCAGGGCTGTGGTCTACAGTAATGGGCTGGTGTTCTGTCAGCCCAGGCACCCTTTCCCTGAATTAGATGCAACATGTAGTACTCCGGCTAAATTCGATAAACCACACAGTTCGTTTCAACATGCATTTGTTAACATCGTAATGCAATGGTGTAATAACTCACAAAATCCATGAAGTATAGCATATAGAGAGAATCTAATAGGAAAAGCAAACTTATAATTCTTTTACCTGCATCCAATGTAGGACTTCCAGAGCTTGAAAGAATAATTTGGAAATAACCTGGAAGAACTTTGTGGCAGTAATAAGGTGCACGGACCCAGCCCCACAGCTAAAATTCAAGTCCATGCTAAATGTAACTATAAATATTGGTAAAGTTGGCATTAGTTATTTGGAGCACCTTCTAGCCTGGAGGAGTAAGGGGAAACAATACCCTCCAGCTGAATGTGATGAGTGCCCCTGGGTCTCCCATTTCTCCCACACATTAATTTACCTCAGTGGTGTAACAATAGCCCCCACAGTGCAGGGGGTCCCTGAGCTCCTGGGTGCCCCTTCCAGCACTGTGCACTGGTCCTTGGCCTCAAACCTCCTCACTCATCTGGAGCATGGGGGACCCCCTCCATGTATTTTGTGAGGACGCCTCAATTTTCTTTTATGACAATTATTGACCTTGGGCTGAATGGGGCACCCTCAAAGAGCTGTACGCCCCACTCTGCCGCAGGGCCAGCAGGGGCCTAGATTTGGCCCCTGTTCTAGGCCCTGGCTCTAATCTTCCTAAAAGCATCACTTACAGCTGTTCTGAGGATTGTGCCAGCTGATTTCACCTTTTCTGTGCTTCTTGAAAGAAATAAAAAGCTAGAAATAACAGAGCTTAATTTAAGCGGGCGGTTTCTGTGCCACGAAAACAGCACTTAATTGTCAACATCAGCCCTTATGACAGCTGCTACATAGTAGCGCTGATTGCATAATTAAGAGATGCAGTGTGACCTCCTGGCTGTGGCTCTGGCACTTATTTTTTTTTTACAAATTAACCACTGAAACTCTCCTTTCCCAGCCAGGATTCTCTGTGCCTGATTCTGCCTCTTGTGAGTATGAAGCCTTCGCTCTCCACACGCGTACTCTGTACCTTGTACTGTTTTACTCTCACAGAGGGCTTGTGACAGATAAAATAATCTATTCTGCTTTTAGGTACTTTGTAGTACTCATATGCACTATCCTTACACAACATGCTTCTCAGCTGAGATCTAGCATTTATTTATTTATCCAAAAATAGGCAATGTTTCCAAATCAATACATAAAATAACAAATGTACCTTTTGGATGAAATTTAAGTCACAAAACATAGGAGCCAGCAGTGAAAAGAAGCCTGAGCTGGCCACATTACTGCCCTCTTTTGCACAGATTCCCAAGTTGCCTCCCTTGATAGGTGGGACTGGGCTGTATCTACACATTCTGGCCGGTGTTCCTTTGGCCAGCCTGTCAGAATGGTGCTTACAGGCATGTCTTCAGGGCTGACTTCAGTATATTCGTGAGCATCTTAAGGTCTGTTGTTGTGTAGGAATTCAGGACCCTAGTGTAATTTTCCCGTTTCATGCCCATATATGGGTGTAAATCACCCTATCCTTATATAGGCATAGAAATCACAACCATATTTAGACTTAGTCTATGCATTCCAAATACGGCAAGGCTACTTCCACTAGTTCTGAGAATCCACAACGATTTCTTGGAAAAACCCGCCTTCAGCAGTCAGGGACTTCCCCCGCTTGAATATTGATTTATCCAAGAACTCCAGGAGTCCATTACGATCTTCCCAAACCAACTGCTTTCTTCTGAAGAAGAATGTCCATTCTAAAAAAGGAGTTGCAGATTCTAGTGTCTTGCGATTTAGCAATGACGGAGCCCTTTATGCTCCTGATGGAGTCTGTAGCGCTGTGACGTAAGTGTTGGAGTCAAATGCAATGAAGGCTGGTTTAGAATGTTCAGTTCACATTTACACGCAGAAGAATAAAGAGGGGTAATATTAAGCTCCGTGTATGGCATAGTCATTGGCGGGTACCTGGACTGGGGAGGACGATACACAAGTCATCAGCGTTGTGATTATATAAAGTTTTGCAAGACTTTTCATAATGTATGCATGTGCCGACAGTAAGGTCTGGCCCTCTCCTGAACCTGTCCTGAACATTAAACATCACTTGCAAAATATAGTTACAAACATTGTAACCAAAAGTGTTGCTAAGTATATTTTCAAAGCAATGCTCTAGCAGTATGTTTGTGATGTGCCAGCCAGGATTCACTCTGCTCAGGGGCACAGAGGCCCCCCTCCCCAATTCAACTTAGAGAA
The DNA here is from genome assembly GCF_964263255.1 of Lissotriton vulgaris. Classification (NCBI taxonomy): domain Eukaryota; kingdom Metazoa; phylum Chordata; class Amphibia; order Caudata; family Salamandridae; genus Lissotriton; species Lissotriton vulgaris. The sequence continues at coordinate 110,920 of NW_028241413.1, read as the reverse complement.
TATGGTAGCAAAATAGGCAACACAATGTCTCTACTAATTGGCTAAAGAACAATATGGATTATTAGCAATTAAAAAGATATGATGACACACTGTCACATGGCCCATCTTTTTTAAAAGATATATTGCATTGGTATACAGGTTATTTTCCATCCTGCTTTCTTTGATCATTGCTAATCGTAAATTATTACTGAGTTCCTACTAGACACCAATGTTTACATTACAGAGGGACTGTTATCACCACTTTAATTATTCTTAGGTCAGAGTTTCCACTAAAAATACATTTCTGTTTTCATCATAACTTTTGGCGTTGTTTGAGGTATCTCTTGGAAACTTTCCTAATTAAAGTGCATCCTTTTTGGGTTGTTCATGGCAACTGTCATGTCGATCCATCAAGCTGAAGCCTAAAAATACGGGGAGGGGCATAACGACTGTTGTTTTCCATTTTAACACCCATAAGCGTCTTTTCCCCTTGATACAGATAAAACAGCTGTATGGAATTGCATCACACTTGGCATGTAAAAAGAACTTTACTCATTTAAGTGCCTGTGCTTGGTTTGCTGTAGACACATTCAGTAGGTTTTGGGAAATTAGCATTTAATTTTTTTTTTACATCTGGGCATGAAGAGGTTACATTTAAAATACATCTGGACTGTTAATCTTTGAATCTACTGTGAATTTGGGAATTTGGGAATCCATTGAAATTGAAATTAAAAAATTTCACCTGTTGTCCATTGTGGACTTGCAAATCAAGCTGCAGATTCAGGCAGTGCCATGCTTCGATTGGATGATTGTCACAGAAAGATTTTTGCCGTAGCCACCATTACCCAGCACAATGCATAGAGCACGGTGTTGGGAAATATGAAAATAACAAGCAACAAGCCTTTGCAATGCAAATTGGTCTCGCATTTGTGAGAGTTAGAGGTATTGGTATTGTAAATGAGAATGTCTTTTACCCATGTGTTTGGGATTGGAGCGGATGCATGTGGTGTGGAGTGGATTTATGTGCCTTGGAATTGTTAGTTGTGGAATGGTGTGTGGTGGAATTGTGTGAAGTTGATTTGGGTAGTGGAATTATGTCTAACCTAGATAGGAGCTCAGAGGGAAAATATGGACTGGGTCGCCGTCCACTCAGACAATAACCAACAACAAAACACCCTTTCCCAAGGACGCTAATTGTGTCAGTTACTTATATAATAGGACAGTCTGAACGTACTGATAACTATTATCTTCCCCTACTTAATTTTGTTCTAATAAGGGGACAATTCACTGCACCTCGCCCATAGTTTTCTTCAATTAGAAATCAAAAGCCAATCTTCCTTGACAGTTACACAGAACACCATATAAAAATGTCTGACACCTCTAATCAGTACCGGACATCCACACCATCAGTGTTAGACCAAGTTCTACTTAGAATAAATGTGCGAGAAATGAATGACACCTCACGGAAACACCACCAACGGGGTAACTGGTATGTAATCTCCAGACAGGCCCCTGTCTCATCATCGGTTGTCATCCGATTCTCAAAGAAAAAAGAGAAAGAGTGTCCAAAACAATAAACCAAATGGTGGAACAAACAGTGGCCGAAGCAACCAGCCCAACCTGCCCAACCAGCAACGCCCACAATGGCAAACATTTTCGCCCAGAATGACCCGCAGCAGAGGCAGGATACAGAAATGAGGAATAATATCGTAGTGAATCTCTCAGATCACATACTTACGGGGAATGAAGAGAGAAAACTAAACAAAGGTCTTGGGTTCCTTCCCACCCCCTCTCATGATGCCTTTAAATGTAGGCTTGAGTTCCACGAAACTATGAGGAAGATTAAACTTAAAAAGTTTTTTAAAAACAAAAAAACTGAGGAGGCCGTATCTTTTGGGACAGATTTGAGAAAACCTTACACTTTCTGTCCACCATCCTCTTCGATTGGTCCAGAGGTGGTAGTTTTTGAGTTTCTGGTTCTGCAGGATATAGAAAGAATTGAGAAAACACAGAAAACGTTTGCATACAAGAATATGACCAAAGACGACTGGGAGGCTGTTAAGAGCCTACAAAATAATCACAATCTGACGATTAAGTCAGCAGATAAGGGCGGGGCGATTGTCCTCCTGAATTCTGCAGACTATGATGCTGAAATGATGCGCCTTTTGAGCGTAAGGACTAACTACCAGCCACTAAGCCGTGATCCCTTGGAAGATCTACTGAAAACTATACGTGAGATGGTAGGGATAGCAAAAGAAAAGAAATGGATTTCGGTGAAAGAGGCCGAGTTCCTGGTTAATACTAACTCCAGGACTCCGTCCTTTTACATACTTCCCAAAATCCACAAACCCACACGTCCATCACCTGGACGTCCCATTGTTTCTGGGATTCAATCTGTCCTAGAATGGAAATCCGTAGAATTGAATTGTGCGGCGTAGAAGTGTGTGGTGCTGAGCTAAATAATGCTGATTGGAATTATGTGGCATTGTGTGGAGTGTATTTGCATTGAATGTCCAACACTTATTAATTAATAATATAAGTAAACTCAATTGTGGTTCCATCGACTTTAAAGAGTGGACTTGGACATGGTTTGATTCTAGTCAGGGACCTTAATGGTACATATGTCCCAAGATGGCTTATCAATCCGCTGAGCGGCCAGTAACCAATCTGAGAGCACGTCTCATTCCTTAGGTGTTACCACATTCAATGACCGCACTCTACCTTTTATTTCACCTGGGAGTCACATCTCTGAATCATTTTCACAATACCTCCCATCTTTTTGTAGCAGCTTGGCGAGTGAGACAAAGCTTTAGCAGATAACTTCAGTTTCTTGTTTTTTATTACATTAGCCATATTACATCTCGGCCTTCTATTTTAATTTCTATATTTAGACTGCACTTGATAAGCTTTGATTAATTAACGTACTGCTGATATTCATAGACTGTAACATATATCACTGTTTTCCAATTTGTGAACCTGTGAGCAGCATGTTGCAAAACTAGCTCAGCGAGTTGAATGTTTGTTCCTTATGGAAAGTGTGGCTGGGCAAGTAATGAGTTTCAACCACGGTTTAGCCCAGACTGCCGTCTGTCCGCATTAAAGTCGCACCTTCAGAAGCACAATGAATTAGAACTGTATCTGTTCCCCACTACAGCCTCATGACTTTACTCCACTGTTTGTTGAGTCCCTGGGATGAGAAGACAAAATTTTGCAGCACGCACTATATTACCAACCACCAGTATGCACACAGACTGAAGACTAATGCAGACATATACGATTACTAAACATCGAAGCTTGTACGGCCAACTCCGCAGTGTGGAAGCTACAGGGATGTCAGGAAGGAACTACGGGCCAGATGTAGGTAGCCCAATACCGGTCGGTAACGGCCGCAATTACCGAATTTTGGCTGTTTTCCGACCGGTATTACGCTTTTCAGATGTAGGAGGCCAAATGGAAGGATTCGGTAATTTACCGAATCAGTAATTTAAGGAATTGGTAAATTACCGAATTCTTAAAATACCAATTCGGTAAATTACCGAATCCTTAATGTAGGGAGCACTCGAATGAGTGCTTTTCTCATATCAGGATTTGGTATTTACCACCAACTACAAGTTGGTGGTAAATATCGAAAACCGTGAAAAAAGCAATTTTTTGCCATTTTTAACAGTGCCATGTAGCAGACATACATGCCATAAGGGCATGTATGTGTGCCACTTGTGCACCCATGCACTATTCAGAGGTGCAACAGGGTGTCAATGTGACACCCTGCCACCCTTGTAGGTCTTCCCCCTATTACCGATTCGGTATTGCCAGATTCAGTAATTCCCATTAATTCCCGTGGGCCTCCAATACCAATTCTTACCGATTCGGTAAATTTGACCGAATCATTAGCTACATCACATTTACCGATTACTAAATACCGAATCTGTAAAATCGGTAATATGTGATTACCGACATCTGGCCCATAGTCTGCCTCTTCTCTAAGAAAAGACCTATAGGCGATTTAAGACCTGCATTTACAACGTGCATGTGCCACACAAGCACAGACACTACACTTCTCTCTACAGCTTGTGCGGCAGGCTGTGCACATTTGGACAATAACCCAGGTCAACATTTATTAGAATTTAAAAACTTTGGAGCCTATTTACAAAAAAATTCTGAAGTACGTAAACATACTATTGTGTACTCTTTAAAGCATCTGAGTTTTAAACATCTGACTTCCTATTTGAGACCCTTCTTGTGCTCTGCCGCTCCGAGGCTCTGCAATGTAAAGTGCAAGTTGCCAGTAATGTGCTGAAGCCATTTTAGACACCCTACTGAAAGTAATGTACATAAAACACGGTCACTGCTGCAAGGTGCTCACCGTTGTTGCTGCCATTTTGTTTGTTGTCCCAGACCCTCCCTCCACCTCGCTCCCGCCTCCCAGCTGACCCTCCCACGCTCCGCCCCTCCACTCTCCACATAAGACAGATGAACCTACGCGCAGGGTCCACGCGCTGCGGTCGCGCCGAAGGTGCGCCAAAGGTAAGCCCGTCTACGCCCGTCCGCGCCTGGACCGCGCCCAGCGCCAGACCCCCTGGTCCCCGCATCACCCACCCCTCCCGCATCACATACGTCGCCTCCACCCTCTTAGCACTTAACCCCGGTCGACTCCCTAACTGCACCCAATCAGCACCAGGACACACCTATGGACCCTTCACCTGCCACTCCTGCAAATTCACCTGCATGAAGACCCACACCAAACCCACAAACACCAAACAGAGATCCAACACCAACCACCTCAAATGCATCCTTCTCAACACCCGCTCGGTTCACAAACACGCCATCAACCTTTGGAATCTACTCGACACCATTTCTCCGGACATCGCCTTCCTAACAGAAACCTGGATGAATGCCTCTTCAGCTCCAGACATCACCATAGCCATCCCGGACGGCTACAAGATCATCCGTAAGGACCGCACCATCCAAACAGGAAGAGGCATCGCCATCGTCCACACGAACACCATCCGCGTCTCAACCAGCTCAGAAGACAACCTCGCTATCGCCGAACACCTTCACTTCCAGATCCACACCGACCCCAAGACCACACTCAGAGGCACCCTCCTCTACAGGCCACCAGGACCCCGTATAAAATTCAGCGAAGACATCACTGACTTCATCACCCCACACGCCCTCCCCTCGGAAGAATACATTCTACTGGGAGACCTCAATTTCCATCTGGAAAAGAGCAACGACAATAACACTACCACCCTTCTGGACAATCTCGCCAATCTCAGACTCAAACAACTTGTTAACACCCCCACACACTATGCAGGACACACACTCGACCCTATCTTCACTTCCAGCAAGCATATCTCCTTTACGCACACCACACCTCTCCACTGGATGGACCACAGTTGCATCCACTTCATTTACAATAAGACCAAGATCCACAACCACCCTCAACCAACTCTGTGAAGAAATTGGAACAAAATCACCATCGACCAGATCTCCACATCGCTTCTTCAAACACCCCCTGCCTATTCAACGAACCCTAACCAAGCCGCCATCAACCTCACACAATGGTTAACCCAAACCGCCGACAAACTAGCACCCTTGAAAAAACATCACATCAAGCAAGGAAGCAAGAACGCCCCCTGGTTCAACGATGACCTTAAGAAATCTAAGAAGCTCTGTCGTTCCCTTGAGAAAACCTGGAAAAATAACCCAAACACTATCACCCAAGCCGCCTTCAAAAACGCCACCCGCAAACACCACCAACTAATCCGGACAGCCAAGAAATCAGCACTCAAAGACCGACTAGTCAACAACGCCCACAACAGCAAGGAACTTTTCAACATCATTAAAGAATTCACCAACCCCACCGCCAGCTCAAACGACATCACCCCCTCTCAAGTCCTCTGCGACTCCCTCGCCTCATTCTTCCATGACAAAATCGCCGACATTCATAACAGCTTTGACAACCAACCCGTAAACCAGTCCACCCCACTCACCTCCGAACCTGTACCTCCTCCGAATAACCTTTTCGACTGGAACCCAATCACCACAGAAGACATCATTCGCCTGATGAACTCCATCCACTCAGGATCCCCTACAGATCCATGCCCCCATCACATCTTCAACAAAGCAGGCTCCATTATCGCACCCCATCTCCGAGACGTCATCAACTGCTCCCTCAACTCCGCCACATTCCCAGAAAGCTGGAAAAACGCCGAACTCAGAGCCCTTCTGAAGAACCCCACAGCTGACCCCACCGAACTCAAAAACGACCGCCCCATCTCGCTCGTCCCATTCCCTGCCAAAGTCATTGAGAAAGCCATCAACAATCAGCTCGCCGCCTTCCTCGAAACCAACAAATCACTCGACTCCTCACAATCTGGCTTCCGAGCCAAACACAGCACCGAGACCGCCCTCATCGCAGCAACAGACGACATTCGAACACTACTGGAGACACAGTCGCCCTCCTCCTCCTTGACCTCTCTGCAGCCTTCGACACAGTCTGCCACAGCACCCTGATACAACGCCTCAGAAACATCGGAATTAAAGGAAAAGCATTGGACTGGATCATCTCGTTCCTCGCTGGAAGAACTCAGAGAGTCCGCCTCCCCCTTTTAAGTCAGAGGCCACCGAAGTCATCTGCGGCGTCCCGCAAGGATCATCACTCAGCCCCAGCCTGTTCAACGTCTACATGAGCCCCCTCGCAACCATCGCACGTCAACACAACCTCAACATCATCTCCTACGCTGATGACACTCAGCTGATCCTCTCACTCACCAAAGACCCAATCACCGCCAAAACCAACCTACATGAAGGGATGAAAGATGTAGCCGAGTGGATGAAGCACAGCCGTCTGAAACTGAACTCGGACAAAACGGAAGTCCTCATCCTAGGTGCATCCCCTTCCGCCTGGGACGACTCTTGGTGGCCAACGGCCCTAGGAAAAGCCCCCATACCGACGGACCACGCACGGAACCTGGGCATCATCCTGGACTCCTCACTCTCGATGACCGGACAAGTCAACGCCGTCTCATCATCATGCTTCAACATCCTACTGTCAGGAATATTAGGGCGGCTTGCGGTCTAGGGCCCGCCCCACGGCATGAATCATGCTCGAGGTATTTGTGTGGCAAGATTCACAGTTTTCCCTCCAGGGGGCGCTGGTGGTTCGTTTGCACAACCTACAGAAATATATGTTGATGTATATGCTGATGTGTAATGTAAATGTACTTTGAGAGTCTTGGAACATGCTCTTCATACCCCCTAGTCCGCCTAATGCGTGAGATTTGACTGTCTCACGCGAAATGCGTGAGGATTGGCGACCTCACGCGAGATGCGTTAGCTGTGGCAAGCGGTATTGAAAACCTCACGCGAAATGCGTGAGAAATGGCAAGCGGTCGCGTTTAACATCGGGCGTAGCCACGTTAACGTGCGCGACCACGCCCAGACCTCTTTGCTCACTATTCTTAGGATCTTGAAGGTGTAGCAGCGTCTTCCAGTTGCTCTGAGTGGAGATCAGAGTTTTGGAAGCATTTTCTTGGCCTTTGCTCAGGAAGTGGTTGGCAATCCTGCTGAAGGTCCTTTGGGAAGGCGCAACCTGCTGTGGAGGTATTTGGGAATCCTTTGCTGTACCAGTAAGTTGGATCTCTGAGGCCTAGGTTTCTTCGGCCACGCCCTGCGTATCAGTAGAGTAGGTTGTACTCTACAGGTAGGACCTCTTAAGCTATTTTCTGGGCCAACATTTAAAGCACATCATAGTAAACTTGTTTAAATGTGTTTTTGAGTCTTTTTATCTGCGCAAATTACACATTCTTTGTTCCCTGTGAAATAATTCTCTGAGAGCTTAGGCTCTATCTTGTTGGGTATTTTTCTTATGGTTTCTTTGGTCGCAATCCATAACAGTCGCAGTACGAATTGACATTACAAAAGAAAGAATTATTTTGTTAAAAAAAGGATATTCAAGTGAAGGTTTTGAACTTGAGATTATTTATGTAAAAACTGCATCAGAGGTTATCTATGTAAAAGTTTATGTTACACTAGGTAAAGAGACATTTTTGACTGTCATTGTAAAGTGGTTATTTACAAGAAAGGTGTCATTTCGTCAGTGTTGAATCTGAGACCCAAATGTGTTTTCTTTTAATACTCAATTTAAAGGAATGATTTCATATATGTTGATTTGGAGTTAAACCCAGGTTAAAGACAAAAGGTCTTTTATTGTGAGGTGAAATTTTAGTTCTTTAAGTTGTTGCAGAGTTCTTAGAATATCGGTATAGACTTGCAGCACTAACTTTTCCTTTTCAGATCTCCTTCCCTGCTGTTCCCTACCCACCACCCCTGACTAACTTTTCCTTTTCAGATCTCCTTCCCCGCTGTTCCTTTCCCAACACCCTTTTCCCCCCGCTTGATCACTTCAATATTCTGTGTATTTACTACAATCAGAATTGGAGGTATCGAGAGGTGGGCCCCTATATCAACTCGACAGATCCTGAGGAAGACCTCGTCTGACAGAATAGTGAGCCCACGAATTCTTTTCCTCCTGATCTGTCGGAGTTGCTATAATGGCCACCTTAGATGATTTAATGGCGGTAATTGTAAAAAAGCAAACTGATCTAAACGAAACCATGAATGCAACTGCGTTATTGGCTGAGAAAGTGGATAACATTCAACTTCAGAAGACACCACTTCCTGATGAAGTTCAGGATACAGGTTCTAGAGCTCCCACTAATATCTCTGTTACTGTACCCCCGCAAATTCCTTTAGCTTCCCCAGAACGTTTTACTGGAGATCCTTCTAAGGTGCAAACCTTCTTGACACAAATTGAGTTGCATTTTTCTTGCAGACCTGCAGCCTTTCCTACTCCTCAATCTAGGATTGCGTTCCTTATATCCTATCTGTCTGGAGATGCCGCTACCTGGGCGGTTCCGTTGGTCAGACAGGATAGTGCCTTATTATATAACTGGAGACGTTTTGTAGGGGAATTTGAAAAGGTGTTTGATAGGCGAACTGTAACTTTATCTGCAGACAAGGAAACAGAGACCTTATTTCTTATTTGTCCCATTTTAACAGACTGGTGGCCGAAACCTCTTGGCCAGAAGAAAAGAGAGCTGCTCTTTTTTATCAGGGTTTGCGGGATGAGTTAAAAGATGTTCTTGCACAAATTGATCCACAACCAACAGCATGTTCGGATCTGATTAATCTAACCTTACGACTAGATCACCGGCTCTCTGAAAGAAGGTCAGATAAAAGAAAGAGCGAGAAGCCAAATTGGAAGAATGAACCTAGATCTCGGACTCAACTATCTCACTCCGAATCCAGTTCAGAACCAATGGAGATCAGAGCTCTTAGACAACCATTATCTAAGGAAGAAAAAGAAACCCGACGCAAAAATGGACAATGTCTTTACTGTGGTCGCAAAGGACATTTCGTGAAGGATTGCTTGATGAAGCCAAAAACTAAGTCCTTCAGTGCAAACAAGGTGGCAATCCTAGAAAAAACAGATCAAACGTCGGAAAACTAGTTTGCCCGAGATGTTTAGAAGGGGATCTCTTGGGTACCATCGCTTACCCTTCCATAAACTCTTGTGTGTCCAATTACAAAGCTCATTTCAGGTTGGCAGTACAAATTCAAATAACTCTTAAGATTTGGCAAATGGAAGTTCTAATCGACTCTGGAGCTACTGGGAATTTTGTTGATCTAGAAACTGTACAGAGACTAACTATCATTTGCGAGAAAAAAGAAACTCCAGAAATTGTCCAAGCAGTCGATGGGAAGGTTTTGTCCGGAGGGCCAGTTACAATGCAAACCTCAAAGGTGGTTATGATCTGTGAGGATTCAAAGAAACAAAGACATTTAGAAGAAGTGCAATTCGATGTGATCCAAGCTCCTCAATATGGGTTTATTCTGGGCATGCCTTGGCTCTGCTTGCATAATCCTCTAATCGATTGGCAAAAAAGAGAACTTGTATTCCTCTCAGAGTTTTGTCAGTCATCTTGTTTAAAAATCTTGGAACCAATTGTGAGTAAAATCGCAACTGCAGAAGAAAAAGAGACAATTTTACCCAAAGCATACAGAGAATTTCAAGAGGTGTTCAGTGAAGAGAAAGCAGCAAAACTTCCACCTCATCGAAGCTATGATTGTCAGATTGATCTTCTGCCAGGATCATGTGTACCCAATTGTAGAATTTACGCATTATCAGAAAAAGAAAAACAACATTTGAGAGACTATCTAGACCAATATCTAGAAAATGGTTTTATCCGTCCTTCTAAGTCTCCAGCTGCCTCCCCTTTGTTTTTTATTCCAAAAGCGAATGGGGAATTAAGAATTTGCATCGACTATAGGGCGCTGAATAAAATAACCATCAAAAATAAATACCCATTGCCGTTAATCCCTGTCCTTTTGGATCAAGTCAAAACAGCAGTGATTTACACCAAACTTGATCTTAGAGGGGCTTATCACTTGGTGCCCGTCCGCGACCGGATCGCGACCAGCGCCAGGACCCCTGGACCTCGCCCTCGAAGACCTCGACCCACCCGCCTGACGTACTCAGCCGCCACCCTCTTCGCTCTCAACACCGGCCGACTCCCAGAATGCCACCAAGCCACTCCAAGATGCACCCACGGACCCTTCAGCTGCCACGCCTGCAAGTTCACCTGCATCCGGACCTGCCTCGCACCAGCACCCACCAAGCCGAACACCAGCAGCACCCACCTCAAGTGCATCCTGATCAACACCCGCTCCGTCCACAGACATGCCATCGAACTCTGGAACCTCCTCGACACCACAGCTCCAGACGTTGCCTTCCTCACGGAGACCTGGATGAACGCCTCTTCAGCTCCCGACATCGCCATCGCCATCCCAGAGGGCTACAAGATCGTCCGGAGGGACCGAAACGCCAACCAGATGGGAGGAGGCATCGCCATCATCCACAGGAACACCATCCGTCTCACGACCAGCACCGACAACACCCTGACCAGCGCCGAACACCTGCATTTCCAGATCCACACCAACCCGAACACCACCCTCAGAGGCACCCTGATCTACCGACCCCCTGGACCACGCACGCAATTCAGCGAGGACATCGCCGACTTTATCAGCCCGCATGCCCTCCCCACCGCCGACTACATCCTCCTGGGAGACCTCAACTTCCATCTGGAGAACAACAACGACCACAACACCAGCACCCTGCTCGACAACCTCGCCAACCTGGGACTCAAGCAACTGGTGTCCACCCCCACCCACCTCGCCGGACACACACTCGACGCCGTCTTCTCATCCAGCACAGACATCGACTTCAGCCACGCCACAGAGCTTCAATGGACGGACCACAGCTGCGTCCACTTCACCTTCAAGAGAACGACGTCCCAACATCACCAGCAACAGACCGCCCGCAGAAGCTGGAACAAGATCACAGCAGACCAGCTCGCCACCTCCCTGAGCCAGCACCCTCCTGCCAGCTCAGCGAACGCCAGCCAGGCCGCCGACAACCTCACGAAGTGGATCAGCAACTGCGCGGACGAACTCGCCCCGCTGAGGACCCCGCCTAGCAGACCCGGCAGCAAGAAGGCCCCATGGTTCACCGCCGAGCCCTCGAGAAAGTCTGGAAAAGGGAACCGACACCGGACAACAGGACCTCCTACAAACTTGCCACCCGGAAACACCACCAGCTGATCCGCGCCGCCAAGAAAACAGCATTCAAGGACCGGTTGGACAGCAACGCACACAACTGCAAGGAACTCTTCAACATCGTGAAAGAGCTTTCCAACCCCAGCGCAGGAAACAACGACATCACCCCATCGCAAGACCTCTGCAACTCCCTCGCCTCATACTTCCACAACAAGATCACGGACATACACAGCAGTTTCAACAACCAACCAACGCACACCATAACCGACCAACCACCCCCCCCCACCACCACCCTCCACGCCTGGACCCCGATCAGCACCGAAGACACCATCCGCACGATGAACTCCATCCACTCCGGATCACCGACCGACCCCTGCCCTCACCACGTCTTCAACAGGGCCGACGCTGTCATCGCACCCTACCTGCAAGACATCATCAACACCTCCTTCGACACCGCCATCTTCCCTGAGAGCTGGAAACACGCCGAACTCAGCGCTCTACTCAAGAAACCAACAGCGGACCCCACCGACCTCAAGAATTACCGCCCCATCTCGCTTCTCCCGTTTCCAGCCAAAGTCATCGAGAAGACCGTCAACAAGCAGATGGCCGCCTTCCTCGAGACGAACGGATCCCTCGACCCCTCACAGTCCGGCTTCCGAGCCAAACACAGCACCGAGACCGCCCTCATCGCCGCCACCGATGACATCCGAGCCCTGATGGACAATGGAGAAACAGCGGCCCTCATCCTCCTAGACCTCTCCGCGGCTTTCGACACGGTCTGCCACCGCACCCTAGTACGGCGCCTCAGCAACATCGGAATCCAGGACAAGGCGCTGGAATGGATCATCTCCTTCCTCGACGGAAGAACACAGAGAGTCCGCCTACCACCGTACAAGTCAGAGGCCTCCGAAGTCATCTGCGGCGTCCCCCAAGGATCATCCCTGAGCCCCACCCTCTTCAACGTCTACATGAGCCCCCTCGCGGCCATCGTACGCAAACACCGCCTCAGCATTATCTCCTACGCCGACGACACCCAGCTGATCCTCTCCCTGACCAACGACCCCACCGCCGCCAGAGCCAACCTGCACGAAGGGATGAAAGAGGTAGCCGAGTGGATGACGACCAGCCGCCTGAAACTGAACTCGGACAAGACGGAGGTCCTCATCCTGGGCTCCTCACCCTCCGCCTGGGACGACTCCTGGTGGCCTCCCGCCCTGGGCACCGCACCCAAACCGACAGACCATGCACGAAACCTGGGCTTCATCCTGGACTCCTCCCTCTCCATGACCAGGCAAGTCAACAACGTCTCCTCGGCGTGCTTCAACATCCTACGCATGCTACGGAAGATCTTCTGGTGGATCCCCACAGAGACCAGGAAGACCGTCACCCAGGCCCTCGTCACCAGCCGACTGGACTACGGTAACGCCCTCTACGCCGGTACCACCGCCAAGCTCCAGAAGAGACTCCAGCGGATCCAAAACTCCTCAGCCAGACTCATCCTCGACATCCCACGATCCAGCCACATCTCCGGACATCTGAGAGACCTTCACTGGCTCCCCGTCAACAAGAGAATCACCTTCCGCCTCCTCACCCACGCACACAAAGCCCTACACGACCAAGGCCCGAGCTACCTCAACAGCCGAGTCAACTTCTACGCTCCCAGACGCCACCTCCGATCAGCCAACCACGCCCTCGCCGCCGTCCCCCGCATCCGAAGAGCGACTACAGGAGGAAGGTCCTTCTCCTACCTGGCCGCCAAGACCTGGAACTCCCTCCCGTCCGACCTACGCCTGACCCAAGACCACCTCTCCTTCAGAAAGAAGCTGAAGACCTGGCTGTTCGAGCAGTAGCGGCACCCCCCCCCCCAGCGCCTTGAGACCCTACGGGTATGTAGCGCGCTTTTTAAGTGTCACTGATTGATTGATTGATTACGAATCCGACAAGGAGACGAGTGGAAGACTGCATTCAAAACTCGATATGGTCTGTTTGAATACTTGGTAATGCCATTCGGTCTCTGTAACGCCCCAGCAGCATTCCTATTCTTCCTCAATGATGTCTTACGAGAATTTTTAGATCTATTTGTTATCGTCTATATCGATGATATTTTAATCTACTCAGACTCTGTGGAAGAACATGAAGGCCATGTAAAACAAGTTTTGAAAACCCTACAAAAACATAATTTGTATTGTAAACTAACAAAATGTGACTTTCATGTATTTGAAGTGGAATTTTTAGGTGTCCTACTCACCCCAACAGGAATGAAAATGACTGATCGAAAAATCCAAGCAGTAGCTGAGTGGCCTATCCCAACTTCAGTCCGGGATGTACAATGTTTTTTGGGTTTTGCAAACTTTTACCGTCGATTTATTGACCACTTTTCGGCAGTGGTAGCTCCTATCACAAGATTGCTGAGAAAAAAGGTAAAATTTGAATGGTCTTCCGAAGCAAATGATGCATTTCAGAAACTAAAAAAGGCGTTCACAGCAGCTCCAATTTTAATGCACCCAGATGTTAAGGAACCTTTCATCATCGAAGCAGATGCGTCAGATGTGGCAATTGCAGCTATTCTTTCTCAAAGGCATCCTAAAACTGGTCAAATGCATCCGGTGGCATACATGTCACGAAAATTGAACTCAGCCGAACAAAACTATATCATCGCAGAAAAAGAGTTGCTTGCTATCTTAGAAGCCTTCAAAGAATGGAGACACTATATAATGGGAGCTAAATTCACGGTAACTGTTTACACGGATCATAGGAATTTGCAATTTATGAGCTCAGCCAGAATGTTGACACCCAGACAACTAAGATGGATGATGTTCTTTGCAGAATACGATTTCGTAGTAACTTATCGTCCTGGTCAAGACAACAAGAAAGCTGATGCTCTTTCTAGGAAAGATTCTTCTTTGCACAGGTTCGAAGGAGATCCACAAGCGATCATAAGCCCAGATAAAGTACTTTGCTTGTTATCAGCTGATCAATTCCTAGAGAAAATACATGAAAACTTCTCTCCTAATCAATGGAAAAAATGGGAGAATAAGGAAGAGAATCAAACTATCAAAGAAGGATTACCATTTCATGGAAGGCAGATCTATCTACCAACCAAAGAACTACAAAGAACTGTTTTCAGTTGGTTACATTCTCATCCAATGGCAGGACATCCGGGTCCGAAGAAGACAGTAGAGAAAATACAAAGATTATTCTGGTGGCCAACTCTGCAGAAAGATGTGACTCAAATGGCTCAAAACTGTGAAACTTGTGCAAGATTCAAAACGGATCACAGTAAACCAAAAGGTCTGTTGCAAGTGCTACCCACTCCAACCAGACCTTGGGAACATATTTCCTTGGATTTCATTACAAATCTTCAGCAAAACAGTCAACATTCAGTTATCTTGGTAGTTGTAGACAGTTTAACAAAGTACGCACATTTCATAGCTTGTAAACGATTGCCTACAGCAGGACAGTTAGTGCAAATCTTTCTAAGAAATATTGTGAAACTACATGGACTGCCTTCAGTATTGATATCGGATCGAGGTTCTCAGTTTTCATCCAAGTTCTGGCAACAATGGTGTCAATGTCTACAGATTACGTCAAATATGTCAACCAGTCATCATCCTCAAACGGATGGTCAAACCGAACGATTAAATCAAACCCTGAAGCAATATTTGCGATGCTATGTAACAGATTCCAAAGAGTCTTGGTTGGATTTGCTATGGTTTGCTGAGATAGCCTATAACTCATCACCTCATTCTTCTACAGGATGCTCTCCTTTTGAGGCTCTATATGGCTATATACCAAAGACAATTCCTCTAAATCTGCCCAAAGAAGAGACCAATGCACCCGCAGTTCAAGAAACAGTACAAATTATGCAGAACATTCATCAGAAAATTCACAAAAGGCTATTACAAAGTAAAGAGAAATACAAGCAGCAATATGATAAGCGTCATCGAGCAGGACCAGTGTATTCTTCTGGAGATAAGGTGTGGTTATCCACTAAGAACTTACAGTTTAAACACAAAAACATGTTTCGTCCCAAATTCATTGGTCCATATTCAGTGATCCGTCAAGTTAATCCAGTGACATACAAACTGCAACTTCCCAAGAACTTGCGGATTCATCCTGTATTTCATACGTCATTGTTAAAGCCAGCTAGACAAGGTGTAACTCCCAAACCTGCACCGATCCTGATTCAGGGCAATTGGGAATATGAGGTGCAAAAGATATTGGATTCTAAACGCAGGGGCACGAAACTATGGTATCTGGTTTCCTGGAAAGGTTACGGTTCTGAGAATGATTCTTGGGAACCGGCAGAACATGTTCATGCCCCTCGGTTGTTACGCAGATTCCACCTCCTTCATCCTTCTAAGCCGGGCCCTAGACCGCTCTTGGGAGGGGGAGGTACTGTCAGGAATATTAGGGCGGCTTGCGGTCTAGGGCCCGCCCCACGGCATGAATCATGCTCGAGGTATTTGTGTGGCAAGATTCACAGTTTTCCCTCCAGGGGCCGCTGGTGGTTCGTTTGCACAACCTACAGAAATATATGTTGATGTATATGCTGATGTGTAATGTAAATGTACTTTGAGAGTCTTGGAACATGCTCTTCATACCCCCTAGTCCGCCTAATGCGTGAGATTTGACTGTCTCACGCGAAATGCGTGAGGATTGGCGACCTCACGCGAGATGTGTGAGGTTTGGCAAGCGGTATTGAAAACCTCACGCGAAATGCGTGAGAAACGGCAAGCGGTCGCGTTTAACATCGGGCGTAGCCACGTTAACGTGCGCGACCACGCCCAGACCTCTTTGCTCGCTATTCTTAGGATCTTGAAGGTGTAGCAGCGTCTTCCAGTTGCTCTGAGTGGAGATCAGAGTTTTGGAAGCATTTTCTTGGCCTTTGCTCAGGAAGTGGTTGGCAATCCTGCTGAAGGTCCTTTGGGAAGGCGCAACCTGCTGTGGAGGTATTTGGGAATCCTTTGCTGTACCAGTAAGTTGGATCTCTGAGGCCTAGGTTTCTTCGGCCACGCCCTGCGTATCAGTAGAGTAGGTTGTACTCTACAGGTAGGACCTCTTAAGCTATTTTCTGGGCCAACATTTAAAGCACATCATAGTAAACTTGTTTAAATGTGTTTTTGAGTCTTTTTATCTGCGCAAATTACACATTCTTTGTTCCCTGTGAAATAATTCTCTGAGAGATTAGGCTCTATCTTGTTGGGTATTTTTCTTATGGTTTCTTTGGCCGCAATCCATAACAGTCGCAGTACGAATTGACATTACAAAAGAAATAATTATTTTGTTAAAAAAAGGATATTCAAGTGAAGGTTTTGAACTTGAGATTATTTATGTAAAAACTGCATCAGAGGTTATCTATGTAAAAGTTTATGTTACACTAGGTAAAGAGACATTTTTGACTGTCATTGTAAAGTGGTTATTTACAAGAAAGGTGTCATTTCGTCAGTGTTGAATCTGAGACCCAAATGTGTTTTCTTTTAATACTCAATTTAAAGGAATGATTTCATATATGTTGATTTGGAGTTAAACCCAGGTTAAAGACAAAAGGTCTTTTATTGTGAGGTGAAATTTTAGTTCTTTAAGTTGTTGCAGAGTTCTTAGAATATCGGTATAGACTTGCAGCACTAACTTTTCCTTTTCAGATCTCCTTCCCTGCTGTTCCCTACCCACCACCCCTGACTAACTTTTCCTTTTCAGATCTCCTTCCCCGCTGTTCCTTTCCCAACACCCTTTTCCCCCCGCTTGATCACTTCAATATTCTGTGTATTTATTACAATCAGAATTGGAGGTATCGAGAGGTGGGCCCCTATATCAACTCGACAGATCCTGAGGAAGACCTCGTCTGACACCTACGCATGCTCAAAAAAACATTTCGCTGGATCCCCACCGAAACAAGAAAAACGGTCACCCACGCACTGGTTACAAGCTGTTTGTACTACGGAAACACCCTTTACGCCGGTACCACCGCAAAACTGCAGAAAAACCTCCAACGCATCCAAAATGCTTCAGCCAGACTCATACTAGACATCCCCCGCACAGACCACATTTCCGCTCACCTGAAAGACCTTCACTGGCTCCCCGTCAACAAGAGGATAACGTTCCGTCTCCTCACCCACGCACACAAAGCCCTATACGAACTTGGACCTGATTGTCTCAACACACGCCTTTCCTTTTACATCCCCACCCGCCAGCTGCGTTCGTCCAACCAAGCCCTTGCCGCTGTTCCGCGCATCCTCAAATCCACCATGGGTGGAAGATCTTTCTCCTACTTAGCGGCAAAACCTGGAATTCCCTTCCCATCCACCTTCGCCTCACTCAAAACCACCTAGCCTTCAGAAAACAGCTTAAAACCTGGATATTCGATAAGTAAACCTCCCCCCCTTCCTCGAGCGCCTTGAGACCCTCTGGGTATGTAGTGCGCTATACAAATTCTTGACTTGACTTGACTTGACCGTGATGTAGCTGCAAAGTAAATTGCGGCAGCACAGCGCTGAGCAGGAAAAGCCATTAATACTAAATACAGGATAGGGTGACCACACCATGCAAAGGAATTAAAATACTTGCAACACAATAGGACTTGGGAAAGTCAATTCGCGCATTGCGCACTGAATGTAAGGAAAGCACATCCTGCCTGCAGTAAGTCAAACCCCATTAAAGAAACAGTGCTTACAGACTAAATACTAAATAAGACATACTGTGTAACATCAGAAGTAAAAGGGCCAGTAGCCATGGGAGGTTACAAATTAAGACAAGGAGGTACTAAGGAGGGACTAACAAGGTGATGAAGGAATCAGAAGCCAGCATCTATAAAGTACAACGACACAAGCCAATTAAAAATATGGGTGGAAAGTGGGCGGAGCTTCACATCTCTAAGTCAAAACTGCATGGCTCGCAGAGCAGCGTATGCGCGCTGCCCAGGCATGACCTAAAAATGGCATAAGGGGGCTTGGTGAACCCACCCTGACCGCAAGGCTCATGTGTGTGTGTGTGGGGGGGGGGGGGGGGGGGGAAATGGGGCGCTCCTGGCAAAATGATTATCAAATATAAATATTTTTATCACAGTTTCCAAAAACCTGAAAAAAGTATGCAGATAGCTGCTGTTGACTTGACCAACAGCTACATGTGTAATGTGGCCACATGCAGTGCGGTTGGGAGCAGGGGTTGGCCGGTGGGGCACGGCATTTTATGTTTTATTTCGACTTTTCTAAGGCGAGAAACCTGCGCCAAATGAATAAATCAACAATTTAGTACTCTTTTTCCCTAAACTCGGCTCTCTTTTGTTAAACCTTGAGTACTGAAGCAGTCTAATTCACTTATAAATCTTTATTTCGGCAGTCTGCCATAAAAGCACAACAAAATTCAAATCCAATTAAAACATTAAAAAAGGGTGAGTGAATGAATACATGATACACTGAAACACTCAATACATAAAAGAAGTGGTTACAATGCATCTCTAACTGTCTAAAGGAGAGAGAGCTGTACACGTCTCTTTACTGAACATACTTATTTTAATGCTGAAGTGAGCAATGGTCCAATTGGGTTGAGTCTGCGTTATATATAAAAAAAACTTTCTAAAAAATTGTGGGATTTTTACAAACGTGCTGATTTCACAATTTTTTGGTTAATCGCAGAATGGCTACATCCTGGCGGGTATGCAATTGTACAAAATGCTGCTCGCACTGATTGCACAGTGCCGGATGCTTGTCCGCCCACTGTGCAATCAGTGCAAACCGCATCTTTCACAGCGCAAGCAGTAGTTTTCTGCCGCTCAAGTACATTTCCACTCGAGCGGCAGCTTTCACAACGCAGACTGGTAGTTTCTCTTGGCGAGCATTCGTGACCACTCGCAATGAGAAACCTGACCTCCCCACGTTGAGAATCTCACCAGGAGGTTTAGTTTCCATGCTCACGATCAGCAACTTAGCCTCATAACGGCTATGGAACGTCCAGCTCCAGTGCTGGACGTTCCATTGCAGCTATGAGGTTCGAACGTTCAATGGCCGACTGCAGCACTGCTGAGGTAGTGGTGCCGTCGGCCGCCGAAAGTTCGAAGCACTTAAGAGGTTAATGTTGCTGATTGCGAACTAGGAAAAAGTCTTGCCGGGATGTCATTTTGCTCAATCGCGGTCACCAACTTGACGTAGAGGACCTCGAGCGACGCGTGTTTGCACTGTTACATGCAGTTCACGTAGTGCGAAGTAGCACAAACTTCGCAAACTACTTGAGCGTAGCGTAGTACTTCGCCTAGGGTTAGACATTACAGAACCCAAAAACAGCGGCGTAGCAAGGGTGGGAACCAGGCAGCACGAGTTTTGGGGCGGCAGCTGGTGATCCCCCCACGCTTACTTGTGGTTGTCATGGGGCAGCGGCCCCAAGAATCTTCAGCCACCCCCCCTTTAGACTTGGCCACCGTGGGTGCAAGGACCGGGGTTGCTACGGGCGGCTTAAGGCCTAGCTACGCCACTGCACAAAAATCACTAGTGTCAAGCATATAACCAGAGCCATGCCTTTAAGAAGTTAAACGAGCACTGGACATCTGGCATCCAATCAAATGAATAACAGTATATAAAAAAGCAGAAAAGATCACAAGCAACAAGCAGAATACAAATGAAACCAGGCTCGGCCCCCAAAGCACGACTTTTGTAGTATCCTGCAGAAAGAAAACACACACATTCATGGCATGATTCTTTGTAAACAGGCAGCACTTGTACATTATTTTCATTGGCTGTTAAATACATACTTTATTACACAGAAGAAATCATATATTTTATTAGTGGAAAAACAGAGTAGAACAATGAAAAAGGTTTATTTCTTAGCCTTGCAGCCTTTCAGTAGAAGTACATTACACATGAAGGAGTGCAGCGCGTGCACAACAAACATGACCTTTTCTGGTATGTGCAAAGTACTCTTGTTAGCGCCTAGTTATGCCAACTGAACCAAACCTGCATTAGGCACTTTTTTCTAATGAAAAGTTTCACTTCTACATTGACTTTTAACTTCACTTGTGTGAACTTGTAAGATGTTTCTTCACCCTGTCAGGCACCTGTGGTCTGAAGGTGCCAGGGACTAGGGAAACAGATTCAGTATTCTGTGGTTGACAGTAGTGGTGGAATTATACATGTAGGAGGTCTCAGGGGGGTCTCATTGAGGACAGAGGGGACACTCACAGGGAAGGAGGGAACATTTGACTTATATTTTGTGCTCTCAGAAGAGAGACCATCTCAGGCAACCTGCATAAAAGCATTGGTACACCCCTGAGACTTTGTAAACTCATCTTCTCAAGACTTCAGACCCCATAATGTATAGTAACTCAACAGTGGTCTCTTTTATGGGGGTCTCTATCACATGGAGTGGTGTGGAAGTGAGACCCATGTATTTCCAGGGAGAGAAGCGGTATCTGAGAGGTTAAGATCCCCTAAGATCAAATCAGCATTCCTTCAAAAGGTACCCCAACTCCCTATGTCTACTCGCAAACACAGAAGCACTTTGTTGGGGGGGGGGAGTTCTAGGTGTACGGGATGTAACAAATGTTATCACGATTAAACAATGGTTTTATCATATAAGAAACCAGACATTTGCATTGTATTCTTTGCCTAGACCATAGCCCATAGTGTGGGAGTACACTCAAAAGGTGAGTCTTGTCCAAGAAGTTTTGTCAAATGAGTTTCCCAGAGCATGAAAGACAAAAAGTTTGTCCAGAATAAAAAATAAGTACATAAGCACATAATCTTCTGCTTAAATGTTTACCAACCTTAAATGTTCTGCAAACCCTTGACTGGGGGTCTGTTGACATAAAATCACCATTATTTGAAACAGTGCCCAGGGCCAGAGTTTGCAGCTTAGCAACAGATGAAAGATTGTGGCCTTCCACTCATAAATAAAGTTCTTTCCAAAGGCAAACAAATCCTTCAAGAATGTAATTTACTCTCTGGTACACTAAGCAATTTAAATAAACAATGACACTGAGAATGGTGCTTCACACAATCTGCATGGACAATAACAAGGAATCCATAAAGAACCTCAGTACAAGGCGTCACCCAGAGGTTACCTAACATTTTACATCCCATAATGATTGGATAGTGTGCAATCTGTGTTCCTTAGAGTATTCTGTCCTGAGATCTGTGTGACTTCCTGGTGTCCATCTCAGCCACAACCACACTCCTGCAGTGCACCATCACCGCTGTTAGAATTTGTGCGAACGAACAATTTCTTTGGGATCCATGGTGGAACATATGGTTTCAGACCTGGTGAAAATACAAATATGCTGTATAGGTTATACGTAAAACCAACAAGAAAAGTTGTGATTTTTCAGGATTTCATTCATCACCATTGAAGAGTCATTGACTAGTTGATAAGTCACTGTCTAGTAACCTGTTCAAATCAATGGCCAACAAACCATGTCATAACTCTGGGGTGAGTGGGGCGGGTTCCTCACTTTTTTTAGTGATAAAACTACTTCTGCAAAGAAGAGTTATGATCCTACCTGGCCAAACACATGTTCCCTTTATCTTTAATCAAAATTTAGGAAACACCAAATTTACATTTAAGCTGTGTCAGCATTGAATGCAGACAATGTCAACACACTCATACAGTGCGAACCCAAAACATGGGGCATATTACATATCTGCTAAAAGCTATAAGTATGCCCCCTATACTCTCTCCTAAAACGTGTGTATTCTCTTGCTGTAAACTACAACCCACCTTGTTTTTTCATACCATAATGCTCAACTTAGACGCAGGAATGTTTTTGCTTAGATTGAACGACCCCAACTTTTACAAAAGAGTTAAATTTAAGACAGCTCAAGACACTGCCAAGATCTGGTTCGGTATTTTGGTTTTCTGTAAGACCTATTTTTTTCATTTAAAATTACGACTCTGGGATAACCCAGGACTTCCGGGGATATTTGATGATAGCCGGGCTAGTGTGTGGGTAACCCATGGTATTGCAACCTTGGGGGACCTATATGGTACCAATGGTTTTTTAGACTTCGAGACATTAAAAAACTTGCTCCATCTTACGGAGTCTATGATGTTTAAATATATACAATTACATGACTTTTTGATACATCGGATGAAAATTTTAACTATTTCAGACTCCGATATTTGGGAGTGCCTCTATTCATCTAGAACCAAATCAGTAATAAGCACCGACTATAGTTGTTTAATTTCTTATGTAAAACAGGACTGTTGGGGGCGTGGCCAAGATGGAGGGCTGAGTAGACGCTCTCGCCTCGAGCTCCCGAGACCCCGGAGCCCCTGAGCCGTTCTGGACCGCTGATCTCCCCCGAATCAAGCGGAGAAGGAGCCCGGTGCAGCAGTGGAGGTGGTGGCGCGGCTTGGATCCCCTGGTGGCCCCGCAAACACAACGCAACGCCTCACCACAGAAACGTCCCCGGAACGAGCACGGGCCGCGGATCCGGCGGAGACCCGCAAGCCGGCAGCCGTGCAACGCGGGGGGAGCCACAAGAATACCGGAGCTCCGACGAGGACTTGCGGCTCAAAGACACACCCTTCCCGGGCCGCCGGCGAGATAGAGAGACGGAGGCTCCGAGCGGAGCGAAGGTACGCATTCCGGACCGGGGCGGGGGAGGAGCCGGCGGGGAGCTACTACGCCACTCCGAGGATCGAATAGGCCAGGAGGCCTACCGCTGCGCGGTGGCCCCGCACTTCCTCCCGGAGCCCCTGCAGAGTGGTGGGGCCGGGCGACGGCTGGGGGAAGACTGAGGGTGCCCAACTGCCCCCACGCACGGCATTGGGGGCCTGCCTGACCCGGCGCTGTGGAGATAGTGCCTGTCCTGGGGAGCGGAGCTGCGCTGCAAACCGGCGGCCTGCTTGGAACTAGGCCCTTGCCCCCTCCGGCGCTGAGCCCACGTGGTGGAGCCGAGTTCACCGTCAGACGCCCCATCGGGAACGGGGGACGCCCCTGGGGCCCAACGAACGCTGGCACGGCGGACTGCGGTAGAGTGGCCTCTCCAGAAGGGGGACCGGCCTATACCGCCTCTCCTGGTGACGTGGTGGGGCTCACCTGAACATTGCACGTCAGACGCCGGCCCGAGGTCCAAAGCCGGGCCCTGGCGGCGTGGTAGCCCACTCCTGGGCGGGCGGGAGAGCACTTGCCGCTACTGGACCCCGGCCAACACCACGCAACTGGGCTGGACTGCCGCTGGGAGCATACCGCTGCGCCCCCCCCCCAGGATCAGCGCCCTAGGGGCCAGCCCCACGGGTTCGCACTAGACAGCGCAGGGGCGTTGAGAGAGATGCGGAGGCGCGAGCCCCGACCCCGGCGCCGCCACACCCAGCGGACTTTTGTGGATATTCCCCCCCCCCCCTGCGACGCGCCCCCACCTCTGTGATGTCAGGCAACAGAGGGGGCAAGAAGGGAGAGCGCACCCTGCCCGAAATGTTGGGCAGAGGTGCTCCGAGACAAGACCGGAATCAACCAGCCTCGAGCCCCCCCACTGGCTCTCGGGGAGCGGAGGGGGGAAAGCCCCCGGTCACCAGGTCTTTTCTGGAGTCGCTGTTCGGCACCCTTCGAGAGGACTTCCAGGCGTTGAAACAGGAGGTGTCCGGGGAGGTCCGGGAGGTACGGAGAGAGGTTGACGCGCTTGGAGAAAGAGTATCCACCGTGGAAGAAGCTAACCAGTCCCGGGACGAGGAGATTGTGCACTTACAGCAGGAAGTCTTGCGGCTCCGAGACCAACAGATTGACCTCCAATCCCACGCCGAAGATCTCGAAAACAGGTCCAGGCGCAACAACATCAGGGTCCGAGGCGTCCCATCTAAAGAAGAGGGGGAAGACACAGCGGCCTATCTGAGGGACCTGTTCCGCGACATTTTGGGCGAACCCGCTTGAGAATTGACATGGCACATAGAGTGGGCCTGCCGCGTCGAGCCTCGGCACCGCCCCCGGACATCCTGGCCTACCTGCCGGATTTTCCCCTGAAAGAACGGATCTTGCGCGAGGCACGACGAAAGCAGCCGGTGAGTTTCCGAGGTCATCAAATAGCCCTATTTCAGGACTTATCAACGATCACACAGCAGAAACGCAAGTCCTTCAAGATCGCCACTGACTTTTTGCGGGAACACGACACGCAATACTCATGGGGCCATCCCTTCAGGCTCATCTTTCGCTGGAACGGGACACTGCATCAGCTTCGGTCCCTCCAGGACACTTGCGGAGTGCTGGGTATCACCGCGGCTGATGACGACGTTCCAACGCCTCACCGCCGCCGCAGCTCCAGGGAGGGATGGCAGACGGTTCGTCGGCGACGATCCTCACTCCCACCCCCACGACCGGATTCTCCCACGATCAGAGCTGAGATGGACAGCGCCATTCGGGAGGTGTCCAGAGATACGTCATCTAGTGATGTGGCCTTGACGGCCTGAACAGACTCCGGGGGGAGATCATATTGGCTTCTTTATCATTGCAGGTGCGGGGGTTCTGGGGGGGAGGGAGGGCTCAGGGAGGGCGTAGGTGGTGGCTGGACGTCCACTTGAATACTTTTCCACTGACTTGTCCGTTAGGGACCAGACTGGGACAATGGAGTTTTTTGAACAGTTGGGGTTGGGGTTGGGGGGGAGAAGGGGGGCTGGGGGTAGGCCAGTGGGCGAAGGGTGGGGACTTGGGGAGTTGGGCAGTTCGGGGGATGTTTGGAGGGCGGGGGTGGGGGGGACACGGGCTTTCTGCTGTGCTGTATTGTCTTGCTGCTCTGCACGCTTTGTTCTCGAGCCGATTTCTCAGGGCTGGTTGAGGAATGTTCGGGGGGGGTCTGGGGTTTGTGCTGTGCTATCATTTTTCGCTGCTGCTTTTGCCATGTCTTTCACCCACAGGTATGGAATTCAGAGTGTCATGCTAGAGGGCTATTGCCTTTGTTTCGACCCGCTTTCCTAAGTTGCACTGATTTCACTCTTGATTCAGGTTCATTAAGCGATATATCACTGTCCGTTCATGGCCCTTAAGATTGATACCCTTAATGTGAAGGGGTTGAATAACCCGATCAAGCGTAGAGCGATGTTGTCCCTTCTGGAAAAAACCCAGGCTGACATCTGCTTTTTGCAAGAAACCCACCTCTTAGCACGAGATTGTCTCCGGATGCGGTCTCCCAAATTCCCAGTACAGCTCTTTTCCTCGGGGACTACTAAAACAGCGGGGGTGGCAATTTTGGTGACAGTTTAGAGGGGAGGTCCTGTGCAAGGTGGCGGAACAGAAAGGGAGGCTCCTGGCTTACAGGGTTAGGCTAGGGGGATTGCTGTTCACAGTGGGTTCGATATATAGCACTAATGATCGCCAAGATCTCTTTCTACAATCGGCCCTGGAAGAAATCACGACTACCCCGGACAGACACATAATCATTGGGGGGACCTGAATATGGTCTTTAACTCATCCTTAGATAGATCTGCGCAGCGACGCCCACACACCGGGGAATTTTCACAGATGAGTGCCTCCCGCTTACTGGATCTTGATATACACGATCTGTGGAGACGCTTACACCCCACCACACAGGCCTATTCTTACTTCTCCCACGCGCACAAGACATACGCTAGACTAGATTATCTCCTGGTTACGGGACCGGTCGCCGAAATGGCGACGGCTTCCGATACGGGGGTCCTTACGTTGTCTGACCACGCCCCGGTGTCGGGCTCCTTCCAGCTACCGCCGATGTCTCCCTCGCGAGGGGTTTGGCGTCTTCGGGATACCCTCTTACATAAGCGGACAGTCGTGAAACAGATACGCGACTGCTGAGTATCGGAAACACAATGAGAACGGGGATACCACCCGGGCAACGCAGTGGGCCGCCATGAAGACGGTGCTCCGGGGTGAGTTTATCGCCATTTCCTCCGCGGATAATAGAGAAAGACAACAGAAAAGGGACGAACTTACGAATACGGTGCGGGAATTGGAACAGGTACATCAGAGGACGGGGGCCCCCAGAGTCTGGAGGCAACTCAAGGCAGCCCGAAAGCTTCTTTCCACGCTAGATATGGACAGGGCGGAATACGCGGCGCTGCGCCTGAAGCACGCATATTACACTGGCGGGGACAGATGCGGCTGACTACTCGCGCATAAACTTCGGGTGAAGCACCAGCACCAACGGGTTAAGGAGCTGTCCCTTCCTGGCGGCACTTTGGCCATGGAGGACCACCAGATTGCGGACCGGTTCCGTCGCTATTACGCCAACCTATACGCGGGCGCTCCCTCCTCGGCCTTGGCTGAGGATGATTATCTCGCGTCAGTCGACCTCCCCGTCCTTGCCCCGGGACAGGCGGAACATTTGGAACGTGACATTAGGCCGGAGGAGGTGATTGCTGCAATCGCCCGACTCAAACATGGGAAAGCCCCGGGTCCCGACGGTTACACCCCACTTTTTTACAAAACGTTTTGTCAGGAGCTGGCGCCAATGTTGACACGGCTCTTTAACTCCTTTGCTGAGCCGGGGGCTATCCCCCCGGATTTGCTGTGGGCGACAGTGTCGTGATCCCCAAACCGGGGAAGGACCGGACGGAATGCGACTCCTACCGGCCTATCTCGCTACTGAACGTGGACCTTAAGCTCTACACGGGGATCCTGGCGGCACGTTTGGCGCCACACCTGCCAGGACTAGTGGACCCGGATCAGTCCGGGTTTGTTCCGGGCCGGCAAACGGTAGACAACACTAAGAGGGTGGTCCACGTCCTAGAGAAGGCCTCCCGTATCCCCGGGGAACGCATGCTGCTTTCGGTTGACGCTGAGAAAGCGTTCGATCGGGTGCACTGGCCTTACCTTGAGAAAGTGCTCTGCAAACTGGGTATGGGTGAGAAATTCCGCACCCTCATATTTAACTGTAACAGATCCCCGGCCGCGACGGTACGGGTGAATGGGTGCTGCTCTGGCCAATTCGTGATAGTGAGAGGAACCAGACAGGGGTGCCCACTGTCCCCGCTACTCTTCGCTCTATACATGGAGCCGTTTGCCCAGAGGATTCGCCGAAACTCGGAGGTGACTGGTGTCCGGATGGGGGGCCACATTCACACCATTAGTTTGTATGCGGACGATGTGATCTTAATGCTTGACAATCCGAAGGAGGCGCTCCCCGCTTGCATTGCCGAGCTTGACGCCTTCGCCACGGTGGCAGGCTTCAAAATGAATATGAGAAAGTCGGCGGCCCTGGACATCTCGCTCAACACTGCTACGAGACTTGAATTGCAAGGGCGATTCCCTATGCATTGATCTAAAGATCTGGTCCCATACCTGGGCGTACTCCTGGCACCATCTTTGCCGGCCATGGTGACTGCTAATTATGCAGCCCTGGGCAAGAAAATCAAAGAGGAACTGGCCCGCTGGAGCAAAGGCACGCTGTCGCTACTGGGACGGATCGCTGCACTAAAGATGACTCTCTTGCCGCAGGTACTGTATTTGTTCCGAGCCCTGCCGCTCCAACCACCGAGGGGATGGATACGACAGGCTCAGACCGATGTTGCTCGCTTTGTTTGGCAGGGCCGTAAACCCAGACTCAGAAGAGCCTTGTCCACGCTGGCACCTGAGTCCGGTGGCCTTGGCATTCCGGATCTGCACAAGTACTTTCAGGCGGCGCAGCTGCGGTATCTGGTGGAGTGGAGCTTTCGCGCTCTGGCGGGCAGCCAGATGCTGCGCTCTGTTTCACATGTACGGTCCGGAGGGTGCCGTGTCATTTGAGGACCTCTGCCGGGACTACCAACTACCTGAACCTGAGCGTATGCGGTATCTACAGGTACGCCATTGGGCGCTTCAGCCACAAGTACGGGATCTTGCTGACCGGAAACTCACCCCATATGAGAGGTGGCTGGCGACGCGTTCCTCGGACGCCAAGCTCATCTCAGACCTATACCGACTCTTACAACCCCCCACTTACCACATCCATAACCCCGGAAGGGTTCGCTGGGAGCGAGAGCTGGGGAGGGAACTGAGTCACAGGGAATGGGACGATATCTCCTACCGGGCACGTCATTCAGCGTACCACAGTGGGCTCACTGAAACCTTTACTAAGATAACCACATACTGGTACTACACACCTCAGAGGTTGCATGAAATGAACCATAACATCCCGAACACCTGCTGGCGCGAATGTGGACTGACTGGCACGCTTACACACATATTATGGGACTGCCCCTTACTAAGTCCTTACTGGAAGGCGGTTCTAGATGAGATAGACCAGTGCTTTAACATTGAATTACCCCGCTTCCCCGCCTATGTCCTGCTAGGATTACCTAATGGCTTGATGTACCCACTACGTTCCAGGAGGGGCAGACAGATAGCGATCGCTTTGGGCTCGGCGATCCAGAATATACTCATATACTGGCGTACCGCCACCCTTCCTACCACCATAGGCTGGCTGCACAGATTATGGCACGTTCTGGGAATGGAGAAGCTGTCCCTCACGGTGGCAGGCAAGGTGGATAGATTTGAGGACCTGTGACAACCTTTCCATACTTTGCTACAGTCGGAATTCAGAGAAATTACTTGTCCCCGATATCTTAGGCTATTGAGACTGACACCCCTGATTGCCTAGTTGACTTGGGGGGAGGACACGTTGGGAGGTGTGGATCCTTCACGAAGGCAGTGGACGTGTAGGACATTCGCACAGCACACGGGGGGAGGAGGGTGGGTGGTTCGGGGGGAGGGCGAGGCGGGGGGGACTTGGGGGGGTTGTTAGTTCTGGGATTTGTCATCATGGCGCTCGTGCCTAGATTAAGGTTATCCAACTGCTCAATCAATCAATCAGTGACACTTATAAAGCGCGCTACATACCCGTAGGGTCTCAAGGCGCTGGGGGGGGGGGGAGCCGCTACTGCTCGAACAGCCAGGTCTTCAGCTTCTTCCTGAAGGAGAGGTGGTCTTGGGTCAGGCGCAGGTCGGTCGGGAGGGAGTTCCAGGTCTTGGCGGCCAGGTAGGAGAAGGACCTTCCTCCTGTGGTCGCTCTTCGGATGCGGGGGACGGCGGCGAGGGCGTGGTTGGCTGATCGGAGGTGGCGAATGGGAGCGTAGAAGTTGACTCGGCTGTTGAGGTAGCTCGGGCCTTGGTCGTGTAGGGCTTTGTGTGCGTGGGTGAGGAGGCGGAAGGTGATTCTTTTGTTGACGGGGAGCCAGTGAAGGTCTCTCAGATGTCCGGAGATGTGGCTGGTTCGTGGGATGTCGAGGATGAGTCTGGCTGAGGCGTTCTGGATCCGCTGGAGTCTCTTCTGGAGCTTGGCGGTGGTACCGGCGTAGAGGGCGTTGCCGTAGTCCAGTCGGCTGGTGACGAGGGCCTGGGTGACGGTCTTCCTGGTCTCGGTGGGGATCCACCAGAAGATCTTCCGTAGCATGCGTAGGATGTTGAAGCATGCCGAGGAGACGTTGTTGACTTGCCTGGTCATGGAGAGGGAGGAGTCCAGGATGAAGCCCAGGTTGCGTGCATGGTCTGTCGGTTTGGGTGCGGTGCCCAGGGCGGGAGGCCACCAGGAGTCGTCCCAGGCGGAGGGAGAGGAGCCCAGGATGAGGACCTCCGTCTTGTCCGAGTTCAGTTTCAGGCGGCTGGTCGTCATCCACTCGGCTACCTCTTTCATCCCTTCGTGTAGGTTGGCTCTGGCGGCGGTGGGGTCGTTGGTCAGGGAGAGGATCAGCTGGGTGTCGTCGGCGTAGGAGATTATGCTGAGGTTGTGTTTGCGTACGATGGCCGCGAGGGGGCTCATGTAGACATTGAAGAGGGTGGGGCTCAGAGATGATCCTTGGGGGACGCCGCAGATGACTTCGGTGGCCTCTGACTTGTACGGTGGTAGGCGGACTCTCTGTGTTCTTCCGTCGAGGAAGGAGATGATCCATTCCAGCGCCTTGTCCTGGATTCCGACGTTGCTGAGGCGCCGTACTAGGGTGCGGTGGCAGACCGTGTCGAATGCCGCGGAGAGGTCTAGGAGGACTGCTCAGATGGTGATGTAATGTAGGGAATTCTGAAGGCGCATCTAGAGCAGGTACTTTGCAATCCGTTATTACGATGGCTGTATTCACTGTCTGTATTGTTTTTCCTTGTTTCTTAAACTGCAATAAAATACTTTAAACCTAAAACAGGACTGTTCCAAATTAGAGGAGAAGTGGAGCTCTAAATTGGGAATGACGATCTATCTAGATCAGATTGCTCACTCTCTCCCAAAAATTACCTATTTGGTTCAATCCGCTAGCTTACGATTGCAACAATTTAAAACCTCCTGTTTGCTGTACCATACCCCGGAAGTGATTCTTAAATGGTCTTCAAACGCACTATATACCGACCGAACCAAATGCCCTAAATGCGATACGGTGGGCGTTAATATAGAACATATGTTATTTTTCTGCCCACTATTGAATGACTTCTGGCTTAATCTGGATAAAGCTCTGAAATTAAAACTGGTAAGGCCACCATTACTTACAGCTCCTACCGTACTTTTAGATATACATAGCACTACCTTACCGCAACAGGCTTTAATCACTATTCTGCTATCCTGTGCTAAACTAACGATAGCTAGGGCATGGATATCGCCACAGCTGCCACATATTATGCAGTGGTGGTCTTTGGTCAAAGAAATTCATAGCATGGAAGTGGGAATAGCCCGAATTAGGGGTACCAGGTCTTTGACAAAACTTGAGAAAATTTAGGGCAACTTTATTTAAATTCTTTTATTTTTTTTTCTCTGTGAAAGGGATTTTTCTTTCAAGATGGTATGAATTTTCTGTTTAGCATTGTATACTTCTTTTCATTTTGTATTTTTGTCATTCTGTACATACACATATATATATTGCTGGTATATTTGTAATGTTTTTGTTTAGCTTTCACTTTGTGCTGACAATAAAAATAATTAAAAAAAAAAAAGTAAACTACAACCTATTTATAAAATTAGGAGTGTGGCATATGTGAGGCAAGTTCCCTGGGAGCATTATTGACGGCTATTCCATTGAACATTACCCCTTTGATATGACATGCCCTCAAACAGCCAAGAGTGAAGAGAAAGCAATATAGTTTATAATAAAAGAAAAGAAAGAAAAGTACCAATTACTAGAAGAAAAATTAATAAATAGATGAACAATCCTCTGTATTAGCTCATCAGGTTACACAGCAAACAAGAGTCTGATGAAAGAAAGCAGAAAGAAGGGTTCATTATTATAATGATTAATATCTCCTCCCACCTCAAAGCCCTACACTGCCTTCCCATCAGCAAATGATGCCAGTTGAAACTGATCACCCATGAATACAAAGGCCTCCACAAGAAGGGTCCAGCCTACTTAATCCATAAGGTGAACTTCTACCAACCAACCCACAAACTTTACTCCTAATCCCTCTTCTTGGCCCACACCTCCCGCATCCACAGAATCAGGGGGATGGCTGTGCCTTCTCACACCTAGCGGCCAAGTCCTGGAACAGACTCTACCCTGCAGGAATTCAAGAAGGACCTTAAGACCTGGCTCTTCGACTATTTCATCACAGAAGCAGCATCCCCGGCACCTTGATACCATCAGGGGTGATAAGCAGTGCTTTACAAATCCTATTAGATATGATTTGATGTATGATGATGGTAATCCTACGGATCGTTATCCAGACATGGCTTACCGTGTCTCTTCAATATCCTTTATTGTATCAGGCAGCTCCACGTTGAGAGTCTCAGGAAGTAAAAAAGCGACCAAGCCACAGACAATGGCTACCGAGCAGTAGATCACTTGTGGCAGAACCTTCCATACTTCATCCAACAACAGGATCAGTGGAGCCAGGGCCACACCGATGCGGGAAAGAAATAAGTTGTACCCAATGCCATTTTGCCTGAAAGTACAATGTAAAAAATAGACTTGAAGCCTTAGAGAACCATGTACAGACTGAAACAGTTCACATCATACTTGTGTTCTGAAGCACTGTCAATGCACTTCAGACATTATCCTCTTGATCCTTTCTACCTGAGTTGTTTGGTTTTTGCTTCAGAAACACTAACTGAACCTTGTGCTGAAAAAGGGAAGAAGTATATATGTTCTGCTTCCATTCAGGTTAAATGTCAAATATTGACTTTGGTGAAGTAAATTAGAGTGATAAATATAAATAAACAACGTCTGTCCTACCACTCTTGTCTTTTTACCCCGCTGCTCAGTTTACCCACTTTAACATGCACATTATTCTGTTCTATAAATTTTTCTTATTTCATTGCTCCTTTTTGGTTTAATGCATCTTATTCATTTTTTTCCGACTCTTGGCAAGTAGCGTGTGTATATCATGCCATGCATTAGTTTTAGAAAAATAGCAATTCTGTTTTTTGCTAACAGACCTTGGATCTCATTATTGCACATGTAATAAAGTCCAGTTTTTTGGAGGCTCATTCGCCTCCAGATCATGCAAAGTTATTTTTGGCAAGTTTATCACCAAAAGCTTTTTTCACTATGCTTGTGTCTGTCCTACGAGAAGAAAAAAAAAAAAATCTTAACTTTGCTAACTCTAGTTTAGGGGAAACTATTAGATTAATTCAAACACTATTTTTAATATCTAAAAGTCTGTGGGGAAGTCAGACTTGTATTAAATATTTCCTAAAAGTAACTGTTAGAGCATTGAAACATGTACATCCAGTACCAATACACTGATGATACAGACTTGGACTTGACAGTCTCCTCTGCTTAAGACATCCAGAAAATTAAACCTTGCTTGCATAGGAGTCAGACCTGGATGTTCTGTACCTACCTGAAGCTCAACGCAAAAAATGCATAATTCCTATTAATTTCCTAGAACAATAATTAATATATAGTGCAAACCTGGCTCAATGACATGAACCTTGATGGCTTTGAACTCCAACTTTCACTGACTGTCAAGTCACTTGAATTCACCCTAGAGACCAAACACACCTTCTAGGAACACATTGGCAAAACTGTTGTATTAATTTTATTGTTGTCCCCCTGTGCCTTGCCCACTCCGCTCTCCGCTTCCTGCCGCCGTTCACGCAGCTACGCCCCCTTTTGTTTTGTGTCCTCCCCATTCCCGCCTCCCAGCTGCTCCTCCCTCCCACTTAGCCATAAATGGTGACCGCGCGAATGCGCAGCGGTCACGCGCAGCGGGAGCGCCGATTGTACGCCGAAGGTGCTTCAAAGGCAAGCCCGTCTGCGCCCATCCGCGCCTAGACCGTGCCCAGCTCCAGGACCCCTGGCCCCCACCGATGCAAGACGACCCAACAGACCTACGACGCCACGGCCCTCAACGCACTCAATGCCGGCCGGAAGCCCAACTGCTGCTGGGCCGCCCCGAAACGCATTCACGGACCCTTCACCTGCACAACCTGCAAGTTCACCTGCCTCCGAACCTGCACCGCGCCCGCCAAGCCAAACTCCAGCAGCGACCTCAAGTGCATCCTGCTCAACACCCGCTCCGTCCACAGACATGCCGTGGAACTCTGGAACCTCCTCGACACAACATCACCAGACATTGCCTTCCTCACTGAAACATGGATGAATGCCTCCTCAGCCCCCGACATCGCCATCGCCATCCCGGATGGACACAAGATCATCAGGAGGGACCGCGTCAACCAGACCGGAGGAGGCATCGCCATCGTACACAAGAACACCATCCGCATCACAACCAACGCCAACGACACCTTCGCCACCGCCGAGCACCTCCACTTCCAGATTCACACCGACTCAAAGACGACCCTCAGAGGCACCCTCATCTACAGACCACCGGGACCACGCACACAATTCAGTGAAGACATCACGGACTTCATCAGCCCACACGCCCTCCCCTCCGCCGACTACATCCTCCTAGGGGACCTCAACTTCCACCTGGAGAACAACAAGGACCGCAACACCGTCACCCTGCTGGACAACCTCGCCAACCTCGGACTCAAGCAACTGGTCAACACCCCCACCCACTACGCCGGCCACACACTTGATCCCGTCTTCTCATCCAGCAAGCACATCACCTTCAGCCACTCCACCGGACTCCACTGGACTGACCACAACTGCGTCCACTTCAGCTTCAGAAAAACCACAACCCACCACCACCCGCAACAGGTTCCTCACAGGAGCTGGAGCAAGATCACCGCCGACCAGCTCACCACCTCCCTCAGCCAGAACCCACCTGCCAGCACATCGGACCACAACGAAGCAGCCCGCAACTTCACGCAGTGGCTGACCGCCTGCGCTGATGACCTCGCACCACTAAAGAACCCTCCCAGCAGACCCAGAAGCAAGAAGGCCCCCTGGTTCACCGACGAACTCAAGGACTCCAAGAAGACCTGCCGCACCCTCGAGAAAGCCTGGCTCCTCGACCAGACCACTGACAACATGACCGCCCTCAAACACGCCACCCGCAAGCACCACCAGCTCATCCGCACCACCAAGAAGAAATCACTGAAGGAGCGACTGGACTGCAATGCCCACGACAGCAAGGAACTCTTCAGCATCGTCAAGGAGTTCTCCAACCCCAGCACCGGCAACAACGACATCACCCCTTCACAAGATCTCTGCGACTCCCTCGCCTCGTTCTTCCACCGCAAGATTGCAGACATCCACAACAGTTTCGGCGCACCATCCACGCACCCAACCGTCGAACCAACGCACCCCAACGCCACCCTCCGCACCTGGACCACGGTGACCACCGAAGACACAGCCCGCACGATGAACACCATCCACTCCGGTTCTCCAACCGACCCCTGCCCCACCACGTCTTCAACAAGGCCGACTCCACCATTGCACCCCAACTCCGAGACGTCATCAACACCTCCTTCAACACTGCCACCTTCCCGGAGAGCTGGAAGCATGCCGAGCTCAGCGCCCTACTGAAGAAACCAACAGCAGACGCCACCGACCTCAAAAACTTCCGCCCCATCTCGCTCCTCCCTTTTCCTGCCAAAGTCATCGAGAAGATTGCCAACAGACAGCTTGACGCCTTCCTCGAAACGAACAGGTCCCTTGACCCCTCGCAGTCCGGTTTCAGAGCCAACCACAGCACCGAGACCGCCCTCATCGCAGCCACCGACGACATCCGAGCCCTGCTCGACAATGGGGAAACAGCGGCACTCATCCTCCTGGACCTCTCCACAGCGTTCGACACTGTCTGCCACCGCACCCTAGTTCAACGCCTCAGCAACACCGGCATCCAAGAAAAGGTACTGAAGTGGATCATCTCGTTCCTCGCCAGAAGAACACAGAGAGTCCGCCTCCCCCCGTTTCGATCCGAGGCCACCGAAGTCATCTGCGGCGTCCCGCAAGGATCATCACTCAGCCCCACCCTCGTCAACGTCTACATGAGACCTCTCGCTGTCATAGCACGCCAACACAACCTCAACATCATCTTCTATGCCGACGACACCCAGTTGATCCTCTCCCTCACCAGAGACCCCGACACCGCCAGAACCAGCCTTCACGAAGGGATGAAAGACGTCGCCGAGTGGATGAAGAACAGCCGCCTGAAACTGAACTCAGACAAGACGGAAGTCCTCATCCTGGGACCATCACCCTCCGCTTGGGATGACTCCTGGTGGCCCACAGCCCTGGACACCGCCCCCAAGCCAACAGACCACGCACGCAACCTGGGCTTCATCCTGGACTCCTCCCTCTCGATGACCAGACAAGTCAACGCCGTCTCCTCATCATGCTTTCACACCCTTCGCATGCTTCGCAAGATCTTCCGATGGATCCCGACCGAAACCAGGAAGACGGTCACCCAGGCCCTCGTCACAAGCCGACTGGAGTATGGAAACACCCTATACGCCGGAACCACAGCCAATCTACAGAAAAGACCCCAACGTATCCAGAACGTCTCCGCCCGACTCATCCTGGACATCCCCCGACGCAGCCACATCTCCGGCCACCTGAGGGACCTGCACTGGCTCCCCGTCAACAAGAGGATCACGTTCAGGCTCCTCACCTACGCACACAAGTCTCTCCACGACCTGGGCCCCAAGTACCTCAACGACCGCCTGACCTTCTACACGCCCACCCGCCAGCTACGGTCTGCTAGCCTCGCCCTCGCCGCCGTACCACGCATCCAAAGAGCCACCGCCGGAGGCAGATCCTTCTCCTACCTGGCGGCCAAGACATGGAACTCCCTCCCCATCCACCTTCAGCTGACCCAGGACCACCTCGCCTTCAGGAGACAACTCAAGACCTGGCTGTTCGAGCAATAGCGGACCCCTTCCCCCAAGCGCCTTGAGACCCTTCCGGGTGAGTAGTGCGCTATACAAGTGTTATGATTGATTGATTGATCGAGGCACTCGCCCGGGATCTGCTTGTCATCCAGCCACGGCCTATGCCCGTGAAGATTGCCACCATCGATGAGGGGCTGGACCTCCAGAGGTACGTGGGGCAGATTTGACTCTGCACCCAGGTATAGAAGCAGAGGCACATAAAGCACTTTAGCGCCCTGACCTCGTGCCTGTGACTTCCTCTTGAGGGAAATACTGGACGCACCATGATTCTATCTCTGGGGGCACATACAGATATAACTGGCCATTTATAAATACACCGACCAGTGGAAAAAAGCAAGAAGCGGTGTGAAGCCAATAAGATAAGTATCAAACATGCCTGGGATTATTCTTCAAGGTTTACTGACACGCGTGCAGCCCGGGACCGCAGGAATGCTGCTGTGGGGCTGGGGACTCTCCGAGGGCGGCCCCCCTTTCTCCACCCCCCCATATGCTGAAAGATTGCTTGGGGCCTCGAATGGGTGGCGGAATGACCTGAAAAACACTGCTGCGGGGGACACATAGCTGCTGTTGCAGTATGGACCTGAGCCTTGGGGCCAGGGGCTCTCTCCGCTTGGGCTTTGTTCGGTTACGGTCCCTACTGACTGCTTTGAGCCTGCTGGTTCACTCCGGTTCTGCACACCACACCGAAGGACCTCACACGCCCCATATCTGCAGCGGTGTGGGGATAGCTGAACCAGACACGGCTGACGGACCCCCTGCCTTGTGCTCTGCTACCAAATCACGCGACCCAACCTTTAGCGATGGGGAAGCCAAACGGACGCCAGCCAAAGCTGTACTTTGAAGCGCGGAAGGCCACCCGCTCGCAGGCGGACCAGGAGGACAACCCCCAGGCCCCCTCCACTGCAGACTTGAAGGAGCTCCTTCTCATCATGCAGTCCAGCTTGACCTCCATCGAATCGAAGATGGATTCCATGAACGCTAGGCTGGATGGGGTCATGCATAGGGTGGTCAAGCATAAAGACCGGCTGCCGGAAGCGGAGCGCCATATTTTAGACCTAGAGGACTTCGCCATTGCAACCACGTCCCGAACATCAGACATGAAGAGGGTCCTCAAGGTAATAGCAGCCAAAAATGAGGATTTAGAATCCCACTCTCGCCGCAATAATCTCTGTATACTTGGTGTGGCTGAGACGACAGCTACAGGGCAAATGGACGACTATGTTGAATGTCTCTTCATAACGCTGTTTGGGAAGGAGGCCTTCTCGTCTGTTTTGGTGGTGGAACGGGTGCACTGCTCACTTTCTGCATGGCCTGTCCCAGGGGCTACTCCCCAGCCAATCAAAGCTAGGATACTCAATTACCGGGACTGCGACACCGCCTTTCGCCTGTCAAGAGAACATGGGCAGCTCCGTGTTGAGGAATGGAGGTGTCCCTCTACCCTAATTTTACTATGGCAGTGCAGGAACAATGGAGGAAGTTTCTCCCAGTGAAAAAGAAACTGCAGCAGCTCAATCTGCCTTACGCTATGCTCTTGCAAGCATGGTTTAATATCATGCACTCGGGGAAACAGGTATTTTTTAACACCCCACAACAGGTGCAGGACTTCCTTAAAAGTCTGCCAAAGCAGCCGGCGGCCCGCGCCTCTCCTCCCCACCCCCCGGACGAACACGTTGGCACCTCCGACATAGAATGAAGTAACGCCGCACTGGATCTGCACCACTCGCTGTTTTGTAGACAGGAACTTGCCGTCGCAACATGCCCCTTCCTGCAAGCATCCTTTCTGCCTTAACTGCCGTGAGCAGAAGGGGAAAGCTGAGGTAAAGGCATTGAGAGGAGTGGCCCCCGTTGACTCTGGATCCGGGCTCTCCCCGTTGCCTAGCGATGCTGGGACTACAACGCCCTGGACGAGACTGACTTGGTAAGTTCTCTGTCCTATTATTGTGACCTGCAAGCTGGTAATGACAGTATCCTGGAGGACTCCTATATCCTTGAAATGGTCACCTATTAAGCCATAAGACTTAAAACGTCCACTGGCATGAGCTGACCCTATACTGTTGCCCGAACGCCCTCGCTACTGCGAGGAGGTGTTGGCTGCCCTCTGAAACCCACCCACCCGGTGAACCCTTACTACTGTTTGTATTTAGGCTGAGGTGAAAGGGATTTGAGGTTTTTGATCTTTTTCTCTCAGTATATATTGATTTGTTTGAAGTTATGTTGTCTCTTGAGACGCAACACAACGGGTAGGGGGGATGGTAGGGGGCCACGGTTAGGTTTGAGCTGCTGGTGTGGGAGGGGGGAAGGTGGAGGTTAATTGCTTGTCACAGAACTGTACAGTTTATTGAATTGCCACACAACACTGGTCATCTGTATTTACAAGTTAACTGGATACGTGACTGCCACCTAACACACATCGTTCATGAAGATATGCTCTCATGTCAGCCACCGTAAATGACCCCCCGACCCATCCAACATACCAGTTCCTCACGTGGAATGTGCGGGGTCTGGATGACCCGCGCAAGTGCCACCACATCTAGACCATCACAATATACATTGTGCGATGCTGCAGGAAACCCATTTTAATCTTAGCATCACCCCTACATTCGCCTCTCAATGGGCTAGCTATATCAGCTTATCTTCCTACTTCTCGAATGCCTGAGGCACATGCATTCTAGTGAGGACATCTCTCCCCTACACTCCTATAGGGTCTATGACAGACAAACAGGGCCGATACTTTATCATT
The DNA here is from genome assembly GCF_964263255.1 of Lissotriton vulgaris. Lineage (NCBI taxonomy): Eukaryota > Metazoa > Chordata > Amphibia > Caudata > Salamandridae > Lissotriton > Lissotriton vulgaris. The sequence continues at coordinate 71,446 of NW_028241413.1, read as the reverse complement.
CGGGGAATATTGGCTACACAGACTTTTACATTTGTCTCCTGCTATGGCCCCAACTCCGACGATCCAGAATATTTCTGGATACTCTGGGGGAAAATCCTGTAAATAGGCTCCACACACTTGCTATGGGGAGGAGACCTAAATGTCACCATTGATCCTGCACTGGACATCTCACACCCACAACCACACCACTACTCCAACTCCCAATCCACTTTAAAGCTATTGCCACTGACCATGGGCTAGTAGACACATGGTGACATATGCACCTGTTACAGAGAGAGGGTACCTGCTTCACTAAGGCCCGCGCTTCCTGGTCCAGGATAGATGCATGGCTGCTCACTAAGGGACTCATACCGTGGTTGACACATGCACGTCATCTCCCTCGCACTTACTCTGACCACTCCCCGGTGCCCGTTGCTCTTACCACTCCACATGAACGATCTCCATTCTTGAACTGGTGTCTGAATCCCCATTCCCTGCTTGACTCTGTCATTAAGCAGGAGCTTGAACAGGAGATCACAGACTTCTTCCTGCACAATGAAAACTCTGTGATGGACTATGTCATGATTTGGGAGGCATTTAAAGTCACCATTCGTGGCCTGTGCACTGTCAAAAGTAGGGGAATCTTGAGGGACATCAGGGCCAGGATACGTCGGCTTGAGGATGACCTCAAACATATAGAGGCCCAAATGCAGACAACCCGACGCCTGAGCTACAGGCACAATTTAGAAGCATGCTAGATGAATATCAAGATTCAGCCGAAAGCGAGTGTAAGTTCAGAGGAAAATACTACAGGGCACAACAATATGGGTAAGGTGACAGATTGTGGAAGGTGTTGGCATCCCTAATCCGTCCCCAGCGGTTTTATAATATGGTTCTTGAAATTGAGGATGAGGATGGCCAGACACAGGGATACGGAGAATATAGTTGCAACTTTCCTGATGTTTTGCAAGAGTCTATATAAAGCTCAGAGGGACCAATCCACTGAGTTTGACTCCTTTTTTGAGGACACAGCGATTGCGTGGTTGGGGGATGGCTAGCGGAAATTTCTTTTACAACATCACGAAGATGAAGAGATGGTGACGGCCATAATGCAGTAGGCATCTGGGAAAGCACCGGGCCGGATGGCCTCCCAGCAGAATTGGATAAAACCTTTCATCACCGGCTCATTTCGGCCTTGTGACATGTCTTCGAGGAAGCTAGGGAGTCCGGGATTCTTCCCCCTCTATGCGAGAGCACGTATAATCTCCATACCCAAGCCAGGAAATCTGCTACGGTTTGTGACTTGTACAGACCCCTCTCCCTAATAAACGTAGATGCGAAAATCCTGTCTAAACTAATTGCTAATCGCATCAGCCCTCTGATGACTGCATTGGTCCTATCGGACCACTCGGACTTTGTGCCCACTAGAGGCACCTCCCACAATTTGCAAACATTGTTTGCGCTACTGCAGGACGTAGATCCGGAGACAAACGCTGCAGCCGTATTCCTAGAAGCCAATAAGGCATTTGACTCCCTGGAATGGGACTACCTTGCCTTTGTGCTGCAACAAATGGGGTTACCCCCCTTTCTGGCCTGGATCAACCTGTTGTACTCAGGTCTGCTGGCACGGATCCTCATTAACGGGATGCAATCGACCCCCTTTGGGATAACCAGAGGCACCCAACATGGATGCCCGCTGTCACCCCTTCTATTTGCCATTGCCATCGAACCACTGGCGGCCAAGGTTAGACGGCACCATCGAGAGTACGCCCTGATCTACCCGGAAAGACAAATTTTAATATCATTGTATGCAGATGAACTGACCTTATATCTGTGAGACCCCGTAAGTCTTAATCCAATCCTCTTAGTGCTGATAATGTTCGGCAGACTGTCAGGGATAAAAGTGAATTGGGGGAAGTCCCAGATATTCCCCCTGACTGACTCTACCCCGCGTTTTGAGCCTGACTATCCACTCGCCTGGTGGGCAGACTGGGTCACATATTTGGCCATTCATGTCTCCCGTTGCCGGGAGGACTTGATGAGGGACAATTATGATAGCCTACTAGACCAACCGACGGACAAATGTACGATGCCCCTATACATGGCTGCTAGAGTGTCTTTGATCAAGATGGTGATCTTACCTAAGCTTCTCTACATTTTCTCTAACATACCTTACGCCCTGAGTCGCTATTTTTTTAACAGTATCAAATCACAAATGATCAGATTGACAAGGGGCAAGAAGCAGCCCAGATCCTCATGCATCCCTTTGATGCCAGAGGTTTTGAGATCCCTGACATCGAGCCATACTTTATCTGTGATAAACAGATACGAGCAGAGTATGGGGCAAAAGACGACTGCACTGATCTCCTGAGAAAGACAGGCAATTGAAAAACAATGCCTGTTCTGAACAATTGAAAGAATATCCGTTATCAAAAATTAGAGAGGTCAATTAATGCTCAACGACGGGAATGGCATGAGTCAGGACTCATCTCTGACCATGAATACTGTTACCTACATGCGCATGACTGTAGATATACGTGCATATATATACTCCCCAAAATTCATAAAGGGGGAGCCTTTCCACTAGGAAGGCCCATCATTTCGGGGAATGGTAGCCCAATGGAACATCTTTCAGAGTACGTAATTGGGTTTTTACAATCACTAGTTAAGAACTTGCCGGCATATCCCAAGGACAGCAGAGATGTCCTCTGCAAGCTTGAGGATTTTGTAAGGACAGGAAAGACCTTATGTTTGTAACAATGGACGTAGAAAGTCTATTTACGTGCATTCACACGGACCGTGGTATAAAGGCTCTTAAACGTTTCCTTTATAAAAGGGATGCAAAGCATCTTGAGCATACTACGATGCTTCTTGAGATGTCCCGCATGATACTTGACATGAATATTTTCCTACATGACAGAACTTGGTTCCTACAAAAACAGGGGACAGCCATGGGATCCAGGTTCGCTCCATCTTACGCAAACCTCTTTATGGGTTTGTATGAGATTGAGCATGCCTGGGGACCAGGCTCCAGGCAATGGAGTGATAACATCATTTTTATACAAGATATATTGATGATATTTTACTTATTTGGAATGGTACTGAAGAAGATCTGCTGCCATATTTATCCTATCTTATCATAAACACCTTTAATGTGAGATTGACTTCCAAATACTCAAGAGACCATATTGAGTTTTTGGATCTTAAGTTGTATATCCATTACAATAAGATTCAAAGTGATATGTTTAAGAAAGAAACCTCTTGTAACAGCGTCTTACACGCCAAAAGTGCACACCCTAGTACAACCATAAATGCCATCCCGTATGGAGAGATGGTTTGCGCCAGATGAAATTGTAGCCAGGATAACACCTTTCTGGCTAACATTGGAAAGATAAAAAGGAATTTTAAGCATCGAGGGTACTTTGATAATTGCCTTCAAAAAGCTGAGACCAGGATTATGAGGACAAATAGGTCAAGCACTCTCACCCAAAAATGTAAAGCATGAAGGAATAATGAAAATGAGAATGTTGTGTTAATAACACTATATAATGTCCATAGTCATCATATCTATAATATTTTATGAAGACACTGGCACCTCCTAAAATCAGCTCAGATGCCAACAGGTACCTTTTCGGATAAACCGAAAGTGGTGTACAAGTGGGGAAAGACATTAAAAAAATATGCTCTGCTCTAGCTATGTGAAAAATGAAAACAAGGTGGGATCACATGGCTACCGAAAAAACCTATGGGCTTCTTTGTGTGCGGATCATGCAACATTTGTCAATTTGGCAAGCATAAGATATCGGAATTGTAATATAATACGGAAAGGCAATTTAAAATGAACACCTTTTTAAACTGTAACACCACCTTTAACGTATACGTTATTCGGATTGAATGCAATACAATCTATGTTAGCAGCAGTATCCGCAACTTAAAAACGCATATTCAGGAACATGTGAGGGCGATAAGGAATAGAGACAATAGATATCCAGTCTCTAACCATATGCATGAAACACATCCAGAAAAACAAGGCATATGGTTTCATGCAATTGACCATATAAAAGCTCCAGAGAGGAGCGGGGACACAGTGATAATGTTGCGGCAAACTGAAGCCAGCTGGATCTGTCTCTGCAGAGCTATAAATTTATGAAATGTTTCACTTTTTGTGAGTGATTTGTTTGTTATTATCTGGTTCATGCCTTCATATGAGTCCTGTATGGCCCTGTATAGCTGTTATTGCGAAATGAAATCCGTAATGATTAATCATTGTTTCATGGGAATTTGTTTTGTGATATGACTTAACCTGGAAGAATATTTACATTCATATTTTCCCCTTTTGTGGTGCTGATTTACTTTGTTGGAGTTTTTATAAGAATGAATTTGTTGAAAAAACGGGTAAAACCCTTTTTCTTTGATGGATTATAATTTTAAGGACATTTACCGTGTACATCGTTTCTGCAGAAAATTGCTTTTAATTTGGTGCGGAAACCGCCATGTGAATAACCATAATGAAATCAAACTAGGTTTATATCTGATCGTACAAATAAAGGATAGCTTTATGATATCTAAATTATTTAGAGATCCAGACATGTATAAATCTATCCTTTCGCCCTATCTTGGGCGTTTTTTAAGCTTCAGTTTTGGCCCAATCTAAAACAGTCACGATTGCGTTCCTTACACTTGTGCCCTATCCAAAATGGTGGCGATTAAGCTTAGCAATCTCAGTAGGTACAAGTTCCCTGTGCGTGTGCTAACTGGCTCTTATAATTATTTTTCTTTGAAAATGCTGGGGACTTCAACCTTGGTTTATATTAATGGTGGGCGTAGTTCGCGAAGTAGTGCTACGCGAAGCTACGCGAAGTGCACTTCGCACTACGCAAACTTCACGTAGCACTACGCAAGCTGCATAGTAGCATGTTCGTACTGTGCAAGATGTGTTTTCAATTATTGCACAGTGCGGACAAGCATCCGGCACTGTGCAATCATTGAAAACGGCATCTTGCACAGTGCGAGCTGTTGTTTTCTGCTGCTCGAGTAGATTATTACTAGAGCTGCAGCTTTCTCAATGCAAACTGGTAGTTTCTCATAGAGAGCAGTCGCGAGCATGCGCAACCACTCACAATAAGAAACCTTACCTCCCCACATTGAGAATCTCGCCGGGATGTCATTTTGCTTGCTCGCGGTCGCGAACATGACGTTCAGTACCGCGAACAAGCAAAAAATGAACGCTGCACTACGCGTGTTCGCACTGTGCTACGTGCAGCTCGCGTACTGCAAAGTTGCGCAAACTTCGCAAACTCCGCAAGCGTAGCGTAGTGTTTCGCCCAGGGTTAGTTTATATTGGGCAGATGCAATTTTGGACACCTTTTGAGTAGCCGCAAAATATTTTTTGAAAACATCGACGATACTGACATGAGATAACGTCTTTGATTTACATTAAAAACTATTAGGTTTTGTTCACATTACAGTAATTTTCAAACATGGAATATCTGACGATTTGCACACGTCCTTTTAATATGATTGCGAATGTTTTCATGACGTGTATACAAACTATTTGGATAAACCTGACAATAGTAAGGTTAGGATATTCGTACATGTTGAGTATCTGTAATGTACAAATAAATGCTATTAATATATACCTTTTATAATATACTGCTCCTTTAACTAAGGCTTTGTAATGGACAACATTAGTATTTTAACATCTTACAAGATGGCGCTCAAAACGGAATCGGCATTAAGTACGCATGATAGTAATATCTCTCAGGTGTGAGCCCGAGTGGGCTATTGAAGCGCCATTTCTCATACACAGCACTAGCAAGCCAAATGATGCTGTGATGCTTTTACATTTACATTTACATTTACATTTACATGCTGGAACGTTGGTCGGCAAGAATGCTGATTTACGAGTAAGTTCTGGGGACTTGAGTAGGACTTAGTATAATTATTTCTTATAGTAGTTGCTTAGTGCTATGTACTTGCTTTTCTTTTTTTTAAAAAAAACCTTCAAAAAATCTTACTATGTCCCCGTAATTTAATATACTCAATTTGTGGTCCTTGTTTAACTTTCGGTACGGGGCCATTTCTTTGGAGGCACGCGCCAATTTTTAAAGATGGCGCTAGCTGAAGAATATAGAGTCACCTGATTTAAAAATCTTTAGTAATGTGTTTCCTATTGTCTAGATATAAGTTTTATGTATTTACCGTTTGTACAAGGGGTGTTCAACAGTATGCCATTGGTTTTTTCTATATATTTTTTCTATATTCTTTCGCTCAAACTTTGAGCTAAACTGCAAGTTTAAGCTAAATTACGGGTTGCGGTCTATTCGCATATTAAAATAAGATGATACTAGATAGAATGTAATCTGTGACTCTTTTCAATATTTTAAGTCCTGACAAAGTTCATGTCTACATCAAGTCCAGACATGAACTTTGGACTAAACAGTAAGATTAAGCTAAATTACGGGTTGCTGTCTATTTGCATATTAAAATGAGATGATCCCAGATGGAATGTAATCTGTGACTCTTTTCAATATATCAAGTCCAGACATGGACCTCAGTTATGCGAATATATGCCTACAGGCTACCTCTAACTCTGTGCTCATTTCAACCACTTTTGCGTCGCAATTATGGACCTGTACCTGGTTACCTGGCAAACCGGTTGCCCTTTAAATCGGAGTTGTCTGTGCAATTGGTTTAAATTATAAATGCTGCTTTGTATTCGATTCAGAAAAGGGGGTGGTGATGAACAGAGTGTCTGAATTAAGCAGACCACTCTTACCCAGTCCAAAGATCAGGGCTTGATCCATCACCGTTTTTTAGCTCACTGCACCATCCCAGCTCAGAACTTGGCTATATGCAAATTAGTCTGACCCTGGCCCAGTGCATCATGGGAACAGGGCAGACCAAACTACCAAGCCAATTCTTATACTGGGAAGGAAACAAGCTACCGGGGACCGGTTTCTGGCATTTCAGCCGTCTTCGGCCCGGCTTGCTTGAATCCTGATGGTGCAATGAGCTAGGGACTCACATCTGAGTATACCCTTCCACGCTTATGGTGGACAAAAATGATTCAGAAAAGGGGGTGGTGATGAACAGAGTGTCTGAATTAAGCAGACCACTCTTACCCAGTCCAAAGATCAGGGCTTGATCCATCACCGTTTTTTAGCTCACTGCACCATCCCAGCTCAGAACTTGGCTATATGCAAATTAGTCTGACCCTGGCCCAGTGCATCATGGGAACAGGGCAGACCAAACTACCAAGCCAATTCTTATACTGGGAAGGAAACAAGCTACCGGCGACCGGTTTCTGGCATTTCAGCCGTCTTCGGCCCGGCTTGCTTGAATCCTGATGGTGCAATGAGCTAGGGACTCACATCTGAGTATACCCTTCCACGCTTATGGTGGACAAAAATGATTCAGAAAAGGGGGTGGTGATGAACAGAGTGTCTGAATTAAGCCGACCACTCTTACCCAGTCCAAAGATCAGGGCTTGGTCCATCACCGTTTTTTAGCTCACTGCACCATCCCAGCTCAGAACTTGGCTATATGCAAATTAGTCTGACCCTGGCCCAGTGCATCATGGGAACAGGGCAGACCAAACTACCAAGCCAATTCTTATACTGGGAAGGAAACAAGCTACCGGGGACCGGTTTCTGGCATTTCAGCCGTCTTCGGCCCGGCTTGCTTGAATCCTGATGGTGCAATGAGCTAGGGACTCACATCTGAGTATACCCTTCCACGCTTATGGTGGACAAAATTGATTCAGAAAAGGGGGTGGTGGTGATGAACAGAGTGTCTGAATTAAGCAGACCACTCTTACCCAGTCCAAAGATCAGGGCTTGATCCATCACCGTTTTTTAGCTCACTGCACCATCCCAGCTCAGAACTTGGCTATATGCAAATTAGTCTGACCCTGGCCCAGTGCATCATGGGAACAGGGCAGACCAAACTACCAAGCCAATTCTTATACTGGGAAGGAAACAAGCTACCGGGGACCGGTTTCTGGCATTTCAGCCGTCTTCGGCCCGGCTTGCTTGAATCCTGATGATGCAATGAGCTAGGGACTCACATCTGAGTATACCCTTCCACGCTTACGGTGGACAAAAATGATTCAGAAAAGGGGGTGGTGATGAACAGAGTGTCTGAATTAAGCAGACCACTCTTACCCAGTCCAAAGATCAGGGCTTGATCCATCACCGTTTTTTAGCTCACTGCACCATCCCAGCTCAGAACTTGGCTATATGCAAATTAGTCTGACCCTGGCCCAGTGCATCATGGGAACAGGGCAGACCAAACTACCAAGCCAATTCTTATACTGGGAAGGAAACAAGCTACCGGGGACCGGTTTCTGGCATTTCAGCCGTCTTCGGCCCGGCTTGCTTGAATCCTGATGGTGCAATGAGCTAGGGACTCACATCTGAGTATACCCTTCCACGCTTATGGTGGACAAAAATGATTCAGAAAAGGGGGTGGTGATGAACAGAGTGTCTGAATTAAGCCGACCACTCTTACCCAGTCCAAAGATCAGGGCTTGATCCATCACCGTTTTTTAGCTCACTGCACCATCCCAGCTCAGAACTTGGCTATATGCAAATTAGTCTGACCCTGGCCCAGTGCATCATGGGAACAGGGCAGACCAAACTACCAAGCCAATTCTTATACTGGGAAGGAAACAAGCTACCGGGGACCGGTTTCTGGCATTTCAGCCGTCTTCGGCCCGGCTTGCTTGAATCCTGATGGTGCAATGAGCTAGGGACTCACATCTGAGTATACCCTTCCACGCTTATGGTGGACAAAATTGATTCAGAAAAGGGGGTGGTGGTGATGAACAGAGTGTCTGAATTAAGCAGACCACTCTTACCCAGTCCAAAGATCAGGGCTTGATCCATCACCGTTTTTTAGCTCACTGCACCATCCCAGCTCAGAACTTGGCTATATGCAAATTAGTCTGACCCTGGCCCAGTGCATCATGGGAACAGGGCAGACCAAACTACCAAGCCAATTCTTATACTGGGAAGGAAACAAGCTACCGGGGACCGGTTTCTGGCATTTCTGCCGTCTTCGGCCCGGCTTGCTTGAATCCTGATGGTGCAATGAGCTAGGGACTCACATCTGAGTATACCCTTCCACGCTTACGGTGGACAAAAATGATTCAGAAAAGGGGGTGGTGATGAACAGAGTGTCTGAATTAAGCAGACCACTCTTACCCAGTCCAAAGATCAGGGCTTGATCCATCACCGTTTTTTAGCTCACTGCACCATCCCAGCTCAGAACTTGGCTATATGCAAATTAGTCTGACCCTGGCCCAGTGCATCATGGGAACAGGGCAGACCAAACTACCAAGCTAATTCTTATACTGGGAAGGAAACAAGCTACCGGGGACCGGTTTCTGGCATTTCAGCCGTCTTCAGCCCGGCTTGCTTGAATCCTGATGGTGCAATGAGCTAGGGATTCACATCTGAGTATACCCTTCCACGCTTATGGTGGACAAAAATGATTCAGAAAAGGGGGTGGTGATGAACAGAGTGTCTGAATTAAGCAGACCACTCTTACCCAGTCCAAAGATCAGGGCTTGATCCATCACCGTTTTTTAGCTCACTGCACCATCCCAGCTCAGAACTTGGCTATATGCAAATTAGTCTGACCCTGGCCCAGTGCATCATGGGAACAGGGCAGACCAAACTACCAAGCCAATTCTTATACTGGGAAGGAAACAAGCTACCGGCGACCGGTTTCTGGCATTTCAGCCGTCTTCGGCCCGGCTTGCTTGAATCCTGATGGTGCAATGAGCTAGGGACTCACATCTGAGTATACCCTTCCACGCTTATGGAGGACAAAAATGATTCAGAAAAGGGGGTGGTGATGAACAGAGTGTCTGAATTAAGCAGACCACTCTTACCCAGTCCAAAGATCAGGGCTTGATCCATCACCTTTTTTTAGCTCACTGCACCATCCCAGCTCAGAACTTGGCTATATGCAAATTAGTCTGACCCTGGCCCAGTGCATCATGGGAACAGGGCAGACCAAACTACCAAGCCAATTCTTATACTGGGAAGGAAACAAGCTACCGGGGACCGGTTTCTGGCATTTCAGCCGTCTTCGGCCCGGCTTGCTTGAATCCTGATGGTGCAATGAGCTAGGGACTCACATCTGAGTATACCCTTCCACGCTTATGGTGGACAAAATTGATTCAGAAAAGGGGGTGGTGGTGATGAACAGAGTGTCTGAATTAAGCAGACCACTCTTACCCAGTCCAAAGATCAGGGCTTGATCCATCACCGTTTTTTAGCTCACTGCACCATCCCAGCTCAGAACTTGGCCTTATGCAAATTAGTCTGACCCTGGCCCAGTGCATCATGGGAACAGGGCAGACCAAACTACCAAGCCAATTCTTATACTGGGAAGGAAACAAGCTACCGGGGACCGGTTTCTGGCATTTCAGCCGTCTTCGGCCCGGCTTGCTTGAATCCTGATGGTGCAATGAGCTAGGGACTCACATTTGAGTATACCCTTCCAAGCTTATGGTGGACAAAAATGATTCAGAAAAGGGGGTGGTGGTGATGAACAGAGAGTCTGAATTAAGCAGACCACTCTTACCCAGTCCAAAGATCAGGGCTTGATCCATCACCGTTTTTTAGCTCACTGCACCATCCCAGCTCAGAACTTGGCTATATGCAAATTAGTCTGACCCTGGCCCAGTGCATCATGGGAACAGGGCAGACCAAACTACCAAGCCAATCCTTATACTGGGAAGGAAACAAGCTACCGGGGACCGGTTTCTGGCATTTCAGCCGTCTTCGGCCCGGCTTGCTTGAATCCTGATGGTGCAATGAGCTAGGGACTCACATCTGAGTATACCCTTCCACGCTTATGGTGGACAAAAATGATTCAGAAAAGGGGGTGGTGATGAACAGAGTGTCTGAATTAAGCAGACCACTCTTACCCAGTCCAAAGATCAGGGCTTGATCCATCACCGTTTTTTAGCTCACTGCACCATCCCAGCTCAGAACTTGGCTATATGCAAATTAGTCTGACCCTGGCCCAGTGCATCATGGGAACAGGGCAGACCAAACTACCAAGCCAATTCTTATACTGGGAAGGAAACAAGCTACCGGGGACCGGTTTCTGGCATTTCAGCCGTCTTCGGCCCGGCTTGCTTGAATCCTGATGGTGCAATGAGCTAGGGACTCACATCTGAGTATACCCTTCCAAGCTTATGGTGGACAAAAATGATTCAGAAAAGGGGGTGGTGGTGATGAACAGAGAGTCTGAATTAAGCAGACCACTCTTACCCAGTCCAAAGATCAGGGCTTGATCCATCACCGTTTTTTAGCTCACTGCACCATCCCAGCTCAGAACTTGGCTATATGCAAATTAGTCTGACCCTGGCCCAGTGCATCATGGGAACAGGGCAGACCAAACTACCAAGCCAATCCTTATACTGGGAAGGAAACAAGCTACCGGGGACCGGTTTCTGGCATTTCAGCCGTCTTCGGCCCGGCTTGCTTGAATCCTGATGGTGCAATGAGCTAGGGACTCACATCTGAGTATACCCTTCCACGCTTATGGTGGACAAAAATGATTCAGAAAAGGGGGTGGTGATGAACAGAGTGTCTGAATTAAGCAGACCACTCTTACCCAGTCCAAAGATCAGGGCTTGATCCATCACCGTTTTTTAGCTCACTGCACCATCCCAGCTCAGAACTTGGCTATATGCAAATTAGTCTGACCCTGGCCCAGTGCATCATGGGAACAGGGCAGACCAAACTACCAAGCCAATTCTTATACTGGGAAGGAAACAAGCTACCGGGGACCGGTTTCTGGCATTTCAGCCGTCTTCGGCCCGGCTTGCTTGAATCCTGATGGTGCAATGAGCTAGGGACTCACATCTGAGTATACCCTTCCACGCTTATGGTGGACAAAATTGATTCAGAAAAGGGGGTGGTGGTGATGAACAGAGTGTCTGAATTAAGCAGACCACTCTTACCCAGTCCAAAGATCAGGGCTTGATCCATCACCGTTTTTTAGCTCACTGCACCATCCCAGCTCAGAACTTGGCTATATGCAAATTAGTCTGACCCTGGCCCAGTGCATCATGGGAACAGGGCAGACCAAACTACCAAGCCAATTCTTATACTGGGAAGGAAACAAGCTACCGGGGACCGGTTTCTGGCATTTCAGCCGTCTTCGGCCCGGCTTGCTTGAATCCTGATGGTGCAATGAGCTAGGGACTCACATCTGAGTATACCCTTCCACGCTTATGGTGGACAAAAATGATTCAGAAAAGGGGGTGGTGGTGATGAACAGAGAGTCTGAATTAAGCAGACCACTCTTACCCAGTCCAAAGATCAGGGCTTGATCCATCACCGTTTTTTAGCTCACTGCACCATCCCAGCTCAGAACTTGGCTATATGCAAATTAGTCTGACCCTGGCCCAGTGCATCATGGGAACAGGGCAGACCAAACTACCAAGCCAATCCTTATACTGGGAAGGAAACAAGCTACCGGGGACCGGTTTCTGGCATTTCAGCCGTCTTCGGCCCGGCTTGCTTGAATCCTGATGGTGCAATGAGCTAGGGACTCACATCTGAGTATACCCTTCCACGCTTATGGTGGACAAAAATGATTCAGAAAAGGGGGTGGTGATGAACAGAGTGTCTGAATTAAGCAGACCACTCTTACCCAGTCCAAAGATCAGGGCTTGATCCATCATCGTTTTTTAGCTCACTGCACCATCCCAGCTCAGAACTTGGCTATATGCAAATTAGTCTGACCCTGGCCCAGTGCATCATGGGAACAGGGCAGACCAAACTACCAAGCCAATTCTTATACTGGGAAGGAAACAAGCTACCGGGGACCGGTTTCTGGCATTTCAGCCGTCTTCGGCCCGGCTTGCTTGAATCCTGATGGTGCAATGAGCTAGGGACTCACATCTGAGTATACCCTTCCACGCTTATGGTGGACAAAATTGATTCAGAAAAGGGGGTGGTGGTGATGAACAGAGTGTCTGAATTAAGCAGACCACTCTTACCCAGTCCAAAGATCAGGGCTTGATCCATCACCGTTTTTTAGCTCACTGCACCATCCCAGCTCAGAACTTGGCTATATGCAAATTAGTCTGACCCTGGCCCAGTGCATCATGGGAACAGGGCAGACCAAACTACCAAGCCAATTCTTATACTGGGAAGGAAACAAGCTACCGGGGACCGGTTTCTGGCATTTCAGCCGTCTTCGGCCCGGCTTGCTTGAATCCTGATGGTGCAATGAGCTAGGGACTCACATCTGAGTATACCCTTCCACGCTTATGGTGGACAAAAATGATTCAGAAAAGGGGGTGGTGGTGATGAACAGAGAGTCTGAATTAAGCAGACCACTCTTACCCTGTCCAAAGATCAGGGCTTGATCCATCACCGTTTTTTAGCTCACTGCACCATCCCAGCTCAGAACTTGGCTATATGCAAATTAGTCTGACCCTGGCCCAGTGCATCATGGGAACAGGGCAGACCAAACTACCAAGCCAATCCTTATACTGGGAAGGAAACAAGCTACCGGGGACCGGTTTCTGGCATTTCAGCCGTCTTCGGCCCGGCTTGCTTGAATCCTGATGGTGCAATGAGCTAGGGACTCACATCTGAGTATACCCTTCCACGCTTATGGTGGACAAAAATGATTCAGAAAAGGGGGGGTGATGAACAGAGTGTCTGAATTAAGCAGACCACTCTTACCCAGTCCAAAGATCAGGGCTTGATCCATCATCGTTTTTTAGCTCACTGCACCATCCCAGCTCAGAACTTGGCTATATGCAAATTAGTCTGACCCTGGCCCAGTGCATCATGGGAACAGGGCAGACCAAACTACCAAGCCAATTCTTATACTGGGAAGGAAACAAGCTACCGGGGACCGGTTTCTGGCATTTCAGCCGTCTTCGGCCCGGCTTGCTTGAATCCTGATGGTGCAATGAGCTAGGGACTCACATCTGAGTATACCCTTCCACGCTTATGGTGGACAAAAATGATTCAGAAAAGGGGGTGGTGGTGATGAACAGAGAGTCTGAATTAAGCAGACCACTCTTACCCAGTCCAAAGATCAGGGCTTGATCCATCACCGTTTTTTAGCTCACTGCACCATCCCAGCTCAGAACTTGGCTATATGCAAATTAGTCTGACCCTGGCCCAGTGCATCATGGGAACAGGGCAGACCAAACTACCAAGCCAATCCTTATACTGGGAAGGAAACAAGCTACCGGGGACCGGTTTCTGGCATTTCAGCCGTCTTCGGCCCGGCTTGCTTGAATCCTGATGGTGCAATGAGCTAGGGACTCACATCTGAGTATACCCTTCCACGCTTATGGTGGACAAAAATGATTCAGAAAAGGGGGTGGTGATGAACAGAGTGTCTGAATTAAGCAGACCACTCTTACCCAGTCCAAAGATCAGGGCTTGATCCATCATCGTTTTTTAGCTCACTGCACCATCCCAGCTCAGAACTTGGCTATATGCAAATTAGTCTGACCCTGGCCCAGTGCATCATGGGAACAGGGCAGACCAAACTACCAAGCCAATTCTTATACTGGGAAGGAAACAAGCTACCGGGGACCGGTTTCTGGCATTTCAGCCGTCTTCGGCCCGGCTTGCTTGAATCCTGATGGTGCAATGAGCTAGGGACTCACATCTGAGTATACCCTTCCACGCTTATGGTGGACAAAATTGATTCAGAAAAGGGGGTGGTGGTGATGAACAGAGTGTCTGAATTAAGCAGACCACTCTTACCCAGTCCAAAGATCAGGGCTTGATCCATCACCGTTTTTTAGCTCACTGCACCATCCCAGCTCAGAACTTGGCTATATGCAAATTAGTCTGACCCTGGCCCAGTGCATCATGGGAACAGGGCAGACCAAACTACCAAGCCAATTCTTATACTGGGAAGGAAACAAGCTACCGGGGACCGGTTTCTGGCATTTCAGCCGTCTTCGGCCCGGCTTGCTTGAATCCTGATGGTGCAATGAGCTAGGGACTCACATCTGAGTATACCCTTCCACGCTTATGGTGGACAAAAATGATTCAGAAAAGGGGGTGGTGGTGATGAACAGAGAGTCTGAATTAAGCAGACCACTCTTACCCTGTCCAAAGATCAGGGCTTGATCCATCACCGTTTTTTAGCTCACTGCACCATCCCAGCTCAGAACTTGGCTATATGCAAATTAGTCTGACCCTGGCCCAGTGCATCATGGGAACAGGGCAGACCAAACTACCAAGCCAATCCTTATACTGGGAAGGAAACAAGCTACCGGGGACCGGTTTCTGGCATTTCAGCCGTCTTCGGCCCGGCTTGCTTGAATCCTGATGGTGCAATGAGCTAGGGACTCACATCTGAGTATACCCTTCCACGCTTATGGTGGACAAAAATGATTCAGAAAAGGGGGGGTGATGAACAGAGTGTCTGAATTAAGCAGACCACTCTTACCCAGTCCAAAGATCAGGGCTTGATCCATCATCGTTTTTTAGCTCACTGCACCATCCCAGCTCAGAACTTGGCTATATGCAAATTAGTCTGACCCTGGCCCAGTGCATCATGGGAACAGGGCAGACCAAACTACCAAGCCAATTCTTATACTGGGAAGGAAACAAGCTACCGGGGACCGGTTTCTGGCATTTCAGCCGTCTTCGGCCCGGCTTGCTTGAATCCTGATGGTGCAATGAGCTAGGGACTCACATCTGAGTATACCCTTCCACGCTTATGGTGGACAAAATTGATTCAGAAAAGGGGGTGGTGGTGATGAACAGAGTGTCTGAATTAAGCAGACCACTCTTACCCAGTCCAAAGGTCAGGGCTTGATCCATCACCGTTTTTTAGCTCACTGCACCATCCCAGCTCAGAACTTGGCTATATGCAAATTAGTCTGACCCTGGCGCAGTGCATCATGGGAACAGGGCAGACCAAACTACAAAGCCAATTCTTATACTGGGAAGGAAACAAGCTACCGGGGACCGGTTTCTGGCATTTCAGCCGTCTTCGGCCCGGCTTGCTTGAATCCTGATGGTGCAATGAGCTAGGGACTCACATCTGAGTATACCCTTCCACGCTTATGGTGGACAAAAATGATTCAGAAAAGGGGGTGGTGATGAACAGAGTGTCTGAATTAAGCAGACCACTCTTACCCAGTCCGAAGATCAGGGCTTGATCCATCACCGTTTTTTAGCTCACTGCACCATCCCAGCTTAGAACTTGGCTATATGCAAATTAGTCTGACCCTGGCCCAGTGCATCATGGGAACAGGGCAGACCAAACTACCAAGCCAATTCTTATACTGGGAAGGAAACAAGCTACCGGGGACCGGTTTCTGGCATTTCAGCCGTCTTCGGCCCGGCTTGCTTGAATCCTGATGGTGCAATGAGCTAGGGACTCACATCTGAGTATACCCTTCCACGCTTATGGTGGACAAAAATGATTCAGAAAAGGGGGTGGTGATGAACAGAGTGTCTGAATTAAGCAGACCACTCTTACCCAGTCCAAAGATCAGGGCTTGATCCATCACCGTTTTTTAGCTCACTGCACCATCCCAGCTCAGAACTTGGCTATATGCAAATTAGTCTGACCCTGGCCCAGTGCATCATGGGAACAGGGCAGACCAAACTACCAAGCCAATTCTTATACTGGGAAGGAAACAAGCTACCGGGGACCGGTTTCTGGCATTTCAGCCGTCTTCGGCCCGGCTTGCTTGAATCCTGATGGTGCAATGAGCTAGGGACTCACATCTGAGTATACCCTTCCACGCTTATGGTGGACAAAAATGATTCAGAAAAGGGGGTGGTGATGAACAGAGTGTCTGAATTAAGCAGACCACTCTTACCCAGTCCAAAGATCAGGGCTTGATCCATCACCGTTTTTTAGCTCACTGCACCATCCCAGCTCAGAACTTGGCTATATGCAAATTAGTCTGACCCTGGCCCAGTGCATCATGGGAACAGGGCAGACCAAACTACCAAGCCAATTCTTATACTGGGAAGGAAACAAGCTTTTCTGAATCGCTTTGTATTCGAGCACGAGTTAAGTTCAAAAGACAGTGCCTGCGAAGAATTTGTTAAAACAGTTTATGTTGAGTAAAACCCATGGTTTTTGACTTTCTAGTGTTTGAAAAATATAAACACAGCGGTACTAACCTTAATGGATGGGACCTTTGAAGTCTTCACCATTGTTTGCAACATTTCTCATTTACTTTACTGAGGTATGTGCATCCATGGATAAATTGGTATATTCGCTTTTGTGTTAAATAGATTTAAAACTCTGCCACACATTATATAATTGATTTTTGTCCCTTGGGAAACTATTGGGAACAAGTACGTTCACGCCTTATGAAAATTAACCTATTTAGTGACGAAAAGAACACATTTCAAATAAATTTGGTAAGCTCTCATTTATAGCTTAAATAAATGTAGTGATTTGTAGTCGGGTATCTTCGACTGGTACCAACAGTGATGTCTCCCAGGGTACTTCATGTTTGTTTCCTAACCATAACATCAGGAAATGTCCTCTCCATTGTGTTTTGTAGTGAACTTACCTGTATTTGACATACATGAAATTGTAAAGTATTGATATTTGGCCCATTTACCCTCCTCTTTTTCTTTCCTTTTTAAATTGAAAATGTAATGCAAAGGTTTTGAATCAGCAGGTCTGAATCTGAATTTGGTTATAAATGAAGCTATAAGTAGGAACATATCAGGCTTCCTGTGTGCTTTATGTACTTCGCCACCGCTTGTGTTCAGACAAATGATATAAACCCATGAACTTGACTGAAAATTTATTTTAAAATGACTTTTTCAATATGGCATTTTAAATGTATAGTTTTGTACTATTGTATATATTATGTGTATATGATGTGATGTATATAGTGTCTAAATTGGTCCTTATGTATTTATTTGTATCCCTGAAGAAGTACATAAGGACGAAACGCGTTGGCTACCTCGTGTTTTTCCAACAAAAAAGAGGAATTTTGAATAAAGAAGTCATTTCATGACCTGCTCTTTCCGTTTCTGAAAATGTGTTTCTTTACACAATGCTCTTATGTCTAAATGGAGTGCCAGATCAATATTTGTTAAGCTATACTTTATCTGTGCCCAGGTTCACTTTGGGCCTACTCGATACACCCCCCTACATCTGGCAGTGGAAGGGGGGCACATGGCCCCCACGCCCTGTTCGGCATATTTAAGTACCCCTACAGTTCCTAGAAACTTGGCAACCAACACTGTTCAATGCACCACTCGTGCTTGGAAAGACTTGGCGCAGAGACTTCAGTGCCCCCTACTGTACTTACCTCTGGCACCACTGTGGGGGCAGCACCACTTACCTGTCACGTAGGAGGGGGAATGCTGCCAGATGTTAAGGAAACTCTCCCGGCTCACTTGGGGTCAACTGTACACACAGGGGACTATTTGCAGCAGTGAGGAGTTCTTTGCCATCCCCCCACCCAGCTTTAACGTTTTTATTATGTACGACATGAGGGCGCTCACACCCTGCTTTCCACTCGAACCATCCATAATGGCCCCCTTGCACGTCTTACTACAACAGACGTCTCCAGAGCATGTAGTATCACAACTATACTAGACCAATCAGGGAATGGGAGAAGTACCACACCTTGGCCAAGATCAGGTAGGAAGAAAACATGGGACACCCCCTCACGGAGGACCAGTGGTCCTTCTGCTGCTGTCAGACTGGTGAAATCTCAGCGAACAGCAGCTTACGACTCATACTCTACAGATATTTACACCAACTCTACTATACACTCACCCGACTGCACCGTCTCTGGCTGCATGACACTGACCACTGTGACAGGTGCGGAGCGGAGGGTGATGGGGTTTGGACATCTGGCCTGGGACAGCCCACTAATACGGGAATATTGGAAAGAGGCCCTTAGCGCATTGGATGAGATGGCTGGGGTACATGTGTCTGGCACCCCCCCCTGTAGCGCTCCTGGGATATACTGAGCAGCTACCTGTTAATATCCGAAAATACACCTCTCTGGCCCTCCTGCTGGCAAAAAGATGGATTGCATGCCATTGGTTGAGAGGAAGGGCTCCCAAATTTAAGGAATGGCTGAACGACCTTATACATTTTCAGGAACAACTTCACACTTATGCTGAACTCATGCCACCTACATCTTACCCACAAGACATCTGGGCCCCCCTGCAAACATACTCCTGAAACACAGTGACACCAATGTCAAAGGCTTGGATCAGTTATCGGAAGGGGGCGGATGGGTGTGAGGGGGAGGAGCATCAGGAGGCAAGGAACTCATGAGAAATTGGAAGAGGTGGAATGTTCTGAGAGGAACGGGATCGGAAGGTGGCACATGGTGGAGGAACGAGCTGGTGATAGTTGACACAGATGGAGACCAGTGATATGAGACCTGTGGATTTATTAAGTTTCTGGGATATTTATGTTAGGTTGAGACCTGAATAGTTGGCTGATTGATTTGCATGCCCTCCTGACGCAGCCGGACCGGTAGGGTTGTAGGCGGCTTGCTGTGCTTATTCCCCTACCCCCTCTGATATGAACTATAATGTGGCGCTGTGCCGGCCCACTGGAATGTACGTTATAGGAAACAATGGAGCCTAGCTTATTCAACATATGTGCAATGTAGTATAGAAACACAATGGAAACCATACGGTTTAAGATATCCTGAACCAGCCGGGACAGGAATTTATTCTCAAAAATCAATGTCAAATATACAGTACAATAATAACATGACACAAGCCTGTGCCGTACCGACAGAGAAAAGGGAAAATAGAGGTAGGGTGAAAAAAAGGGTGTTTTTCAGGCAAGGAAAGAGAGCAAGGACAGGGCACTGCAGAAAATTCAAAGATCAATAGCAGTGTCGCCTGGAGTGGAATGTACACAAGCTTATTAGACAATAATGTAAGTGTCAACCCACTCTTGGGTGTCGACGTTTCGTTCCCTATAGCTCTACTAGATGCATGGGATCATCATCAGGACTTATGCAATAACAGAACATGCCTGAATGAGAAAAGCCTGTTTAGGAGAAAAAAACAAAGAAAGAAAAGTTCTTTAAAGATCTGTTAAACGCTAAGGAGTAGTTTGAGAATTAACTGCCCACGTTGTAACACATTCGAAATCGCAGTGCGTAAACCCGTGCACGGTGTTTGTGCCAATTAGAAGAGCTTAACATTGCTAATTTCACAATATTCGGAATCGCAGTGGCATGCCTGAACTTGATGCGTCTACAGGACTGTGTGGTGAAAGTGATTGTTCAGTTCGTATACTGGTCTTAAAAAGAGTGCAGTGATAATGCAAAGTTGCACTCCTTTAATACTTTGTCTTTTTAAACCGGAAAAGGATTGGCCTGGAGGGGCTAGATAGTTATAATGAAGAAATAAACCATACCTCTATGGTACGAGGGGAAGCCTCACAATGGAGGTTTCTTTAACTTCTAGGAAGAGGCAGAAGTAGTAGCGCCAGGCTAAGGATACAATAACAAGCCTGTTATTGGAAAATCTACCTTTTTTACCTTTTTTACAAGGATAGTGAAGCATACACCGCATGCAAAAACTGAAACATACCAAGCGGTTGTGTGTCCACGAGGTCTTAGGTGGGGTTCAGTAAATGTGGTATTTCGGTGGTTTAAAATCTCAGCGCCCGTCTATGTTTGAGTCGGGTGGCCGCACTGAAAACAAAAAATGTGTCAAGGATTAAGGTGGGATAATGGGAGCTAAGGCATAGCGGTTCCGAGCAGGAACGGTAGGCGGTTACCTTTCTCCCTCCATATGCGAGCGAGGGCCGGAATTAGAAGTTAAAGGCAACAATGGCTCTATACTCCGGAAGTCAGCAATGTGACAAGTGTGCGCTGTAATAAGGAAAGAAAGGAAACTCGGCTCAATGCGATGCTTAGGGCGGGGGCCAATACTGGACGTGACTTTGAAATAAAAAACTACTTACGAAGTCACAAATGTGGCTTGCCTCGACCTGGGGTCCAACAATGTGGAAATCAAGCGCTGCAACAAAGAGTGGAGAGTCAGCTTAGCGAGTGGAGAGTCAGCATAGCGCGTGACTCGATAAGGGGCCCACGGAGCCAGCTGTCAATACCGCATTACTTACTTAGTCATGATGTGACTCGCCTCTCCCAGGGGTGCTCCGACAATGCCGGTTTCAGTGTAGGGACATGTCCGCTGGAGCGGGTTGTATACTTAAACCCTGGTCACGTGCTGTTAATGTGGGTGCCATCTTGGAACGGCTATGGCGCTTAGGTAGCAGACATCTTGGAGTGGAGGGTGGGAAGTATACTTGAACACTGGTCACGTGTTGATTAATGTGGGTGCCATCTTGGAACGGCTATGGCGCTTAGGTAGCAGCCATCTTAGAGTGGAGGGTGGGATGGACTAGTCAAAGGGCTGTGAGGCTGCCTGGACTAAAAAAAGGTTGATAGTGACAATGTGAAAAGACAAGAGTGACTATTGTGAAAAAGTGACTGGTTATTTAAAAAAACAATTATTATCATTCATCGAGCCCAGATGTCAGATTGTATCCAGAATGTCTCATCATCACGTTGTGGTCATTACATCTTTACACATGACGTATTTGTAACCAACAGGGTTTTTCTTTACTTCCCACTTTTTTGTTCCTGGAACATATTTACATAAATCAGTCGTTCAATCACAGCAATGTTGTCCAGTCCTCGCTTCGATTGAGACCTGTATGAATTGTGTTGAATTGTATAATGGATTTTAGTTCCTCCCTGTTGAGCAGTTGTTGCAAATTACCACCTCTCTGTGGTAATTTGACAGTTTTCAGGATGGTCCATTTCAAGTCGTCCGCTGAATGGTTCATGTTGGCAAAATGTTCAACCAATGGGGCGAGGACTGGACAACATTGCTGTGATTGAACGACTGATTTATGTAAATATGTTCCAGGAACAAAAAAGTGGGAAGTAAAGAAAAACCCTGTTGGTTACAAATACGTCATGTGTAAAGATGTAATGACCACAACGTGATGATGAGACATTCTGGATACAATCTGACATCTGGGCTCGATGAATGATAATAATTGTTTTTTTAAATAACCAGTCACTTTTTCACAATAGTCACTCTTGTCTTTTCACATTGTCACTATCAACCTTTTTTTAGTCCAGGCAGCCTCACAGCCCTTTGACTAGTCCATCCCACCCTCCACTCTAAGATGGCTGCTACCTAAGCGCCATAGCTGTTCCAAGATGGCACCCACATTAATCAACACGTGACCAGTGTTCAAGTATACTTCCCACCCTCCACTCCAAGATGTCTGCTACCTAAGCGCCATAGCCGTTCCAAGATGGCACCCACATTAACAGCACGTGACCAGGGTTTAAGTATACAACCCGCTCCAGCGGACATGTCCCTACACTGAAACCGGCATTGTCGGAGCACCCCTGGGAGAGGCGAGTCACATCATGACTAAGTAAGTAATGCGGTATTGACAGCAGGCTCCGTGGGCCCCTTATCGAGTCACGCGCTATGCTGACTCTCCACGCGCTAAGCTGACTCTCCACTCTTTGTTGCAGCGCTTGATTTCCACATTGTTGGACCCCAGGTCGAGGCAAGCCACATTTGTGACTTCGTAAGTAGTTTTTTATTTCAAAGTCACGTCCAGTATTGGCC
Organism: Lissotriton vulgaris; assembly: GCF_964263255.1. Classification (NCBI taxonomy): domain Eukaryota; kingdom Metazoa; phylum Chordata; class Amphibia; order Caudata; family Salamandridae; genus Lissotriton; species Lissotriton vulgaris. The sequence goes on along the minus strand of NW_028241413.1, from coordinate 48,824 downwards.
CCCGCCCTAAGCATCGCATTGAGCCGAGTTTCCTTTCTTTCCTTATTACAGCGCACACTTGTCACATTGCTGACTTCCGGAGTATAGAGCCATTGTTGCCTTTAACTTCTAATTCCGGCCCTCGCTCGCATATGGAGGGAGAAAGGTAACCGCCTACCGTTCCTGCTCGGAACCGCTATGCCTTAGCTCCCATTATCCCACCTTAATCCTTGACACATTTTTTGTTTTCAGTGCGGCCACCCGACTCAAACATAGACGGGCGCTGAGATTTTAAACCACCGAAATACCACATTTACTGAACCCCACCTAAGACCTCGTGGACACACAACCGCTTGGTATGTTTCAGTTTTTGCATGCGGTGTATGCTTCACTATCCTTGTAAAAAAGGTAAAAAAGGTAGATTTTCCAGTAACAGGCTTGTTATTGTATCCTTAGCCTGGCGCTACTACTTCTGCCTCTTCCTAGAAGTTAAAGAAACCTCCATTGTGAGGCTTCCCCTCGTACCATAGAGGTATGGTTTATTTCTTCATTATAACTATCTAGCCCCTCCAGGCCAATCCTTTTCCGGTTTAAAAAGACAAAGTATTAAAGGAGTGCAACTTTGCATTATCACTGCACTCTTTTTAAGACCAGTATACGAACTGAACAATCACTTTCACCACACAGTCCTGTAGACGCATCAAGTTCAGGCATGCCACTGCGATTCCGAATATTGTGAAATTAGCAATGTTAAGCTCTTCTAATTGGCACAAACACCGTGCACGGGTTTACGCACTGCGATTTCGAATGTGTTACAACGTGGGCAGTTAATTCTCAAACTACTCCTTAGCGTTTAACAGATCTTTAAAGAACTTTTCTTTCTTTGTTTTTTCTTCTAAACAGGCTTTTCTCATTCAGGCATGTTCTGTTATTGCATAAGTCCTGATGATGATCCCATGCATCTAGTAGAGCTATAGGGATCGAAACGTCGACACCCAAGAGTGGGTTGACACTTACATTATTGTCTAATAAGCTTGTGTACATTCCACTCCAGGCGACACTGCTATTGATCTTTGAATTTTCTGCAGTGCCCTGTCCTTGCTCTCTTTCCTTGCCTGAAAAATACCCTTTTTTTCACCCTACCTCTATTTTCCCTTTTCTCTGTCGGTACGGCACAGGCTTGTGTCATGTTATTATTGTACTGTATATTTGACATTGATTTTTGAGAATAAATTCCTGTCCCGGCTGGTTCAGGATATCTTAAACCGTATGGTTTCCATTGTGTTTCTATACTACATTGCACATATGTTGAATAAGCTAGGCTCCATTGTTTCCTATAACGAAGTTATACCCATGGTCCTTAGCTATCCGTTGGGTTCCCCTTGTTTCTATAAAAGGCCCACTGGAATGTAGGCACCCTGCTGTGTCAGTTTGGCAACAAGGTCTTGTTGAAAATTTAAAAAAAATAACTTCAGCATTGGGTAAGGTACAGGGGAGCAGTGGCAGATATTATAACAAATGACTATTACATTAAAAGATAAAACCACTTGTTTATTACAAAAAAACTTAACTTAGTCTAAAATGTAAAAAGGAGTGTTAAACATCTAGATAAAAAAAGCTAAAATTGTAGAAATAAAAACACCATGGTGGAGAATTAACTATGGAGAGGTTAAACATTCACTCCCTTCCTAGACCTCCCAGTGCCTCCTACTCACGACATAATCCATCTAGACAGAGATTTGAAGCTGGGTAGTGGCCTAGCCTGTATACACAGGAGCACACTATTTATCTCCCACTCGGAATCCTTTATGCCATCGTCATGCAAATATCTTTGTCTCAATATATTTATTCACAACCTTCCCGTTTTCAAACTGCACACATTTTATAACCCCCTGGGGACCACCTTTCCTTCATCGAGCAGTTAATGGAAATCATCTCTGGCAATGTTGATTCTACCATGGCCCAAATATCCCTCAGTGATTTCAACCTTCACTGGTCCAACCTCAATGACCAAGCTGTAACATGCCTCAAATCCTTCCTAATTGATCACGATCTGACTCAACATTGTGACCAGCCAACCGATAATAAAGGAGTAATTCTGGACTTCATCTTCACCAAAGGACACACCTTCACTTTGGACACCATTACCCCATGTAATTGGTCCGATCATCACTGCATCTTCTTTTTTATCAACATGGAAGTCTCCCAGAGAAAGTCTCAACCAACGATATCGAAGATTTGGAAAAGGGACCTTAGAAATATCAATACAGCAGATCTAGCAACCCACTGCATATCAGCCCTCTCTCCACAAGTTGACATGACTGAGGTACATGCACTCACTAACTTCTACAACTCTACCATCGCTTGCATCATGGATTCCATTGGTCCGTTACAACAAAAAAATGCCCCAACTAAAATTTCCAAACCCTGGTTCAGCAACAACTTAAACAGCCAACCTTTGCATCAGGGACACAGCGGACAGAGCTGCTAAGCTCAACTGCAGCCTTTTTCACAAAAGTAAAAAGTACTTCAAAGGGCCCTTGATGTGACTCAGTTGCGGGTTGGTCACTGGTTACGTTAGGGGAAGATAATAAGTCTCCAACTGTTGCACCGTAATCCCTAGATAGCCGTCTTTAGGCAAGCTGTATCTTCTTCAAGACAATGCCAACTGCGTGGACTGGAAAGGCGTCCAGAGTTGTTCCACTTTTCATGGGAGTAGATGCAGGGAGCTTATACCCTGCTGCTTTCCTTTTAAACATAGTTGCAAAAGGCCTTCAAAGAGATGGCATAATAAACTATGGAGGCCAGACAAAAGCTTTACCGGTACCACCTCCCTGAACGCAGTAGAACTCAAAATAATTCAAAATATTCCACATTTCTGAAGTCACAAGATTATGACATCAGCCTATAAAACCCTGCCTCTAAGGTCCCCAAAGTTGTGGCCTGCCACTGGGAGTTAATGTAAGCAAATAAAAATGTCCAGACTCACCGGGCCCATAGGCGCAAATAAAGGGTGGTTTAAGCTTGGAGCTGGAGCCAGCAGGGATCTGCAGATGGGAAGGATAGAAATACACTATTAAGACGGTAGTCAGAAACCTGATGCAGAACGGTAAAGAGTCAGACTATTGAGTTGGAAATGTCGACTCAAAATATCGAGATACATAAATATCGACTGCAAGAATATTGCAGTCAAGAATATCGAGTTTAAGGTAAGAAATATCGTTTTATAAAATATCAAAGTCATTAATAACGTTTGCAAAAATATAGTTGTAAAAAATATTGTTTTTTTAGTTAGTGTTGTGTATTTTAGTATGTATTTTAAATGTATGAGCTCTATTTTTTGTCTAAGTATTGCATTTGTTTTTTAATATATGTATTACATTTTTAGAAGTTATTAATATTATTTTAATTAAATTTAGTGTTTTAGTTCTGTAGCGGGTTGTGGGTTTATAGTGGAATAGGGTGGGAAGTAATTTAATTATAATAAATTGAGTATTATTTTTTATCGATTAGTGTTTATTTCTATTTGACTTTATATTGTTAAGTAAGGGAAGGCTGTTAATTTCTGTTGATTAATTCATTGGTAAATATGTTAACTCTATCATTTTTTTGGGAGCGGGTAATGGGTTATAAAGGGAATAGGGTGGAAAGTAATTTAATTATAATAAATTTATTTATATATATTATTCATTAATATTTATTTATTTGATATTCTATATTGGTAATTGTGGTAATTAATGTATTATTAAATAATTATTATTTGGATGTACATTATTATTAATTAATTGGTAATTATGCTGATTGTGTCATTTGTTTAGGAGTGGGTTGATAGGGGAGTAGGGTGGGATGTAATTAACCTATAATTAATGTATTATTATTCTTTATTAATGACTAGTTATTTATATAAGATTTTATATTGTTAACTGTGGGAATTTATTTATTATCAATGATGTATTAATTGGTTGTTAATTATTAAATAATTGGTAATTATGTTAATTGTGTTATTTTAGGAGCGGGTTGCGGGTTGATAGGGGGATAGGGTGGCATGTAAATTATTTGTAATACATATATTTATGTTTTTATTATAATATTTAAATAATTTTATTTTATAGTGTTAACTGAGTGAATTAATGTATTAATAATTATTTATATTTTGTGTGTTAATTGTTAATAATTCATTAATTGTTAATTCATTATGTTAATTGTGTCATGTTTTACAAAATTGGTGGTGGCAATTATAGGGGGATATGATGGAAGGTTATTTATTTTTAATGAATTATTATTTAATTAATGCTAATTAATTAATTACATTTTAAATATGCCAATTGTGTAATAATAATGATGTGTGAGTAGTGGGGTTTAGAGTGGTAAATGGTGGGAAGCATTTTCTTTTTAATTAATTAAAGATTTGTTGTTAATTGATATGTAAAATTAGTTATGGAAATTATGTAATTATTTTTAGGTGGGTGTTTTGGTGTCTATTGGGGTAGAGGGTGGAAATTAATTTAGTTTAAACTAATTAATCATTACTTGATAATTAATATTCATTTACCTAAAATATTTATCAATTAATAAATGAATATTAATTATCAAGTAATGATTAATTAGTTTAAACTAAATTAATTTACTATTCCTACTCCAATGAGTGCAACAGTAAGGAAAATGTACAGTTATGTCATTTTCATTTTTAGAATACAATTAATTACAATTACATATGTTTTGTTTTTGTGTTTTTTTATTTTATTTTGTATTGTAGTTGATAGTTTGTTTTTTTCGAATTAGAATTTTGTTTTGTGGGAATAGTCATTTTTACCCCTCCACTATCCAACACTTTCCCTACTGTTGCATCCGCAGGAGTGGGAATTGTAATTTATACCCCTACGCTTTCCAACACTTTACCTACTGTTGCACCTTCTGGAGTGGGAATAGCAATTTTTACCCCTCCGCTATCCAACACTTTCCCTACTAATATATTTGCAGGAGTTTGAAATAGTAATTTATACCCCTATGCTATCCAACACTTTCCTTACTGTTGCACTTGCAGGAGTGGGTATGGTAGTTTTCTCCCCACCGCTATCCTACATTTTCCTTACTGTTGCACTCATTGGAGTAGGAATAGTAAATTAATACCCTCTGCTATCCAACACTTTCCCTAGTGTTGCACTGATTGGGGGTGGGAATAATATTGTGTACCCCTCCGCTATCCAACACTTTCCCTACCGTTGTACTTCCTGAAGTGGAAATAGTAATGTTATCCCCTCTGCTATCCAACACTTTCCATTCTGTTGCACTCATTGGAGTGGGAATAATAAATGATTCCCCCTCCGCTATCCAACACTTTCCCTACTGTTGGACTCACTGGAGTGGGAATAGTAATTTTTACCCCTATGCTATCCAATACTTTGCCTACTGATGCACTATCTGTAGTGGTAATAGTAATTTTTATCCCTCCGCTATCAAACACTTTCTATACTGTTGCACTTGCTGGCGTGGAAATAGTAGTTTTTTTCCCGCTGCTATCCAACAGTTTCCCTACTGTTGCACTCACTGGAGTGGGAATAGTAAATGATTCCCCTCTGCTATCCAACACTTTACCTAATGTTGCATACGCTGGAGCAGGAATAGCAATTTTTTACCATCAGCTATCCAACACTTTCCCTACTGTTGCACTCATTGGAGTGGGAATAATACATTATTATCCCCGCTATCTAACACTTTCCCTACTTTTGCACTTGCTGGAGTGGGAATAGTGAATTGTTCCCCTCCGTTATCCAACACTTTCCCTATTATTGGACTTGTTGGAGTGGGAATAGTAAATTATTCTCCTCCGCTATCCAACACTTTCCCTTCTGTTGCACTTGCTAGAGTGGGAATAGTAAATTATTCCAGCTCCGCTACCCAACACTTTCCCTACTGTTGCACTCATTGGAATGGGAATAGTAAATTATTCCCCTCTACCATCCAACACTTTTCCTACTGTTGCATGCGCTGGAGTAGGAATAGCAATTTTTTACCCTTTGATATCCAACACTTTCCCTACTGTTGCACTAAATGTAGTGTAAACGTCAGTTTAAAAAATATCACATATATTATTATTTGATGAAATAGCCCATTATGGACTTGATTGATACATAAACCATAAAAGAATGCATATCAAATTATATCTGTATGTATTTCTGTTGCTATCACTGCAGGACATGAATTTGTTTAATGAAATGACCCATTAAGGGCTTGATTGATATACAGATTGCTAAAGAATACGTACCAATAGAGCATATGATATGGTACTGAAATATACAATGGCAGGCCCAATAGGGCATGATTGAAGGACGATTTCCATTCATATTATATTGCACTTTATTATCTTTAATTATTATATTCTTTCTTCCAGTATTTATGCATATATCGATGTATTTAAGTAATTTATGTACATGCATATTTGTTGCTCTATCATCAACATCATTGCATTTGGTGTGATGATTTTACGGATATGTAGGTCTTTACATGAATTGTATATTGTTATATCCTGTGCTATCTTTAAGGTAGTTTAAGATGGCTGATATCAGAGTGACATACGTATAAGTTGTATTTGGACCTTCTATTATTTTCAGTAACTCGTGCCAGCCAATCAGTGTAATTATTGTTAAAAAGCCTGAGGTTGCGGGCCGTCACTGACACATACGAAGCGCCTTTGTCAGTCCTTCTTTATTTCAAGTGGCATGGAAAAATAAACTTTTCAAGAAACTACAGAGCCTGAGTGTGCAGCATTGTTCTTGGACTGCTGGTGCGATTTGCTGCACAGGACTGCCCCCGTGAGCTGCAACACCCGCCGTGTGGAGAGCGTTAATCTTTTGGGCGGTGATCATGTATGGCAGGGAGAGGAAGCCCTGCAACGAAGCCGCCACCGCCACGAGTCATCAGCTGCTTGGTCCTGCGCCGCCGCCCCGGGACCACAACTCCCGGCTGCCACAGCAGCGGCGCAGCTTGGGTGACGCACTGCAGCGCCAGGAGGCGCAATAAACAGCGCTCTGCCCAGCGGAGCGGGGGGGGCAGCCAAAAACTCACCGGGGGCAGGGAGAGGAAGCCCTGCAACGAAGCCGCCACCGCCACGAGTCATCAGCTGCTGGGTCCTGCGCCGCCGCCCCGGGACCACAACTCCCGGCTGCCACAGCGGCGGCGCAGCTTGGGTGACGCACTGCAGCGCCAGGAGGCACAATAAACAGCGCTCTGCCCGGCGGAGCGGGGGGGACAGCCAAAAACTCACCGGGGGCAGGGAGAGGAAGCCCTGCAACGAAGCCGCCACCGCCACGAGTCATCAGCTGCTGGGTCCTGCGCCGCCGCCCCGGGACCACAACTCCCGGCTGCCACAGCGGCGGCGCAGCTTGGGTGACGCACTGCAGCGCCAGGAGGCGCAATAAACAGCGCTCTGCCCCGCTTCGCAGGACGCGAGCGGGACGCCGGGCTAAGCCCGGGCAAAGGGTGGGCCCTCTGTGGCCCTCAGAGGCACAAAGAGGCTGGGACGGGCCACCACCCTTTCCTTTCTATTTCTTCAAAGAGGTACTGTGATTCCCCTTACCATTTCTATTAGCCCACTGTTTGGTATCTTGCATCATACCATGTCTATCTGGGAGGAGCTTAATGCCATGTGTGGAACTCAATATATCCCTGACCATTTACCCTCCATAAGCACAGACACCAACCCAGACGATGTTAACGCCACCCTGCAGATGTCACCTCTTTGCGTTCATAAACCCCAACCTCCACTAATAGCACCACCGGGTAGGCTTAACATCAAGAGAAAGACCGATGATGCCATCATCAATGGGAAACCAGCCAAAACTCCTAATCTATGCCCCAGTCCCTCTCAGCACCACTCCAATGTCAGCTCTGTGTCGGGGGATATGGAGCATGGAAAAATGGAAAACTCCCCATCATTCCCTCAACCAACTTTATTGGCCCAGCTCGAGCATCTATTAACCTCCCTAATTTCACCATTGGTGGAAAAAATGAACGATCTGGGGGACAGGATATCTAACATTGAACTGATAGTTAAAACACACATTCCATCCGGAACCAAACCAGCATCACCAGACCCTCCTATCCCCCTCACTGTCCTGGAAAAACCCAAACTGATTCCCCGCAGGAATGCGCATTCCCAAACTACATCGTTGGTACAAACAAACCACTTCGAGGCTAAACTTGAACCTTCTAGAATGCCACGAATAAACTTACCCCCCGAAGCCGCCCCCTATGTGACCGTTGTCTCTGGGATTCCTCCACTAACTCACGGAAAAATTGAAACACGCCAAGATTTACTACATAAGGCCATGTTTTGGTTACAGACTAATAGACCCCTGCCACCTGACCTAGATGGGGGGATCTTAAGTGTTAGGAGGGTGGGGTGGTTGGGCACTTTGCCAAAAGACATTCCAGGGGACTTGGTCCTAATTAGATTCAAGCAAAGGAAAACAGCCCCTTACTTACGATCCTGCAAGTATAAAGAGGGGGATGGCGCAATTCGTATCTGGGACTTACATGACTTTTATCCGAGCTTTCCACCCACCCAGTTATCAAGAACACAAGGGCCAACGTAAAAATGCTGTTTCTTCTGTCATTAGAATTTCGTATAATATTTTTTTCTAGCCATTAAAAGTTTTGGTTCCCCTGATCCCCTTTTCTCTTTTTTAAAATTGGTAACTTTTTTCTTATATAAAATTTTTTCTATTTTTTATTTATTTTAATGAAGTGATCAAATGTATTGATGTATTTTTATTGTTGTATATTTTATGAATGCTTGTATGATATTCTCTGAAATATCGAATAAAAGCTTAGAACTGGATCATGTATGGAACATAACAGTAATCAGAAAGGTCCACCTCGAAGAGGGTCCTTGTGTATCCTGTTGTCTATGGAATACACACAATTTGTTAAAATACCCCTCACACACCAAAAGGGCCCTTGGTGTCATGCTTCATCATCGGGGTCTTTCCGCCCGGCTGCCGGACGGGGCAGTGCTGCGACAAGCGACTACGCTGGAGCACCTTTTAAATGTGGGTGCTATGTGAGTGAATTTGAGAGAGTGTCAGTGGGGTCAGGGGTGATGAAAAAGTGATGTTAAAAAATACCTGGCCTAGTGATAGAAAAAACTATTTAATAAACACTGGCTGGTATTGTTAAAAAAAGTGGTGTCGGAAAGGATAAGCGGGTTAATGGGCTTACTTTCCTGTGCGGGTCAACATATTTCGGGGCACCATGCCTCTTCGTCAGGACCGGGGTCAGATCCCCCTGTCACTCACTAATGTTTCTGCACAATAGAGTGTATGTACAAAAAGTGTAGTGATGATCAAGGTGTATAGATATACATTTATATTAATACACAAGATTTGATCTTTTGCGCTCCTCTATAAAGTGGTGAAGCCATCATGGCTGAGGCGCAACCATCTGTTCACAGCACACCGGGCTTATATAACACCGCTGAGACTTTCCAAATTTCTCCCAGACAAGAAGTGTAATAAATGTAATTTACCAGGAGCTTCAGATATTCACATGTTCTTGGAATGCCCCAACATAGGTCAGTTCTGGGAGGAAGTGCTGTCTACCTTAAATTCCATTATGAACACATCATTAGTAATTTCATTGCCACTAATCATCTTTGGAATCGAGGACAGTATTTCTGGCGAAGCAAGATCTTTTCTGTTTTATGCTATTCTGTTGGCTAGGAGGCAGATTTGCATACGGTGGGTGGAAAAATCTGCTCCAATATATTCGGACTGGCTCACGTCTTTATATGAAACATCAAAGGTGGACATGGCTAGAGCTTGCAATAACCGTAATCTAGCCTTTTGGGATCTGTTGATACAGTGGAGATAGTGTTCCGGGTTTTTTTTTTTTTTTTTTTTCCCCGGGTCCTATGATTATGCCAACAACACTCCTTGGACCGGGTCTGGCCCCGATACGGTTTTTTGGTCCTGCAGGTTGAGACATACCTAGATGGAGTCAGCGTAAGAATTTAAATTCCCCTTCTTCTTGGGACTTCTCTGCCACCAGTAAAATATCTCGGAGTCCAGTTCCAGAGATGGGTATCATTTTCTTGGTTCCCTCTCTTGGTCGGGGACACGCAAGGTGGTTGGCATTTCCTAAGCAGGGGGTAAGGCAAATGAGGACAAAAAAAAAAAAAAAAAAACAAATAAAAAAAAAAAAAAATACACTTCCCTTGCTAATGCTAAGATACTGATGTAGTATGCTTAGCAAGGTGAGGAACAATGCCCCATGAGCCAACACTAGACCGAAGGGTATTTGAGGGTCCAATCAACCCCCAGCCTCGTTGTGCTTCCTCCTCCGTCTGTGGCTTCCGTGATAGTCACTATGCATACTGATCACCTGAGAAGTTAGGATTTTGTTTAAAGTTAGGATGTTGTCTTAAGTTAGCATTTTCTCTTAAGTTAAACTTAAGTTTGCCTTAAATTTTGGTTTTAAGACGAAATCCTAACTTAAGACAAAATCCTAACTTTACTACTACTAAATGTCTTCTGTGAATACCAAAAGTAGTAAGTGTAGGATTTTATCTCAGATTAGTTCTGTGAATCGGCCCCAGAGAGTGTAAGTTCTATCTCCTCCCAAAAATGTACGATCTTGCAATACTCTTGTTGGATTGTAAAAAAGTAGAGAAGGGTAGGGAAGCTCTGCCTGAAGAGAGAAGTCTCAGCAGAGAGGTTTATCTCTTTGCATACTCTACTACCCAGACCCAAGAATACACGGCTGTTATCTTTGAAACATATACTAAGTGTTTGAGCTGATGATATTCTCGCAAGAGACAGACAAATACACAGGTGGAGGCAGGCCTTTGAGTGCTGATACTCTCGCAAGACTCTCATGAGTGTCAATATGCAAAGAAAAGGGAGTTATTATATGAAATAATCACATAATATTGCAAATGGTTGGCTCTTGAAAGAGCCTTTGAGTTTATAGGGTGCAATGTTTAGTTACATAGAACTAGATGCCTTCATTGATGTTATTAAGGAAGATCTGATTCCCTTCTGCTGTGAACTGCACTTCATCTCCTCTATAGAGACCTGGCATATCAAACTGGATGTTCCTATGATATATGGTCATGAAAAAATGCAGAAATTATTTTAATAATATGCCTCCCAGACCTCTCAATCTTAAGACAAAAGTCTTCGCACCATTGCCATTTTTGCCTTTGTCATATATTAGAATATACAAAAGCAGTGTGCGGAAAGAGAGCCATCAATTGTGAAAAGGTCATCTTCATTTGGATTTCAAGCACAACCCCTGTGATTGTGCCTTGGTCACAGCCACCACAGTGCAGTATCATCAGGTCTGGGTGCTCACAATCCAAAATGCTCTCAAACCTTGGTAACAATAGATACCTCTATGACCAATCATCGTAATGTGCAAGCTTGAAAATCCACTATTCTTTTCAATACCACAATTAATGGTATATTCTTTAGCCCAATGGATGAAGCTATGTCCCAAAATCCAAAGGCAAACCAAGGTGCAGTATGGCGATGTCAGCCACAAGGGAAGTGCTTAGCAGAATGAGTAAGCTTCAGAAGTCATATGGACTTACAAAAAAAAGAATGGGAGGAAGGCAAAAATGTAAATGTAATTGATAGATTAATGGCAGTTAGAAAAGTAGGCGAGGTTACGATCAACTGTTGTCTGTATAGTGCACAGTTACATGTTAAACAGGGGGAGGTTTTCTATTGGGTGATTTTCAAATTGAGCTATGATCCTGTGAGAGCCTCAGGTGAGTCATTAATAATTTTGTGCAGGCTTGGGAGAGCAGCTGATGATGGTGGGCTTGTCTGGCTCTCGCAAGAGGTTTTGAGAAAGGAAAAAAGGGAAACAGTACAAACAACAGATATAATGAAACTATAGGGTAGCTCCAAAAAGAGCCAGTTTTGTTACATACACAAACTATAATTTTTTTTGTGTTTTCCAACATTCTTATTATTTTTTTTACTGTAAAAATGTTTTTAATATGGTAAGATAAAAACTTGCATCTTGAAGTGTGAAACAAACTTCAACATTTCCTTAAAAAACTAAAAGGAGAAAAATTGGGAAAACACTGAAAACTACTGCTTTGGTGGGCACTTGTGATCTTGGACAACCTTCTACAGGTTGTACCTGTTTGTCTCTAATGCAAAAAAATTGTCTGCTTACATAAGCAGCAAAAAACTGCTTTGTAAAGATAATCATGTCTGTTGTCTGCTGCTGCACTTACTTTGTGCGCAGGCACAGTATCTCCTGGAGCAACTGATGTGGAAGCCACTGAAGAATTGTCTAGCTCTACAGAATGAGCCAGTTCTGCCTGAGCAATCCTTCATGGATGCATTGATCTGGGGTGCCTCCCCATGCCTGTCATACTCATACTATACTGCTTATGTCTGATCTCCAGGATGAACTACTTCTTGGAAAATTCAGAGATTACATACTTTGCAGAAACCGTCCTGCCACCTGGCCACATTTCAAAGAACTGCCACACCAAGGATTCCTTGGGAATCTGAGGTGGCTTGGCTGGTGCAGCTGCCACTGGCTCCTCATCAGCATCTGATAAAGACATCATATTATATATTTCATGGAACAATTCATAATGAATTTTTCCTAGCTAATCAATATCTCTAATACCTTAATTTGTTCTGAATTACAAGAAAACACTGTTATTACCTTAATTCCACATGCATGAGCTTGTGCTCACAAGAGCTGAATAGGAAGTATAGCACACTTGAAGTTCAAACACGAGCGACTCATGAAATGGTAAAAATATTATTGCTTTATGTATTCAATGAAACAAATAATAATCAATTTTACTAATATAAGCAGCATCTCTACTATGTTATGTTGTTACTTTGATCACAATTAGAGTAAAACACTGTTCTTAACATAATCTGAAATGCACGGAAGAGGGTCATGAGCATCAACCAGAGAGTATATCTCCCTCAGAGTCCACACAGGAGATTGTGTGTCTGACTCCTGCGAGCATCTCGCGAGAGTCACCAACTTTAAAAAAATAAAAAATGAATATACAACCACATTTTAATGACTCTCGTATTATAGATTAATAATAAATACTAAGCATTTGAAAAAGAACTCTAAACAGTAGATTAAAACAAAATATAGAACTCTAGTGAGTAATCAGTCACTTAAAAAATCTGTTTTACATATTCAAAGTTAAAACTATACAACATTAAAAACGGATTATTCTCTTTTTGAATTATAGATACAACTTCTGTGTAAAAACACATTACTAAGGCTAGAAAAAATATGCTATTACAATAACAATGAACTTGCTGGGGAAATGACTCAATATGAGAGACAGAAGAACTTAGGAGACAGGCAATCTCAACACAAATGTTGTTATATTACTCTGTTTAATACTCAAACATCATTGCTCCTTGGAGTGATAGAATGCGCTATAGAAAAGTTGTTTTACATTACATTACATGTTTTAGAAACATTTTGCAAAGTGTGCACTCTTTCCTTTTAAGTTGCAATACAAACGCAATTATCTTTCAGAATACCATTTGCACACAGGATGTATTATTCAGGTATTCTACGATATATATTAGGCCTCGGTGGTAAACTCCGGTCTGCGTGTGGAATTTGCGGAATTCGAGTAATTTTGTGTTCAGCAGAGAACGTGAAATTGCCCAAAATTTCGCAATCCACGGCTTCGCAGAATTTTTTGCTTGTGCGCGCTTTCAAAATGCGTGTTCGCAAGGTATTTCTCCCCGAGCACGCAAACAGAGTTCGCGTACAGGAAAAAAGCCCCACGAATGGGCAGATCAAACAATTCCACGTGTTTGTGGAACTCTGCGTGCTCACAGAGATTTTTTGCAATTTTGCAGAGCTTTGCAAAGCGCGACTACGCAAATTCCGCCCGCCACTAATATATATACATACATTTCTTTTTAAACTTTAAAAAAAAATAGAAATTCACTGAAAAAAACAAAGGTTAAAGTAACATTATAGTTAAATGTGATAAAAATATTTATTTTGTTTTAAATGAATTAGAAATTCACTGAAAAAAAGCTTCATATAACATTAGGTGAATTTCACCCCCGACCATGCAATCCTATGCTAATGACCTCATATATGATAATATTCATGGCATGTTCTACAACATGATTTAAAACATCACTTATGACATCTCAAATTACATTATTAATAACATCACTGATGACATCATTCAAAGTTCATTTTTCTACATAGTGTTTTATAAATGACTGTGACATTAGAGCCTTGAAAGTAATTCCAAAATATCAGCCATTACTACTTCAACCACAGATACAACTCACTTAGGTGTTAAAAGCAAGCATTATACGAACACTAAGCCTAAAGCATACATTTTATATGTAGAATCAATCACATTAAGAATTGACCACACATATTTGAGAAACCCTCATTCACTACAATCTTCAATCTCTACACAGTTATTGAGAGAAAACCAAAATACTGAATGCCAGTTTAAAAGAAAGCAGCCCGTAAATAAGGCTTTACTCTGTATTATACCTGTGGCATTCAATGAATGCATACTAAGAAATCAAGTTGATATCAGCAGAAAATTGGGCACTCTAAACATTTTTGTTCTCTTTGGCAAGAGTTTATTGTGTTTCAAACTGTTGCAGGCGGTGAAACTCTCATGATAAATACAACAGTATTCAAAATCAACTATTGGGAACAGTGTACACTCTATGAAACAGTTGTTAAGAAACACTATCTGCCTAATATTTCATGGTCTGAAGGTGCTAAAGTACATACTACCTGTATCCTTCATACTGTGGTGAAACCTTTACAGCTAGCTCATCTTTTCTAGCAAAACTATGACACACACATATCCTAGAACCTAATGCACAGTCTTCTATGTTTAGTATAAAATTATCAAATGACAGGAATCTTTCTAATAACACCATTCCCAGAACTAATTTTTACCCAGGGAGAGTGTGGATCCCCTGAGCCTTGTTGAGGCCCAGGAATGCCATCTCTCGGGGCTGAAGTTTTAAATAAGCAGAATGCAGCATTTTACCTTCCTTTCCAAGCACCTTTGTGGACCTGGGAACCCCATCCCCTGTGGCCGATGCATTACGTCTGAGGGAGGGGTGCACGCTGCCCTCCTGCCCGAGCCTGGAAATGTCCTTGAGATCCAAACCCTGCAGTTGTATCATTATTTTTAAAAGGGAGATGGTATATGGTACCACCATCACCTCATGGGCCCTGGGAACCTCATTCTCAGGGCATTTGTTTTTGATGGGTATGGAACATTGGAAGACCCTAATCTGAGTTGCTGGTAAGTGTCCTGAAATAGATTTGTGGAGGTTACCTTATTTACTTGGTGGTTGCCTTAGTCTATGTCTGTGAGGTTTTGTAAAGCTGCAGAGAAGGGTGGTGAGATCAGTGTTACCATGAGTCCATTGCCATTGGAAATACAGAGATGGCCACTGTAATATCAACCAGTATACTTAGGGCCCAGACTTTAATGTATGTCATTTATACTATAACTTCAAATTCAAACCTATTGTGGCAAGATAGTGACTACCAAAATAAACAACATATGTAGAGATTCTATAATTAGGATAGAAACTATTACCTTCTCTCATGCACTTTGCAGTTTGTTCTCATCAATCATGAGTGACCTATTCATCATAAATTTGTCATGTGTGCTGTGATCCACAATGCATAATTCTCCAGCCAAGCACACCTAATATATAAAAAACAACCTGTTGTTTTAAAGTTACCACTATTCCTTGCAAAAATCAGTCATTTCCACCCTCTCTGTTTTCTTGACTTAAGATATACAGTGTTAAAAAAGCCTCAGGCCTGAGAAATTGTGAAACTGGATAAATCCTGCTCTAATACAGGATCACATGCCCCTATCTTTGACAACCCTTTTTTCTTGTAAATTTAAATACTACTCATTGTAACTCGAATCTTTAGAATATATGATTATACCTGTGACTATTGCAGTTGCCACTAACCTTATGCATTCCTAGATTTACAAGGTTTTGTAAACCTCGGAATGGGGCAGATTCCTACATCTCCATAGGGAAGTTGTAAGGGAGGCATAACGAGGAGAAATACCTCTATTTCTCTTCTTTTTTCTTTTTTCTACTACTGGAGATTGAGGATAACTTTAATCTTTTATATTTTCTTGGTGTTGGTGTTTCCCAAATTATCAATCACAAATGTCAGAATACAGTGCTTAGCAATACCTGAGGACAGTAGGGTAGAGCTCAGCGGTGTACAGGTAGAGGACTGTGAAGGCATTGCCAGAGAAACCTTTCCCTAAAGTCGCAATTGTTGTTCGCAAAGGGCTCAGAGCTGAAAATGAGTAACGTCGAGAAGGAGAGAAAGAAAAGGTAATAACATGGTGTTATTAATTTGATAAAAACCTACACATACTATAAAAAAACAGAATAGTATAGATCAGTCCATTGACACCAACTACTCCTAGTTTGTCTATTTGATTAACAACTTGAATTTTAGGACATAATTTTCAGGAAAGTTTATATAATACAGTGTATTTCATAGGCAATATAGTGTACATGGACCAATTATTGTACAGACAAGTTAAAAGAACATACAACATATATATACTAGTGGAACATTGGAATGTTGATAGCTCCATTAAAGGCAATGGAGTGCTCCTGGCTTCTACTGGATGTTTGAAGCCTGGAGAGTAACATTCCAATATATTTATTTCTTTTCACAGCTGTTTCTGTGAACAAAGGCTTCTCGAGACCAAGGGGATTTAAACCCCTTCAGGATCCGTGAGGCCTTTGTTTTGAAATTAGAATATTCTGCTCTCTGGGGGCTGATTGTTCTAATAGCCTTAGAGCCTTTGTAGCGGGCTCTGCTGACCATTAAAGACCAGCTCCCTTGTTAAAGGCCTGAGCCGAAGGGGAGCAGACTTTGAATGGCTGGTAGAGCCCGCTACATCGGGCTCAAAGGCTATAATTAAACTTTAGAGTCATAACTTATGCACAATATAATGCAAGGAAATTTGCCAAAATATCTTTAAAGCAAGTTTTTTTTACTTCTTGTCTTAAATTAAATCTCATCCAGTGTTGCGAAATAAAACATTTAGTACATTCATTCTTTAATTTTGTGTATCGGTTTTTTAACTTCTCAGAATCAGACTCTGCTTTTTTGAACTAAAGGTTGGTGTCAGGTGTAATTTCATCCACTTTGCACAAATAATAAAATAAAATCAGTAGCTTTCTTATGTGTGATAACCTCTATGTTTAACTGATATTACTAGTATTTGAATTCTGCACACTGGGGCACTGCTATCCAGTGCATCTTCCTGATGTCTTAAAACATGACACATTTGCGACCAGTGAATTGTAGCATGTGTTTTGCAATACATTTGGCTGACCAGGCATAGCTAGACCACTGTAGCTTAGAAACCTGCAGCTGAACGTATCAAAATATACCCATATTGACAGGAGGAAATCTTATTTTTATGTGCTAAATAAGTCACCCCTACTTAAGCCTTGCAGCCTTCCAGGCAAGGTGCTTAAAACTGAAAGGTGGAACACATAGAAATTAAAGGTTAACATGGCTGCAGTGTCTAGCCTCCAAAAGCTATTTTCACTGTATATGTGCTATGGCCTTGTCAAAATGTAAAGCTCATTTTGTATCACTGCTTTAGAAAAAACTCCAGAGTTCATTCAACTACTGTTTTGATATTTACACAAAATGGCCATTTCAAGGATGAAATTGGATTTTTGACAAATATTCAGTAAATGTAACTTTTAAAAAGTCACAACTTCTTGGCTAAAGCTTTAGTAGGATTATTGGAATTAGACTGCTTGGGCTTCGCTCCCAGCCAATTCTTCTTCCCTTGAGTAAATGTAAAACTGTGCTGAGAGCATGATCAGCTCATCTCAGGTAAAGCCAATGGCTAGGGTCCATGCTACATCAACTTGAAAGCAACCAGGAAGAGGCGTGTTAATTCATCGTTTATTGTAAAGTGAGACCTGGAGTAGAGGCGCCTTATGATCCCACTATCTATTCAAGCCACCCCTGACCCAATAAACAGTAGAGGCTGGTCCCAGAACCAGTTTACTGTAGTTAGTTAGGTAGAGGCTACTTATTATCCTGGACTCACCAGTTGGTGGGCCACAAGTCTTCTCCAAGGAGAGAAGGGTTCTGCAATCTTAATTTTCTGTAGAAGGTGTATACTGCTGGATAGTTTGCCGTAAAGCAAACATAATGTGCTGTAAAAGGGGGAAGGTTTACCCTAAGGATCTTTCTTCCCATTGGTCAGGGAGTCATCTACACCCACTGGCTAGTGGACTGCACAAATGTGCCACCTCATTCCCAGCATTTCTGACCACCTCTGGACCTAAGGAAGAACAGAAGAGGAAGATGTCTGCTGTCTGTAATCTGTAAGGAGTCCTAAGGGGTATGACCTGCTTCCACCTTACAGAGTATTGAGAAGTGGACTGCAAGGGTCAGTTGTTTCACCTCCCGAATGGCACAAAACAGGCTGCAAAATGATTTTCCTGGAAGGGACCTGTTGAGCAATGGCAGGTGGACCCCAACTGGACTGTGCTGGTGGTCTCTGCTTGAGTGAGTCCTAGCCCCTAAGTGCTGTCTATGAGGTCCTGGAACCATTAGATGTGACCAAGAGGAATAAACTTGAAACATGGAAATGTTTCAACCTCAGGAGGATTGGGACTAACCATCACGCATGAACCACCAACCATAAACCACGAATCACGAATAATCAAGCACCAAGGCAATCTGATAACCCAAAATCATGGAGAGCAACAAAATCAAGTCGGTCCTGCTCAAAGATTTTTGCCACTCAAAAGAAGGATTCAGCAGACATCATGTAAGGATACAACTTTCTGACTTGAGTTCCAAAATGGATACTGAATCCCAATATAGAAACTTTGACTGGTAAAAGGTACTTAAAGTATCTGGTCGATGAGCAGGCGTTAGCAGCCACAAAATGTGAATCTTCCCGCTTAGAACTTTTCCTACTGAAACCATCGGCTTCAGTGGGCCCTGGCCAAATGTGCATCCAACTTCAAGATGACTGTGTCGGTTACAGTGTTCAACATTGCCCAGTAGCAGGAGATCTACTTCCAGAAAAAAGACTATAGTTTTGAATTTGAGTCACTTAATTTTGTTCCACCTAATTCCGAATAGGTAGATTTTTCCACAACCAGTTTTTCTAGGAAAGAATCATGCTTGAAACTACCGGCTGGAGTAATCAAACATGGCTTTGGCTGCAGCATCAGCAACGTTTTATTCCCCATTTCTTTTTGACAGGGGACCCTTGAGTGCTGCCACCTACCCTACAAAACCTTCTCTCTCCTACTTCTCCTACCTCTAGTACTTAGAGCAGGTGGTAAATGATTTTAGAAATACTATCTGTTTTTTACAAATATAAAAATGGTTCCACATGGTAATTCCACATTCCATGGGGTTTCACTTATAACTGCACAGTTATGGTGCAGATTTACCCCTCATAATGATAACATTTCATGTGATTTTGCTGTTAATCCATGCCATACAACTCGTAATCAGGATGTAAGTACAAAGGGAAAAGTGACATACCGGTGCTGCAAGGGGCTTGTTAATAAATCTGACTCAACCAATACTCTTATCTGGTGTTCTGTACAACACAGTCCACCTCAACCTGGGGCATTGTTCGCAGTTAACCACACCTATATATGTTGTGCTTTTCTTAGAGCTGTTCCACTTAAAAACTGTAAAAATACATATATCTGGTTGCTATGATTGGATTTTTTAAATAAATGTATTTTTATTTATTGGAAGAACATAGCAACAGAATACAGAACCGAAAAGGAGGTTTTCTAAAATCGGCTCCTTGTAAAGTATATTGAAAGCAATCATTATTACTATGAATATAATCTTTAAACTCAACAAATAAAGGTCTCCTGTGTCTTTGCAATATATACCTTGAGTATCAGTCATGTATAGCAGTATCTGCTTTGCACAGTGTTGACTACTGCATAGATTATTTGAGGAGGAAAGGTTATCAAAAATCCAATCTTGGGCTCAAGTCCCAAGACTTTTACAGACACAATTTGCTCCCTGTGCTCTCGTACCCACCACCAGGGAGCCACATAGTGGGACTTTCCAGTCTTCTAATAAGCTTCCAGACCCTCCCCTGCATGCATATCCTGACTTCCAGCCATTTGAACACTTATTGGGATCTGACATCCATTCCCAATCCTTGCCGGGTTCTGTGAAAGCCAGCCTCCTAATACTTGAAGCCAGCCTACTCATGCCTGAAACTCCATTACCCAGAATTCCCTGCTCACTGCTTTGTCTCCACCCCTGCAGACCAAGGATGGGTGGAGGAATTCAGCTCACCTGTGGCTGGCTGCTGCTAGGCTGCTCACACTTGCTGCATGTGATTACTGTGAGATCTTAGAAGCCCCGGCTCCCTTCAGGCCAATTATTGTCATTGTAGCTGTTTACCGGTGAGACCGATCCTTGTTTCCAGTCCGCCCTGAGCTATAGCTATTCCTCGTGCCTGAATTAGCACTGCCTGCAGTGCTACCTTGTTTTTTGAGTTCCTGAGCTATAGTATTCTTTGTTCTTGTTCCTGGGATTCATCTATTTTCTTGTTCCTGATTTGCACTGCTTACAGTGCTCTCTTGACTCCTTGTTTCCTGAGCTGTCCGGGTTTCCTTGAACCAGTACTGCCTGTAGTGCTGCCTTGATTCCTTGAAGCTATAGTAATTCCCTGTTCCTGAACCAGCACTGCCTGCAGTGCTACCTTGATTGTTGAGCCTTAGCCTAATTCTTGTTCCTGCTCCAGCATTGCTTTCTTTGCTATTTTGTTTTCTTGATTCCTTAACCTGCAGTATTCTAGTATACCCTTGTAGCCTCCTCTTCTGTATATCCTTTTCCAGTCCCTACCTTTCTTCCCATTTCCTTGGTTCCAGTTCTAGTTTGCTGCCCTTCTATTCTGCTGTCTTGCTTCTGTTACCTTGTATGTTTGTAACCTGCTTTCTGCCAAGTGTGCCCTGTGATTTCCTTCCTTTCCTGTTAAGCACTCCTCCTTGCTAGCTCCTTGTCTATTATGCTAGTGTATAGTTCTACCCCGCTTGCTGTTACTGTCTTGCGTGTTCCTGTTTGACTGTTTGATTACCAGGATTACCAGGATCCGTAGGCACAGCTGACTACATAGGTAGTGTTTCTTGTTCGCTGTGAGTATTGTCCTTGAGTTGCATTTATG
Source organism: Lissotriton vulgaris (assembly GCF_964263255.1). Lineage (NCBI taxonomy): Eukaryota > Metazoa > Chordata > Amphibia > Caudata > Salamandridae > Lissotriton > Lissotriton vulgaris. The sequence continues at coordinate 27,598 of NW_028241413.1, read as the reverse complement.
ACATCACCATAGGTATAAGCTCCACAGACCATGCCTTTGCATGCATATCCTATACGTGGGTATTTGCAGTCAGTATCTGTAACAGCAATTGTTAGTGAGAAACTTACTGAGCTTCAGTCTTACCGTGTGTAGCTCTTGAGTGCTTTACCCAACACTCCCCTTTATTGTTAATGTTGTATTATATATATGTCTTGCACATCTATCCTGGGTGTAGTTAGTCTGAATGCTAAATTGCCTCGTGAGTGCCCTTCCTTTCTGAGTCTTACCCATTGTTCACATCTTCAGGCTTCCCCTTTGGATCTCTTTTTCTCCTCTGACTCCCTGTATGATCCTGGGTAGCGCTGTACTCCTCTTTCTTTGTACAGTTTTTACCCAGTTCCCAGTCCTTACCCAAGTCCCTGACTGTGTTCCCCACATACTCCCGGACATTCCCTGACATTCACATGTTTGAAAGGGCATCCACTTGCTTTGTTTCTAGGCTCTTCCAAGAGCCTGCAATCCTCAAGACCATGTTTCCATTTGAAGACACTTGGTGGGGTTGAAGGGCATCAATGATGGACTTCGTCTTATTTGACCACTATCAGGCCCAAGCTGAGTATGAATGTCTGGTACCTTGTGAGACCAAGAAAATCAATTATATTTAGAAGTGCAGTACGGGGATCAAGTGTAATTTATGTGTCCATGACCGCATTACAAATGCCCTCCGTCAATCCCTCAAAGTACCTTTTGGGCATTTCAACTCCAAACTGTGTGCAAACTGTGTGCAACAAATCCCCCCTTTGGCATCAGAGACACATAGGTGAGGATTCACATTTAATGCGCAAATGTTTCACTCTTGTATAGTATGCTTGTGCAGGTATTTGAAATGTATTTCGTAGAATTTGGCTGCTATTGTAATCCCTAAAGCCTCCCACCACTCTGGATCCTCAATTGGAACCGTGTCTGCCTCAGGACACCCTAAGCTTGCCAAAGGTCATACAAACCCATTGAAATCCCTCAGTTATAGTCAGTTGTACTAACTGTAACTCTCGCGCCCACAATCTACTGGTGATGATGTCACATATTACATCATTCATGACATGGTCAGTGACATCTCAAATGACATCACTGATGACATCTCTGATGACAACATCCAGTGAATGTGGTTTGGTTTGTTATTTAAAATTATATTATATATATAGCAATCTGCATTTAAGAATCAGTGAATATATACCTATCTTGAGGGAGGATTTAGTAGTAGTGCGATTGACTGATAACTTGACTATTTTATAGTATCTCACCAAATATATTGGATAGTTACTAAACTGTGTGAATAACTGTATTATTTTGTCAGTTGTTGTGTAAACTGCTGCACCAGTCGGTTACTAGCTACGTGAAAGTCTATATTAGTTGTTGGCTATTTAACTGATTATTTGTATGGGAGAATGAATGTGTGTGTGGTTCGGTGGGGGATCTGTGACTACCCAAAGATATGTGAATAATTAATTAAGTACGTATGTGAGGTTAAGACTGTGTGTTAGAATAGGTATTTGGGTGAGTGAATATCTTTATGGGTGTGGTGATGAGCAAATATATTTCTCAATGGTACATGTACAACAAAGTAGAAAAAATAAAAGCCAGTGTATGTGACAGTTGCTGTATATAAATAAGTTTACATGCAACTTATTAATTGCATGAGTGACTGTATAGAGAACTGTATACTTGTAATAGTGATTTCATAACACCCTAAGTATGAGTTATTATCTATATGAGTAAATGAAGTGCTATTTGTATAAGTGCGTAGCTGAGTAAATGTACATATGATACATTTTTGCAAAAGTGAGTAGAATGACTGCATAACTGAATAGGATGTGTCCTGGTGTGTAATGTCAATATAGGGGTAAAACGTATATTTGATAGTGTTCCATTGATCGTTGAGTGTATCTATAGGTAATTGATTAGATGTGTATGTAGATCTAGGAATCACTGAGTGGGTTTTTAGATACTTGTATTGCTGTGTCAATGTATTCAAATGTGGTACTCTGTTTTTTTACAGTGAGTGATGAAAGGTTATACTAGTGTATGATGAGGTGTATCTGATTGTTGGGCACACCTCCCACTACGGTTTATTGACAGTATTCACCACCGGCACTATCACCGAACACCACCCTTAACCCAAGCATAAACCTTATTTCTATTATATCTACTTTGTTTTGTAGATACTCCTTGACAAAGGGCCATTTCGCCCGAAATGCATTGGAGTGGAACCCATGAATCTGCTAATGTACAAATATGCATAAAAATGAAGCATCTTTGAACCGATTGATATGCTTTGAATATCAACTAACCGACAAGAGGAATAAAACTTAAAGTTTGAACATTTTCTCAAGAACTCTGTTGGAGTCTTTTTTTGAACCTCATGGTGTGCCTCAACACAGGGATGCACTCACCTTGACGTGTGCACTTTTAAAAAAATATATTCATAGCGTTATTGGACGGAAACACCACCTGGGAGAGCACCCAACCTCTTTGAAACATCAACCCTGAACTTGGTTAACCATTTAACCTCCACCTGCCGCTGTGCACATACTGTATTCTAGGTGTATCTGATTGTCACATAGATGATGTCATCAGTGATGTCATCAGTGATGTCAATGACCATGTCATGAATGATGTAATATGTCACATCATCACCAGTGGATTGCGGGCACAGGAGTTACAGTTAGTACAACTAACTATAACTGAGGAATTGCAATGGTTTTGTATGAGTGAAATGTCCAGCTAACTATAACACCCCTGAAACCTATGGTTTTTTCAATTAATTTCTAAGGTTTTCTAAATTATGATTTCTAACTATAACCTGCCTGAAACCTATGTTTTTTTCAGTGAATTTTAAAGGTTTTTCAAATAATAATTCCTAACTATAACCTGCCTGAAACATGTTTTTTTCAGTGAATCTCAAAGGTTTTTTAAATGATAGTTCCTAATTTAATGTTCATTAGGCATATCTGTTTTTTTCTAACTTTTTTAATTATCATCCCATTCTCAACGTAGTACAAACTGTAAATATTACCACTCTTCAACTTATTTCTTCCTCCAAGGAAAACGCTACAAAACAAAACCACATTTAACGTTAATAATATACAAACTAGGCGTTACCTTAGAAAACCCCCCAAAAAAACACCACTTCCCATACTTTCAACAACAAACCAAATCTACAATGCTACCTAAAAAAACAGTTGATGGTTCCATTTACCATTAACAAATTAATATCAACATTTAACTAGTGTAAGGACGTCGACTATGTACTGTGTGAATTAGATCCAACTCACACCCATATCTAAAGACAAATATGTAATAGAGGTACTAATTATGCACTTCCAACACCCAATAAAATCACAACACTTACTGCCTCCACCACAAGAAGGACCCCTCTTGACCGCTCCCCCTCTACTATCTTAGAGGCAGCGCAAAACAGGACAACTGACCTTCCCAAAATAATTTATCCTCTCAACAGCACACTAGCTCAATGTTCAAAAATGTGGCAATCAATATGTATAAGGGAAGGAACTTGCACATCAACAATAATGCACACACTGCTAATACTACTGGTGATATGTTATACATAACTCACTATACAAACCAAAAACATTTCAGTGTGTACATATACTATTGATACGTGTAGTGTACTGCACAGTGGACACAACCATATTATCCCAGACTCTGGGGAATATCTTGGTCATGTAGCTGTGTTGTCTACCCCCCTGAAGCAGAAGCGGAGTGGGCCGATCCAACGTAATTAGCCTACACCTTGGGCATGGTTCATTTCAGCAAAGAGAAAAGACTCTGCCACAGCGAAGGTCCTTACCCTGCCACGTGGCTGCCGCCATGATGACGTTCCTCCTCGATACAAGCCCATTGCAAACTCCACCACAGCACCACAGACATATGTCTGTATCAACTACTGCCTTCGATCTACACTGCCGACAGCAGGGTTCACAACTTGAATTCAGCTTTGGATCTACACTACGGACAGCATTCAGGTTAGCCTTGATTTATGTAAGGCAGAGACAATTTTGTTAAATGATGGCACAAAAACATTCCTCAATGTCTGTACTGAGTACTGCCTTCAAATGTACACTGCAATCAACAGAGTTCATCACTTGATACCAGTGGCGCATCAGCACTACAGACAACATTGAATTCAGTCTCAATTTATTTAAGGAAGAGGCAATTGTACTATGTCCTTGGATATGTGACTAAAAAAGCATTCCTTGATGCCTGTGTCAACTACTGCATTTGATCTATACTGCGGACAGCAGGGTTCACAACTTGAATTCAGCTTTGCATGTACACTACGGACATTAGGGAATTCAACCTTGATTTATTTAATGCAGAGACAATTGTACTGTGTGTTCTGATTTTGTTAAAATAAGTGACAAAAATCATTAATTGATATCTCTGCTGACTACTGCCTTCTATCTACAGTGCGGACAGCAGGGTTCACATCTTGAATTCAGCTTTGAATCTATACTACCAACAATATGAAATTTACCCTTGATTTTAAGGTAGAGATAATTGTACTTTATGTCTTCAGATTTTGTTAAAAGATACAACAAAAATAATTTCTTGATGTCAGTGATTACTACTGCCTTCAATCTACATTGTGGGGGCTCATGATTCAGGTAGAATGGCGATTGTACATAACGGATTCAAGTAGAGAAGAGACATTATACCATTTCAAACCCCCCCCGAACAATGAATCATCGCAGGGTGAGCACAGGCTGAGTTCTTTCGGTACCACTAACTCACTGCACCACAAGTCATCTCCTCGTAGCCTTATTAAGGCAGAATTTACTAGGCAAAAAAACATTGCTCCTAGTGCAGTCCCCTGCACTACGCATTATCGCAGGATACTAACAAGTTCAGCGCCAAAGATACTACTAACTCAGTGCACCATAAATCATCGCAAAGAAGAGTGAACAGTTTTATCTCACAGTGAGACATACTGTCCCTTTTAAATGGAATTCATGCAGAATCCAAGCGACAAAACACATTACTCCAATTACTGTGCCCCCGACCACGCATCATCGCAGGATACGTACACGCTAAGAGCCAAAGGTACTAGTAACTCAGTGCACGAAAAATCATTGTCACGTGGCGTTACTAAGACTGAATTCATAAGGCAAAACACATTACTATCAGTACAGCCTACCCAGAACACGCATCATCGCAGGCTCCACAGAACCTTGTTGTTTCAGGTACCACTAACTCAGTGCAAACCAAACTAAGTATAACACCTATAAAATCTATACAAAATCCCTTTAGTATACATCCTTCAAAAACTTTTATATCACTTATAGATTTAGTTGAATAATAAAATTCACGCTGCAAGTGCAAAGACACACTTAATGCCAGTCTACACTAAGGATAGCACAGGTCACAATTTGAACTATGATGTCCCTGAAACATGCATATTTCAACAATGTATTCTTTATATAAATGTTCTATCTTTCATCTCAATCATAATTACAGATGATGCAGTGCCCCCTCTGATTTATACTGCGGACAGCAAGGTTTACAAATTGAATTCAGCATTGCATCTACACTATAGACAGTAGGGAATTCAGTCTTGATTTACTATTTGCAGAGAGAATTATATTGTATGTATTCAGATTTTGTTCAAATAAGTGAAAAAAAGCATTCTTCTATTACTGTGCTGACCAGTGGCTTCGATGTACGCTGCGGACAGTAGGGTTCAAAACTTGAATTCAGCTTTTTATCTACACTACAGACAGTAAGGAATTTACCGTTGATTTATTTAAGGCACAGACAAAAACTACTCCTGTGGCACTGCTAGTATCTGCAAGCACCTTTAATCCCTACATCCTGTGAACTATGTTCACAAAGAATGTAGAACAAAGTGCCAAAACGTACCTCCCACCAACAGAAATACCAATTACCTCAGGGGCATTACCATCAACATCGCCACCAGACAAATGTTCCCATTTTGAGAAAGTTAGAATGCACTGCGTGAAATGCAATAGTTAAATTTGTTATCGGGAGCAATCAGTAGACCTAGTTTGCAGAGCAATTGATAACCATTGATGGTAGGTTTTTTATGCAGTCCAGTATGCAACACACAATGCTTTGAGTACAGACCGCTCGAACCACGCATCGGTGCAGGATGAGAACACGCTGAGCACCAAATGTACCACTAACTCAGTGCACCATAAATAATCGCCACCAGGCCTTATTAAGGCAAAATTCAGTTTCCAAAAGACATTCTTACCAGTGTGTTCTGCCTGGACCACGCATCATCACAGGCTCTACACAAACCAACCCTACCTTGGTGCACCACAATTCATGAACCATATACGATATAATCTTCTGTGTATTATTTCACATTTAGTGCTCATAACTTTGTACAGCAGAAGTCATAAACAGTTTATGATTGAATGTCTGTGTATGATATCATGATTACTATTCTACTTGTTACCAACAGCAATGTAATAAAATGGAGTCGAGCACACGTGCCCGTACCCACTTCAACTATCTATCTGTGTCTGTGTACTTATTATATATGTAAAATGCTGCTCCTGTGCCCTACCACATTATATTGTGCTGTAAACAGCGTATGCAACCATCTTACCTCTGCCAATAACAAAAACTTTGATTATAAAACTTTCTCTTGCTCATTCTACAATTACGAATGTACAAAGTGTATCATTACAAACTTGCAAAGAAACTGTATAGTCAATTTATAAATGTGTAATCTGTACTAATTATTGTTTTTTTTGCATATTTATAGAGCGCAAAGTCAACCCTAAACTATATCAACAATTAACATGACCACTGTATTTACTGTACACTTTCAGGCACGCGTTGATAACGTCATTACTCTACAATACCAGGATGTGGACGAGACTCTGAGCCTCAAACAATGATTTCCAGCACCAAGTTCGACAGTATACCTGAATGACCACATACGTATATATATTATCTGTCCTTCATGTGCCAAAAACTGCAACCTAAACCTTTCACAGCCCTGTATTATTACAGCTACAACACTCTATTGAATGTACAACAAACATTCATATTCACAGAAATGCGTCATGTCCAACATCTTTTATGTGTGCAACTATGGATGAATATAAGGTCAATGATGCCCCGTAACTTCCATGTTAGCCGTATTGTGGGACTGTACAGACATAACACTACATTTGCGTGTAAGACCAGGGTGACAGCAGCACTACAACACGGACACCTGAAGCAGTTGACTTTTCATATAGCTCACGACGGAACCACGTCCATAGCTCCGGAGTCATCGTTCACAGCCACGCGCAGCACTGGAATACGTCAGTCCAGCCCACTCTGCTTACGCTTCCAGGTAAACACAACAACACTACATGGCCCAGATTTCTATTGTAGTGATTTCTTACTTCCAGGTCTAGTTGCTAGAATGGCACACCCACACTCCCTCATGGCTGGTTACACCCACACCACAACCATCCAGCACATACGTCACTACACACGAGACCCTAACAATAAAAAAGACAGAGCGCACATGCTCTACACCATTTTAGAGTTGCTCTCATCGCAAGCACTGTGATGGCCTGCCCTAGTGGGTCGACGCATCATGTAGGCCCAAACCCCCCAGCAGAGGGGCCCACCACTATGTGCGTGGCCTCTTTGGTTACTGAGTTAGTGGTACCACAAGGACTGAACAGGTGAGCAACCTGCGATGATGATGGGAGCACGAGTATGTCCTTAGCCACAGCGATATCAAGACTCAGCACCATATGAAAGACTTCTTGGTGGCAGACCGGGGCTGCATGATGTAAAAGTTGCCCTGTCCATGAAACGGTGAGCAGTCAGGCCTGGGTGCGCAGGGGAGGGAGTAGATGGGGTGCAGCAGACTGGATAAAAAAAGGCGATGCAGCGATTTAGGCGTACGCAGTCGTATATACTGTATCTTATTGCATTTGTATTTTTTTCCAATAGCAGGAAAGTTTTTATAATCGGTCAAATGTCCGTCGCTTGTGATGATCGAAAACACGTGTATCACTGCGCACCACTTGCTTTCACAACCGGATAAAAAACATTACTACTATACTAATTGTAAAAAAATCGAAGCCTATTAAACAAGTTGGAACTGTACAAATAGTTGTTTTTTAAATGCGGGAGGGAAGGTGTCCCGGCACATAGTGAAAGACACACCGGTGACAGAAAGGTTAGCTGCGAATATTCTTTTCAGTCACTCTTTCAATTCCTCTCTCCTTTGATAAAGAAATGACACACAATATTAACTTCCTTTTTATCTTACAGGTTGTGTTTCACAAATTGGTGTCCCACTCAACATCTCCAAAGCTCAAAGTTTGTGGATTCAGCGATGATGCGTGGCCATCGTAACAACGTCTGAGAAGGCTGCTTTGACACGTGGTGTACCCTCTTTGAATCACACCATGGGCACAAGGTGAGCAAAGAAGCTTGTTTCCGAAGCAACGACAAGTCACCTGTGGGCGGAGAGAGTGGGTAGTGTGCAGCAGCTTGACTGCGTTGGAATGTACAATTACCTCCGAGAAGTGAGAATGGACAGGTTGCAACAGTCTGAGGGGCAGATTTACAGGCCCCTTGCACCACTTTTGCGTCACTTTTAACATGGGAAAAGTGACGCAAAAGTGGAGCAAGGAGCTTGCATATCTGCCCCTGAGTGCGCAAGAAAAGGCACTCACCTCCGGACTCTGAGAGTCAATGGGGTGCAACAGTAAATGTAGTATACTTGTAAAGCACACAGCTGCCCCAGCAACGGGGCGTCCTGGCGCTGTATAACGCTGTGGAACCCTTCCTGGCTCTCCCTGTGAGATGCCCTTCCTGGGCACCCCAAGGTTAAGCCAGGCATCCCAGTGTTGTGAGGGCAGTTGTGGAGATTAAGCAAGCTATTGCCCAGAGTTGCAGCGTAGGACCCAAGATTAGACTAGGCGCCGAGGCGAGAATGACCAGGTCCATGGACATGGAGTCCAAGACCCTTCCGCATCGGGAATTGAACCCTGGTCCCGGCCAGACCTCTGCCTCAGGGTCTGCCACTCTAATCGGTGAGCCACACTTCTCCACACAGTAATAAGAACGCACCACTATGCAGTGGGAGTGCATGGGGTATAGTACTCTGGGAGAAAAAGAGCACACAGACACCTCCTTGCAGTGGAAGTTGATGTAATACAGTATCCTGAGTGTGCAAAGACATAAAGCAGAAATATACTTGTGCAGTTGTATGCACTCTGCTATTACTAACACTATATTACCTTTCAGATCACTAAACTTGAGGGTGCACTATGAGCCGGCACGTGCTTGGACACACAACGGAGGCAAAAAGGTGAGCTACGAAGATTTTCTCCATTATTAACACTACCTCTCCTGCTCCATCAATTACTTTCTCTCTATCACTCTTTTAATGTAGTTTTTTCTCTCTTTCTCTCGCTCACTCTATCTCACATTGTTTCTCTTTCAATCAAGGCTGAATTTAATACAGTCAGCAGTGTAGAACCAAAGCAAAACTCAAGTTGTGAACTCTGTTTGCCGCAGTGTTTACACAAGGTAAGCAGAGCAGCCTAGATACACAATGCCTCCAATTAAATGCGTTCAAAATAAACAATATTGTCCTGCATAATGACGTGTTCTCTCACCAGACACCTCTTCAACGCGGGCCTATAAGAGAGGTGGAATGTATCAGGCACACTGCAGACGTGCAAATAACCAAATATTGCCAAATGTTACCTTAATTTGTGATCTTTGACCTCATTCAGTCATGTACATTACGAGCAAAAGAAGTACACAACTCTTTGAATTCTTTATCAATCACAATTAGACAGTGTTGCTTCACGATACACAACGCACCTCATTAAATACTTTGTTCCTATTTAAATGGGAGACGGAATTGTCAACATTAAAAAAATTAGGGGCATATTTACATGGACGGCCGCTTTAACGGCAGCAAAGTACAAGTAAAACGTTGATAATGGACTCCAAAATCCTTTGTTATCTTACCTGAAGATTTTTTAAACATTGCTGTTTGTTATGCAGGAGTGAGAGCCGAGGTTCTCGCCCTGCCATAGCAAAATTGGGGGCATATTATCAAGGACGGCATTAACATGTTCTGGTGTAAACCTGGGCTTCTATTGGAATTCTCACAAATTCTCAAAAGCCTATTATTAAGCCCACTATGGCCGCTTTTGTAAATATGCCCCCAATATCGCGAGAAATACAACAATCATTTATGTTGGCAAGTGAAAAGCTTATTGATATAAGACTGTGGATTCAACAAATCAATCCACCTCGCATATTAAACAAGCTTAAGTCTACTTCAGAACAAATGTTAGGATCCAAAATAAACCGCAATTAGCGAGCGTTTTCCTAATGGCCGTCAAATACAACCCTATTGTCATACCTCCCTCTTCCTTTTCATATTCTCATAGAAACACCTACCTTGGCACTGGGAACACCTACATTGCAACTCATTGGAGATACGAGGCGAACCTTAGCACACTGGCTGCTAACATGCATTAATGCATCTTAGCATCAACTAGTAAATAGGGCGATAAATATTTCACCGCATTTTTGGCTTTTTTTTTTTAATTGTGGCAAAATGACACTTGTTAATATGTCCTCAAGTTTGCTATGACACAACTGGAACCTCGACTCCCGCCTGCCATACCAAACAGCAGTATCCCGGGGGTAGACACCCTGAGACAAGCAGGAGCGGCTCCTGGGGGTGGTGTTCCCCAAGCATTTTGACTGCTCCAGAATGGAGATCACGCGGCCCCCTCTCAAAATATAAAAAGCCCCAGAGGGTGGTAATCCTCAGGGCTTAGATGAACCTTTGAGCTCCCTCACCCATTTATTTTGTAGCACCGAGGAATGGAGTTCCCCGTCTACAGGGTCCCTCTGGACCCCATTCAAATGTAATATTTTAGACCCCGGGATTTGGCCGTCCCAGGTAGCTATTTTTTAAACAAGCACAGGAGCCCCCGCTTCATTTTGATTTTTATTACGGCGGATCCATGCACCCAACGCGCATTTCTACTTTTTTAAAAATAGATAAATTCGAGGGGACATCCTTGTGGGACCCCCTAAGCAGGTCTAGATGATCAAAATATTTCTTACATGCCCCCTTTATACGTGTTGACCACTTGTCCCACTAATTTCTAGATCCTCGCTTCTACTGAGGCACAAAATGGCTGCCAACACTTCCTGGTTTCCAATGTTGACAACCAATTGACAGTCAATTAACGCGTGATCAGGATGGTGTGCTTAGAGTGCGCGCAAGATGCGCGGATCCACCGAAGTCATAGATATATATGTATTTTTTAACTGTAATTTTCTCAGGAACTAATAAACGGATTTATACCATTTAAGCAAAAGGCACAACTCTGAACCAAGGACTACCACTTTGCAAATTTGGTGTAATTCCGTTCAGTTGTTCGGGCTATAGCCGTGATGAACAGTTCCTATGGAAAATTGCACGCGGAAAACACGTTTTGGAATCCCCCTTTTTTCACAGCCCCAGCTTCAAATGCAATATTTTAGACCCCGGGATTTCTCCTTCCCACGTAGCTAATTTTTAAACAAGCACAGGAGCCCGCGCTTCGTTTTTTTTTTATGATGGATCCATGCAGCCAGTGCACATTTCTCCGTTAAAAAAAAATAAAAACTCTTTTTGGAGCCCTAGGTGGCCTTGTGGGACGCCCTAAGCAGGTCGGGAGGGTTAAAATATTTCTTACCTGCTCCCTCTATATGTTTTAAACACTTGTTCCACTAATTTCTAGATCCTCGCTTCTAGCGGGGCACAAAATGGCTGCCAACATTTCCTGGTTTTGAATGTTGACAATCACTTCACAGCCAATCATCATTTTGAGCATGATTGGGACAGTGCGCTTATAATCCGCGCATGATACATGGATCCACTGAGGCCATAGATATATATATATATATATATATATATATATATGTATATATATATATATATATATATATATATATATATATATATATGTACTTTCAATTGTAATTTTCTCAGGAACTACTGAACAGATTTACTCCATGTAAGCAAAAGGCATGAGTCTAAGCCATGGACTACAACTTTGCCAACATTGGTGTAATTCCGTTAAGCCGTTCGGGCTGTGGCCGCGATGAACGGTATCTATGGAAAATTCCATCTGAAAAATACGCTTTGGGACCCCCCTCTTTTCTCAGCTCCTGCATCACAAATCACCCCAATACTTTTTGGAAAGGAGCGGACCAGAGCGCCCCACCAGTTTTGAAAATTTTGGGAAGATTCGTAAACCGGCAAAAAAAGTTAATCCAAATAGAATGTTGCAGATTTCCTATGGAAAATAGGTCCTAAAAATAACTACCTACTTGCGGCTGCCAGTAGGTAATATACACACAAACATATATATGTATATATTCACTGAAAAAACCATAGGTTATAGACCATATATAGTTAGGAATTAGCATTTACAAAACCTTGAAAATTCACTGAAAAAACCATGGGTTATTGACCATATATAGTTTGGAATTAGCATTTACAAAACCTTATTTTACTCACACAAAACCATTGAAATTTCATATATAGTTAGTTGCACTAACTATATATCGTGCACCCGCAATCCACTGCTGATTATGTCACATATTACATCATTCATGACATGATCAGTGACATCACTGATGACATCACTGATGACATCTCAAATGACATCACTGATGACATCACTGATGACAACATCCAGTGACTGTATGTTTCTGAAATTTCAAAATATGTCTTACATATTGAAGAATGAGTGGATGTATAAGTGTCTGGATGAAGGATTTAGTAGGTGCATGACTGACTGTATGAGTGAGTGATTAAATGTGTCTCACTGGGTGCATGGGTTAGTGACTAAACTGTCTTAATTTGTGCATCATTATGTCTGTTGTTCTGTAAACTGCTGCATGTGTTGATCAGTAGCTTTATGATTAAGTATATGGGTTATTGATTGGTTGCCCAAGTATTTGTATGGGAGACTGAGTGTGTGTGTGGGTGGCTGGGAGGTGTATGACTGTGCATAGATGTGTGAGCAGTTGATTCACTAGATGTATAGGTTCAAAAGTGCATGTGGAAACAGCTGTATGGGCGGTTGACTGTGTGCATGAGTGTATTGGTGAGTGAATGGATATCTCAGTGCTACATGTCAAAGTAAGTACATATGTAAAACACAGTACATGTGAGAGTTGACATATATAAATAACTGTGCATAAGAGCCAGTGAATTTGTGAGTGGCTGTATGGATCATTGTGAACTTGTATCAGGGATTGTATAGGAGAGTAAATGTGTGTTAGTATATGTTTGAATAAGTAAGGTGTGTATAACTGTATAGTTGAGGAAATGGAAGTGTGATTGATTCTTTGCATGACTGACTAGGTGTGTGAGTAACTCCATGGATGAGTGACAGTCTGTGAGTGTCTATTTACTCTGAGTGTATCTAAGATTATATTAGAGTCTGAAGAGGTTCTCCATATTATCACATGAATGATGTCATCAGTGATGTGATCAGTAATGTCAAATGAGATGTCATCAGTGATGTCATCAGTGATGTCATTTGAGATGTCATCAGTGATGTCATCAGTGATGTCACTGATCATGTCATGAATGATGTAATATGTGACATGATCAGCAGTGGATTGCGGGTGCGCGATATATAGTTAGTGCAACTAACTATATATGAAATTTCAATGGTTTTGTGTGAGTAAAATAAGGTTTTGTAAATGCTAATTCCTAACTATATATGGTCTATAACCCATGGTTTTTTCAGTGAATTTTCAAGGTTTTGTAAATGCTAATTTCTAACTATATATGGTCTATAACCTATGGTTTTTTCAGTGAATTTCAATGGTTTTTTAATAGCAAATATCAAAAGCTTTAAAATGTCAAGTACGTGGTAGGTAAAAACATTTTCGTGTTTATGCACGCTGATGTGCTTTGAACGCTGGCCCCCCCCCCCTCCTCTTTTCTTTTAGGAGTATTCTCTCTTTGCAGATAGTGAAGGGTAGGTAACGCAGGCCTTTGCCCCCGTTGTAATCCGTTGTGCCTGCTTCCCTCTGCATTTGATTGATTGTTATCCTAGCATATATTGTTTTGGAATTGGTTCTCTTTGGTTCATTCTCTATTTACAAACAAGCACAGAGTCGCAATACTCTGTTTAGTCTTTGCAGATAGTGAAAAGTCGTTAAAAAAACAAAAGGAATCAAGCAAAATCAGTAGGCCACTAATGGGATCTCTTTTTGACCTCGCTAAAATAGAAACATTATAAACAACCCCTGATGAGAAATACGAAACTAGCGAGAGGAACTGAGCTCGACACCATGATGGCTGCAAGACAGCTCGGCTCCGCCGCCCACCCCACCCAAAATAACGACAAACCCTATGCAAATATTATAAATATATACAACACACCAGCAAAGTAACAGGGTAAAACGTTTTATTAAATAACTATTTACATGGCAGCCTGCTGCAACATCGATCCAAACAAGCCTTTGTATTTGGGGCTCAAAATCAACAAGTAACAGGGTAAAACGTTTTATTAAATATCTATTTACATGGCAGCCTGCTGCACCATCGATCCAAACAAGCCTTTGTGTTTGTGGCTCAAAATCAACCATCAATAGTAAGATTTTCATAGGTGAGTGTAGGTTCATGGTTTTCCATCCACAGACTAAAAGCCTGGAGTGGGAGTGAAAGAACAATAACTAGGTAAGAAGGAAGGCAGAGGTTGTGGGAAGGACTCTGGATATGGTATGTTGCTTGGTCCCTGAGATGCTTCGATGTCACTGCCTTGCACAAATGGCATAAGTCCTGGATGTTGGGTGCCATAGTTGAGGGTTCCGAGCAGCGCTTGTAACACTGTCTGAAGCTTATTTGCACCTGCTGCAGCTTCACTATTCTCAAAGTAAGTGGGGGCTGTTTGTGGACCTGACTACATTGGAAAACAATGTGATGCGGTGCCTCCCTGAACCACTTGACGGAGGCCCCCGAGATAATTGCGCCTGCTCCACACCTTGTCCCACAATCCGTTTGACCTGAAGACACGTCCTGCGGTGCCCTGGTCCGACCATCACATATTCCTGCGCCAGGAGACGGCGTGGGGTGCACTAGAAGGGAGAGGCGGCGCGATCGAGTCTCCCCCACCTCCCCAGGTGGAGGTTTCTCAGCTACACCCCAGCGCTTCACTCGACCAGCTGACTTGCGCCCACTCTTGTGACACAGTGCCTCGCTCGGCCAGCTGAATTGCGCCTGCTCTTGCTATTACAACGTCTCACCCGCCATCCAACGGAATTGCACCCAATCTTGCGGTACAGCGACAGGCGGCCGCTACGGAGCTCACGTAATGGCGGTCGGCTCCACAGACTTGGGCCTGGCCTGCAAGGATGGCTCTGGGCAACCGTGGAACTCGGACGCTTGACTGCTAGGGCATGGGCCCCATTCCCAAAAGAGTCCCCTCAGCCTTGAAGATTCTACAACAGTCACCGGGACCCCCGACTCCCGTAAACTTCCGGTGGGGAGCGACTGCCATGATTGCTCGCGGAATGGCCACGACGTAGCCACAAGATGGTGGTGCTCTCATGCTGACGCCAGCTTCAGTCTGAAACATCCAGAAACACTGTAGACTACCTATTCGATCAGTTCCGGTGAAGCCCCAACATGACCCGGTAGAGAAGAACTTGCCCTCCCCTCTTTGACTGATGGTTCTCGTTGCCTGTCCCTCTGTTGTCATCTAACTGAACCTTTTTGGACTGCCGAGTGAGAAAAAAAAGGTGGGGCTTTCATCATTTGGGAAAAAAAAATGTTTCAATCCAATGAAAAGTGTTATTTTTAGGTCATATGATCAAGCCTTCCATCATTAGGAAACCAAAAGTAAAATGAACCAATGAAAAGTTTTATAAACAAGTCACATGACCTGTTATGCGGCTTTGGGCTATAAAAAGCCTACAAAATCCGTTGGCCTGTGAGGCGGCGTCAGTAGCGGACCAATGTGCGAATAGGCCGAAGGCAGCACAACGCGCCGAGATCCGGATGGCACCGAGGTGGTGTCCAGCAAGTTGCCGCACTAAATATTCGCCAGTAGGTATATATAGTTTGGATTTTTTCTCTATGGGACTTTTGAAAATTCTATGTCTAATAACTTTGGCGTTTGAGGACGGAATCGCATGAACTTTTCAGGAAAATGGCACATTTTGTTTCTGAGCAGCCCCTGAAAATTTGGGGGGGTTTCGTCAAGGGGGGGCTGAGAAAAAAGGGGGTCCCAAAACGCGTTTTTCCCATTCATTTTTCCATAGGGCGTTTGGCCTCACTTTTAGCTCGAACGGCTGAATGGATTTGCACGAAACTTGGCAAAATTGTAGGGACTGTTAGCCCGATGTGCCTTTGCTGGGTCTCAATATATGTGCTCCCGTGGATTTTGAGAAATTAACGTTTTAAAAAACAGATATATCTGTGACAGCGTCCCGGGTAGCGCTCCGGTTCGCGTGCTTTTCGCGTTATGGAACTTTGCGAAGCGAAGCTGATTGGCTCTCCGGTGTCTGTCAACATTCTAAACAGTCCGGAACGGCCGCCATCTTGTCTCTCAGTAGGATCGAGAGACAAGAGGAGGAGAAAAACGAAGGGGGAATTTAATGAAAGGGGCAAGGTAGACCCCTTTTGACCCCCTAGGAATGATGTTGGGGTTATTAAAGGGTCCCGTGGGGCAAATAAAAAAAATGTGATTTTTCGCGGTAGAAGCGCTTCCCGGTTCGCGAACCGGGTCGCGAAACGGAAATTTGCCATTTTGTGTTTCGTTCTAATTAAATTACAAGATGGAGGAAAAACAATGTGAGAAATGGGTATAAGGGGGTACAGGAGACGTATCTTGACCCCCTATGTTTTCTGAGGGTGGCTGAGGATCCTCATATATGTTGATACATGTCTTCCAGCGGCTGCGCGTGAGCGTTTTTTTTTTTTTTGCTGTGTGACGTCTGTTAACGTTCGATTCGAAGGAAATCAGGAAGTGTTGACCGCCATTTTGTCACTGCGAGTAAATATATTGGTAAAAATAATTGTTATAAATTAATCCGTATTGATAAACATTGTCTGCGCCATCTTGCCTTTTTTCCAATGCCACACTTTTGTCGTGCACGGCAGCCATTTTAGATGCCTTGACCAGACCCACTCTCTGCACGCCGCCGATCCTCAGCATGGCTCCCCACCCTCGCAAGCATCTCCCCCACGCACTGGTCACCCCCGCTCTCTCTCTCATGCATGGGCCATAAACCTCCCCTCATCTGCGCTGCTCTTCCCTGAGAATCACACCCTGTGCCCGCCCGGCACCTCCCTTTCACCCTATTCACTACCGCACCCTCTGACACTCCT
Source organism: Lissotriton vulgaris (assembly GCF_964263255.1). Classification (NCBI taxonomy): domain Eukaryota; kingdom Metazoa; phylum Chordata; class Amphibia; order Caudata; family Salamandridae; genus Lissotriton; species Lissotriton vulgaris. Next base: position 10,182 of record NW_028241413.1, on the reverse strand, counting down.
CTTCCTCTGTGTCTGATTGTCCAGGCCGGTCCCAGGCTATCACCTAGCCCTGCGGATTTAGTTTATGGCCCCAACTGTAAAGAATCACCCCTCTTCAAAGGAGTTACAGTAGATCAAGGCCCCCACCCCATGAGATCCGTCACCCCACACGTGTTCCTACTATCTGATAACGATCCTGTATTGTGAGTGGGGAGGGGATTCTCACTGTAAGGGTGTGTGGGACCGAGCCTGAAGCGGAAGATTCCAGGGATGCCTTTTTGTACATCAAAATACATATATACATGTATATATATATGTATATATACATATACAAAAGTCAAAGTCAAAAGTCAAAAAGTACTTTATTCGGTTAAAAAGACAATAACCATAAAAGCGACAGAATAAGAATTCATTTACAGTGAATATTACAGCTATTTTTTATCTAAGGCGAAGGAATCACAGTTTCTACTAAAAACAATTAAGAATCATCCAAACATATCGATTTTCGCAATTTAAAAACATGTTTAAAAAATCCTGATAATGATGCAACAATAAAAACAGTGTCCATTTTTTGTAATTCTAAAAATGCTGGGCGGCATTTATTTAAATTCATATCTTTAAGTGCAGGGACAATACATTTTCTACGAGGCACGGTATAAAATTTACAAAAAAATAAAAAATGGATATCCGATTGCAGAGACAATTCATCACATGGGCACAAACAGTTCTTTTGACCAAGAGTTCATTTCCGGGAATGTCACTAACCTAAAAAGTATATTAAGTCTAAAACGTGTTAAAAAGAATCTCTCATGGTTCGACATGGGGAGGCTTAAATATGGCTGTAATTTACCTCCAGTTAAAATCATCTGATGTGCGCAGACCGTCTTTTTCTTTACTTCTTCTGACAGTCTTTTTTCCCTTAGATATTCCATACACATTTTTTCCAGTGTTTTTCTCGATATGTGTGTCATTGTCAGTGGATCCTTATAATATTGTAAACATTCAATTTCTGTCAGGAAGGTCTTAACATAGTTTAACCACTTAAAATCACTCACATGTTCAAGTTTGAACACATCCTGGAGTATGGAACGATTTACAACACACTCATTTACAGTCCATACCCTGTGCCACAGGAGTATGTGCTGTGTTCTAATTATATCAGAGATATATGGCTGCCCCAACTCCACGTGGCAAATAATGGTTGCAATACATTTGGGTATTGACAAAATGTGCCGCATAAACTTGTTTTCCACTAACTGTATCGATTTTATGTTGGAATATCCCCACAATCCTGATCCATACATAGTCATGGATAGACACTTTGCATTATAAATAGTTAAAATCTCTCTTATTGGTTTCTTTCCCACTTTTTAAAAAAAAACTCTTTAAGGCCATTATTGTCTTTGAGAACAAAAGAGTTCTTGCTTTTATTGCACTTGCCCAGGAACCACTCTCATGAATCAGGATGCTTAAATAAGGAAAAGTGGGCGTATTTTCTAAGGGAGCATTATTTATAAACATCGTTTTCATTTGTTTCTTTGTTCGAGGTCCACAATTCATGGTGAAAGTTTTGCTGCAGTTAATATTTAGATCCAGGCTGAGCATAAAGTTGTTGAAGGAAGTTAACAGATTTTTCAGGGCTATGGGGGTACGGGCCATTAAAACAGCATCGTCTGCATACAAGAGCGCAGGGATAGATCTTCTCCCCACCTTGGGCATATCCCTGCACTCTTGCAGGAGACGAGCCTCTAGACCATTTATCTAGATCAGAAATAAAAAAGGTGCCAGATCGCACCCCTGGCGTATGCCACGCCCTATTCCAAATGATTTACTACATTCCCCCCCTTTTCCGTAACAACCAAAGTACAACTCCCTCAGAAACCGAATAATCGGTTCTTCCACCCCCAGCCTTTGCAGCAATTCCCATAGTTTGTTGTGGGATACACAATCAAAAGCCAATGTAAGATCGACAAACGTAAAATATAAACACTCCCTTTTTATCGTTATGTATTTCTGTTGAACGATAAATAAATTTAAGCCCTGCTCAATGGTTCCTATGCCCTTTTGGAATCCATATTGAATATCGCTTATTACCCCGTTGTCCTCTGCCCAATGTTGTAGTTTTTCTAAAATGACTCTACCAAGGATCTTTATCGATGAGTCAAGTAGGGATATTGGCCTATAACATACACAGTTTTGCCTATCTCCCTTCTTATAAATTGGGACAATTATCAATGTATACCATGACGGGCTTAAACCCCTTGCTAATGCTGCATTAAAAAGCTGTACCAGAATGGGACCCCAGATGTCACTGTTCGCTTTGTACAGATCCGCTGGGATCCCATCTGGACCTGCTGCCTTTCCACCCTTTGTGGCTTTTATACTCCTTAGGACTTCGGGGAGAGTTACCACAAGTTTTTGTACATCATCCCCTTTCTCATACACTCTGTTCAGTCCTATTTCGGGAGTTTCCTCTAAAGACATATAAAGAGTGGAAAAATGAGTAACCCACCCATCTTCATTTATCGCAATTTCAATGCGGGCTTTGGGGTTATTGCAAAGGAATGGGGCATTTACCACCCTCCAAAAAGCAGATATATCATTAGATTCTGAAGCTGCACATAAATCTTCCCAGGCCATTTTCTTTATGGCATTTTTCCTATTGGTTAGTGCCAAGTTATAACTTTTTCTTAAATCTCTTATTAAAGAGAGATCCCGGGGCACCCGGTGTATCGCGTGTTTGAGCTCAGTCAGGGCCTTGGTACATTCCGTATTAAACCATCTTCTGTTATTCTTACAACCATTCCTAACTCCACCCTTAGACTCTCCTGAACAAAAGAAGCTATAGTGTAGAAGTGTTCTATTATATGTTCACTCATGGAATCTTCATCCAGGCAGACTCTAAAACTCTCTGTGCATGCATTCACCAACTTAGCTAAAAATTCCTCTGGGACCACCTTACTCCACTTGAGTGTGTACCCATTTAGCCTACCAAGTATCACATCATGGGGGCCTGGCTACGCAGGCGAACGCAATGGCCGCCTGATTGTAGAGCTCCACCGGACGGGCTGAAACGGACGACATTCGTATGTGATCCGACACTGCCTGGGGTCGGAAAATGCCTGCATCCGTCTCCGGAGGCCGCGGTATGCTGGTGGCTGCAGTTTGAGACCGGGGGACGGCGTGGACGTTGAGGATCGCGGAGGGGCGGTGAGGCCTGTCGGGTCTGGCCGGACGTGAGCCCTGTCGTGCCGGAGCGCGTGGTGAGTCTCCCTCGGGCTCCCGCGTCCCCCCCCCTTGGCATTCGGGCCGCTGTTGTGCCCTCCCCGGTCCGTTACTAGTCCCGGGTGGGCTCCTTTGGTGGGGGTTTTGGCCCCCGGTGCTGATCCAGACCTTCGGGCCTGGTCCGGCCTCGGGAGCCGGGGCCTCGATTTTTTTGGGCCTGCCTGGCCTCGGTGGTGGCGGGCGGGGATGGCGAGCGGTTGGCCCTGGGTGTGGTCAGGGGGTGGCGGGGGGCGCGCGGGGGGGTCTCCCAGGGGTCTCTTAGGCGGCCCCGCGTATCAACATCTGGTGGGGGCTCTACATTCTCGCCCCCACCGCTGTGTTACACCATCGGCACACGCCTGTCCCCAGCGCTGCCTACACCTGGGCTCCCAATATTGATCCCTCATCCTCACGAACGGCTGGAGGCGGGATGGGCCCACCTGCTACAACGCGACGGAAGGACCCCACGCAGAAGAAGCTCAGCTTCGATAAACCCCCCCTCGGCTCGGCCGACAACCAGCCAGCCAAGCCTGCTGCTTCGGCTAGCCCTGCGCATCAACAGATATGGCTAATATGGTGGCTGAGATGCTTGGCGAGATGCGAGCGGGGTTCAAAGCTATCGACTCCCGCTTTGACGCCGTTGATCAGAAAATGGCCGAGATGGGCGCGAAAATCCAGTCTCATGATAGGCGTCTGGATGTGGCTGAATCCCGAGTTTCTGACCTGGAGGATGGCGCTGCTTCCACGCTGAAAAGGCTGGAGCGGGTGGTGAAGATCCTTAAGGAGGTGGCCATTAAGAACGAGGATTTGGAAGCGCGTAGTAGGCGCAATAACATTCGCATTATTGGTGTGGCGGAAACGACCACCACTGGCCGCTTTGACACTTTTGTGGAACAGCTCCTGATTGATTTGTTCGGCAGAGACACTTTCACAGCTGGCTTCGTGGTGGAACGAGCGCATAGATCCTTGGGTCCTCGGCCCGCCCCGGGGCTGCCACCTCGACCCATCATTGCCAGGCTCATGAACTTTAGGGACAGGTACGCTGCCCTGAAAGCCGCGCGTGAGGCGGGGAAGTGAAATGGCAAGGCGGGGTGCTTTCTTTCTTTCCAGATTTCACGATGATGGTGCAGGATGCCCGTCCTAAATACGCATGCATCAAGGCCTCGCTGCGTAAACTGGGATTGCGCTATGGAATGCTGTACCTTGCCAGACTGAGAGTGGGCGTCGATGGCAGGTTCCGCATATTTGACTCTCCCACTGAGGCGCAGGAGTTCTGCCTAGCCTATAAAAATAGAGGGTCGCCACGGTCCTCGGACAAAGCGCAACAATCCCCGCCAAACATGGGCTCGCAGGCTAGCGCCGACCTTTTTGCTGAGAGCGGACAGGGCTGACTCATGTCTCCCCTTCTTTAGGCCACTCACTTATGCACTGCGCAGCTAACTACTTGGATCTCCTGGCAGGACTCTTACACGCTGATACGATTTGAATGTCGACCTGAATGTAACGTCTGCCCGGTGGAGCGTTGCCTCTCCCCATGGCACGAGCCGCTTGGTGCCCTTTTTTGAGAGTGTTTTTCTTTTGCAAGACTTGCATTAGACACCTGCTTTTCTTTACTGTTGTTGGTATTGTTTTTTGGGTTGGGTGGTGCCTCCGGGGGGTTAACGTGAGGCTGGGTGGTGGGTGGGTGGGGGGGATTGTTTCATGCATTATTTGGAATGTTCCTGTACATGCTTTGTTTTTCATTCTGAGAGATGCCTATTTTGCGGGGGGGCGGCGGCGGATACACACAAGATTGTTCACTGATGTCCTATGCGGTTTTGCATGGCTAGGGTAGGTCAGCAACCCGGTCCTTCCAGACTGGTTCTGATGTCGTGGAATGTTCGGGGACTTAATGACACTAGGAAACGGAAGCAAGTCCTGAACTATGCAGCTCGACACGGGGTGGAGGTGTTGTTCCTCCAGGAGACACACCTGGGGCAGGCTGATTCCACTTTGGTTGCCAAGGGCTGGGGCGCGCACAGATTCTTCGCTAACTACAGTAGGTATGAGCGAGGGGTGGCCATTTTGGTGCACCGGCGGGTCCCCTTTGTGCTCTCTGGTAGCGTACTTGATAAAGAGGGTAGATACGTGGTGATCACTGGAACACTTCTCGGCTTTAAGATTACCTTTGTTGGAGTGTATGGGCCCAACACCGACTCCCCCGCCATGCTCCAAGGTCTCCATGACGTTTTGCTACGCATTGACACTGACATGTTGGTGATGGGTGGGGATTTTAATTTGTTGATGGACCCTGCACGGGATAACACCTCTACATCCCCAGATTGCAAACCTCGCTCTCGTGCTGTGCTTTCAACCATGTGCGCACACTATCCCCTTATTGATGTCGAAGCCCGGCTTACACACATCATTCTGGGTATCATAACACTAGCACTAGGATCGACTATTGGCTTCTTTCCCCAGGGGTGGTTGGTTGGGTGGACGCACACTCTACACTCCCACGTACATTTTCAGACCACTCTCCTATACTTCTGACTCTACTAGTTCCTAGGCTGGGGGGTACGAGAGGCAGTGGCGCTTCCCTGGCAAGTCATTGGCTGATCCAGTTTTTAAGGAAGACATTCGCAAGGCGATAGAAGACTATTTTGAGCTTAACACGGGCACTGTTGACACCTGGGCCACACTGTGGGAGGGTTTCAAGGCCACCATCCGGGGGGTGTGTATCACAAAATATGTTGGGTCCTTACGCGAGATCCGAGCCACAATGACACGTATTGAGTAAGACATTGCCGTGTTGGACAGTGCCAGACTCCCTGACCCTGATGGCGCTTTAGAGGCCAAACGTCTGGGCCTGCTGCAGGAATTCAGGGACGCCGCAGACAGGGAATTGAACTACTTGCATACACAACACAACGCTAGACAAAACGGAGAGGGTGATAGACCTGGTAGGCTCCTAGCACAGCTACTGCGCCCCCCCGGCAGGCCTCCTATATAACTGACTTGGTTGATGACTCTGGCGTTCGCCACCAGACCACCCCTACCATATGCGCTACCTTTCTGTCTTATTATAAAACACTATACACCTCCTCCTTGCCTGAAGACCGTCGTGACCCTGGCCCCTACATCGATGAGATAGCCATGGTGTTTCTGGAGAAAGGCATGCAGGATTCCCTTGCCGATCCTATCACACCCGAGTATGTTATTGAGGCTATTGACGCCTTGAGGGGCTCTTCGGCTCCTGGGCTGGATGGCTTTTCGGCCGACTTCTATAAGGAGTTCAAAGACGAGCTGGTGCCCCACCTGATGGAGGTGTACGCAGAGGCATTGGAGACCGGAGTCTTGCCTCCCACACTTCGTGAGGCGGTGATCGTGCTGCTGCCCAAGCCTGGTCGTGACCCGTGCCTCTGTGGCTCTTACAGGCCCCTATCGCTGCTCAACCTTGACTACAAGATCTTGGCCAAGGTCCTCACAATCCGTTTATCGCTCCTAGTGGAACAGATTATTTCCCCTGCCCAATCCGGATTCGTCCCCCACCGCTCCACCTCCTTTAATCTTAGAACTCTTTTCTCTGTCCTCCACAGAATAGACCCAGACACCCCGGCGGCGGCGGTGTTTTTGGACGCCGAGAAGGCGTTTGACTCCCTGGAGTGGCCTTTCTTTCTGTCCGTCATGCGACGGATGGGCATGCCCGCAATGTTCGTCGCCACTGTAGAACTGCTCTACACTGCCCCTAGGGCGGGGCTGCGCCTTAATGGCACCATCTCTGATAGCTTTCCACTCTCGAGGGGCACTCGACAGGGATGCTCTCTTTCCCCGCTGTTGTATATCCTAGCCATGGACCCATTGGTTTGTCACTTTCAAGAACGACATTTGCATCGTGGCCTCCAGTTTCGTACTGGCCCGCTCCTCATCTCTCTATATGCAGACGATACCATACTCTATGTCCGGTCCCCTGAGACCAATCTGGAACCCCTCCTCCTCGAGATAACCCGGTTTGGGGAGTACTCTGGCCTCCGTATTAACTGGCGCAAGTCTGATATTTTCCCTCTTACGCCCGCCACAACGCGCTGGGACTGTCCGTTCCCACTCGACTGGAACGCGGATTCGGTGAAATATCTCGGTATCCACATACACCTGGATACAGTCTCCATGGTCCGCCTGAACTACGGCCGGGCCTTGGACTTTCTGGAAGATAACCTCACCCACTGGCTTCGTCTTCCTCTTTCAATGGCCGGACGCATCGCTATCATAAAGATGATAGTGCTTCCCCGTTTCCTGTACTTGTTCAACAATATGCCGATTCCACTAACTAAGGTTTTCTTCACCCAGCTACGCTCGTTGTTGCTGCGACTGGTGTGGGGAGACAGGAATCCGCGGGTTTCCTGGCGAACCCTGACTCTGCCCTATGAGCGGGGCGGTTTTGGCGTACCAGACTTTTACCTTTACTACCTCATTGCTCAGTGCGCTTACGCACACCCCTGGTTTCACCCTGACGCCCAGATACCTCATTTGAGACCTGAGGCAGACTTGGCGTGGCCTGTTGCCCTCAAGATGCTACTGCCTAGGGGCCTGCCACGCGACCCTCAGGATATCCAGACTGCCTCCACTACTTCCTGGGCTTGGATGCAGCTGCGTCGATTGCTCCGGAGGGATGTGTTATATTCACCGGCTCTCCCACTCCCGAACCCCCACTGGCTCCCTATCACTTCTGAAAAGGTGGTCTGTCGTACTCTATCCAAATACCAGCTTAATACCATAGGGGATTTGTTCCCGGAAGGGCACGTCTTTTTGGTTTCGGAAGACCTCCGATTTACCGATCGGACGTTCATGGACTCATTCGTTCTTACCCGGTTGAGGTCCATGCTCAGAACACAGTTTCCCTCTTTCCCGCTTCCTCCTGAAGAGTTGGAGGCCCTGACTTTCTTGATACGGTCCCCCAATGGTGCACATGTTGTTTCTAAGCTGTACAAATTATGTGTGGCGGCACTTCCTGCCTCAGTGGGAGGCTGATCTGGGCGGAGCTGTTACTGATGACCAATGGTCCGCTTGCTGCCAGGCCACCAAAAATGTCTCCATCAACAGCAGGCACAAACTAATACACTTTAAGTTCTTGCGGCGGCTGTACTTCACACCGGTCTTGGCTCACAGGTTTGACCCGTCGAGACCACATCACTGTCCCAAATGCAGAGCCCCGCATGCCGACTTTGCCCACCTTGCCTGGACGTGTCCCAAACTACACGACTACTGGTTGCAGGTCGATCACATATTGGGTAACATTCTAGGCTGCGTCCTGCGTCCCATACCTGAGATTGCACTGTTGGGATATGTTGTCGAATTTCCCCGCACCACGAGGAAACTTGCCGCCATTGGTTTTCTGCTCGCAAAAAGGGAAATTGCTATACTTTGGGGCTCTAAACGCACTCCCACCTCAAAAGCATGGCTTCGCAGTCTGGCCCAGTGTAACATAAACAATGTGGAATACTCCGCGCAGCCCCCAACTACCTCGCGCCCTGTCGACATCTGGGGCCCATACAGGCAGTACATCAGCAAGTTAACGCAGGCCGCACAGTCTCAGGCGGCAAGCTCTATTGTGCCAGAAGGGGTGGGATAGATGCTCTTCCCCCGGCGAGAGTGCATTGTCTGCTGTGGTGAGATTGTCTAGTTGTTCCTTCCCGCGCTGCGGCCGGGATGTGGAATGGCACTGCAGTTACCACTGTTGAGGCTGCCTGGCGGAGGGCCGTGTGATCCCCTGTCTCTTCGCTCATTGGTCCCCATTTGCCGGGCCTGTTCTGCTGACATTCACTTCTTGGTTACACCGGTATCCCGAGGTCACCCATGCAACCGCTATTACCACCTTGTTATGGTCGATGTGTTGTTGGTCGCTCTCTCTCTCTTGTTGGCATTTTTCTTTATGTTGTGTTTCTGCATTTTGTTTATTTCTTTGCATCGTTTTGTACATGTTCGTATCACTGACAGAACTAGAAAACGGAAAATGGAGTTTCTAGAATGTGTTGCACTGCTCATCATATTGTTGGTCACGCCTAACTACTGTTTATTTTGTATCATTGTTAACGACATCTCTGATTTTCTCCACACACTACGTGACTGTCTGCTTATGTGTACCAACCTGATGCGAATAAAGAGATTTAAAAAAAAAAAAAAGTATCACATCCTGAACTTCATGGGTAGGAGGCAGATCTTTTTGCCTTACCACAAATGGAGTATCCATCTCAAGAACTTGTGGGAGATGATCACTCATATATATATACATATTGTGCGACTATGGATGTTTGTTGATGATATTTTCATCATTTGGAAGGGAACAGAAAGTGAGGCCATGAAATTTGTGGACACAATTAACATCAATTCCGTGAATTCAAGATTCACACATCATATTGATAGTTCCTCCATTAGTTTCTTAGATATTATGGTAATGATACAGGAAGGCAAAATAGAAACTAGCCTTTTCCAGAAACCAACAGCAGGAAACACCTTGCTCCATGCCAGCAGCTTTCACACCCACCATACAATAGCCAGCCTACCCTATAGTGAGTTTCTTAGGAGCAATAGAGCGTGCAGCACAGAGAAGGCACGCACAGAAACTCAAACAAAGGCTAAGGGAAGGTTACTAGAACGAGGCTACAAAGAAAAAAACCTGAATATTGCATTACGTAAAGCTAACCAAATTGACAGAGTTACCCTCCTACAGAAAAACAAACAAACTGATGTTCAAGGAGAGGGACAGCCCCTAGAGGAAACGGGTCAGGGTGGTAGCTTGGAGAGAACCTGCAGGTTGATTTCTACTTTCAGTAGACAATCTCAGGCCATCAAAAAGATTGTCATCCAGGAATGGCCGATAGTTATGACTGACACTGTACTGAATGCAATGTATCCACATACTGAGGGACTTTGAGGCAAAAAACCCTCCTGGTACCTCCTGTC